>NW_004524672.1:9513707-9605617 GCF_000260255.1 Octodon degus
CTTAGACCACTGAGCCATCTCTCCAGCCCCACTGAGCCATCTCTCCAGCGCCCTAGCCCCTTTTCTATGCTCCATGCTGTGTCCCTCTGGGTAGCAGCCAGGAGAGGGTGTGACAGACACTTCCGGAAATTTTGCTGCACCCCAGGCAGTATGAAAATGTTTAACATGCTCCAATAGATCTTCATCACAAACCTAGCTATAGAGCTGCAGGCATCATCTTTCCATTTTACAGATAAGGACATCGAGGCTCAGAGAATGAAGCTGATTTACCATCATTTTCAAGAGGAATGGTTCTCAGGCTCCCACTGGCAACCAGTTCACCTAAGGACCCTTTAAAGTGCAGGTGCTGATATGACAGATGGATGGGGACAGGGCCAGCCACTTTGTTTCTCACAACCCACGATCACTGGGAGTAGGGAGGTGTGAGACAAAAGTATAAGTGGCCAGCAAGGCAGCCTGAGCCTAGACCTGTCACGGCGACAGAAGTGGGACAGGCGCAAGATTCCTGGTCCACTGGGGGATGTAGAAAGGCAAGGAGGGGATATCTAAGTACTTGTGAAAATTTCACAGCAGCCAACCTCTTCCTGTTTCAGGCTGAGAGGATGCTGGAATCAGCTCCTGCCGATACAGCCAAGTTTGAGGCCCCACTCTAGTTGAGAGACTAACAGAGGCCTGGGCTGTTGGGGGCCCGGGGCTTTTGGCTGCTCACAAGTGTCCTTTTGATACTCCACCTCTGTAGAGCCCTGACTGCTGGGCAACACCGTGGTCTCTCAAAAGTTCAGCCTCACCATGGGTCCGTGACCTCCCCGGGGACAGGTGTGTCTAGCAGAGCACCTTCCACGGCCCAGTGAGACTGGCAGAAAGAGGGGTGAAGGTGGAGGGAAGGCAAACACTAGCAACACCCTGCCTTGTCCCATAGGTGCTTTCGATCTATTTTTTTCTTTGAGCATCCTGAAAATCACATGATATATTGTTCCGCAGTTTTTGTCTTCATTTATTTACTGGGGATTGAACCCAGAGCCTCTGCACTGAACTCCATGACCAGCCACCTACCCCCACTGCACACACACTGTTTTGAGACAGGTCTCACTAAATCACTAAGTTCCCCTGGCTGGGCTTGAATTTGCAATCCTTCTGCCTCTGTCTCTGTAGTGCTGGGGTTACAGGTGGGTATCATCACACGGGGTTGCCCTCCTGTTTAATGATAAGGTGAATGAAGCACAGAGATAGAAAGTGACTTGGTTGAGGGCCAGCCAAATAGCTCAGCAGATTAAAATGCCTGCAAGCAGGCTCAGGGGCCAGGGTTTCAATCCCTGTGCCAGCCCCACCCCCGGGGCAGGAGGAGATGACAATTGAGATAGGACAAGCCTGTAATCCCAGCTCTTGGGAGGTTGTAAACAGGCAGATCACTACGAGTCTGATCTAGTAGTGAAACCCTGAACACTCTGTAGACCCTTCCCTAAAATTTTTTTAAAGGCTTTTTAAAAAAAAATTATTTTTATTTGTGTGTGTGTGTGTGTGTGTGTGTGTGTGTGTGTGTGGCCAGCTCAGCCCACCAGGGGGGCGCGGCTGGCTGGCATGTGGGGCTGGAGGATTGAACCATGGTCCCTGTGCTTTGCTAAGCTAAGCTTGTTCTAAGTAGGTGCTTTAGACCACTGAGCCATCTCACCAGCCCCCCTAAAATTAAAAAGGAAAGAAAGAGAAAGAAAGAAAGAAAGAAAGAAAGAAAGAAAGAAAGAAAGAAAGAAAGAAAGAAAGGAAGAAAGAAAGAAAGAAAGAAAGAAAGAAGGTGACTTGGTTAAAGGCACACAGAAAGTGATCATAGCTGAGATTCGAAAAGAATGGAAGTAGATGGGAAGGCACCACAGGTGCTTGCTTACAAAGCACTGGTGGGCATCCCACACAGGAATGACCTGGAATCTTCTGGTCCTGGAGATGTGCATTTACCTCCAACAAATCTATACAGGCACGAGTCACAGGACACTGAGCGAAGTCCTTGCAGGGTGGAGCAAGTCCCGGGACCCGAGAAGATATCACTACCTGGCACATGTGGCCTCAAGCTGGTTGTATAGTGAGGCAGGAGTGACACAGGGAGGTAGGTGGAAGTAGTTAAGGTCTGAGGGATGCTGCAGGGGATGGACAGGCCAGACTGGCTGGACCAGGCCACCTGCACAGCCTGGGTCAAGCCCCACTGCTGGGCAGAGCACAGCGTTGCCCCGGAGACGGTCCCTGGCCCAGGCAGTGGTGCTGGAGCCGCCAGCTCCTAAGTGGCAGAACTTCGCTGGCAGCACAGTCCGCAGCTTCTTCCATGGAGACGGCACGACTGCTCAGCCACTAGGTCCCACCGGCTGTCCACTGCTCACTCCCCACGGACTGGCCCAGGACGGCATGTGTACAGGATGTGAGGGTCCAGGGCCAATCACAAAAAGGGGAAGATTCCAGGTCAAGTGTGTTCTGTCCCCATCTCGGGCCTTGGCTCCCAGGCCATCATTCTGGTCCTAGGTGGAGCATGTGCCCCCAAAGCCACCTCTGGACCCAGGGTGGAGAGCTTCCGGCAGGATGCTCTCAGACCCTGTCGGCCAGCTTCCTTCTGCCTGTCCTTCTCTGACTGCTTCTCCTCTTTAGCACTGGGCCACAGCCTGTCTGGGTCTCCAGCTGGCTCTGTCGCCCCAACCTGTGTTTCCTGATCTCAGTCTGTCTCTCCAGGGCTTCTCTGTCTGCCTGGCCTATCTGTCCCTATCACCTGATTGATTGTCCCTCTGGACTCTTTCTCTGCCCTGACCCTCTGTTGACCTCTCCATCCCCCTGCCTCTGTCGTTTTCTGCATTTCTTGGATGTCCTCTGTGCTCTCCTCTCTGTCCCTCGCCTTCTGCCTCTACCCTGCTTGCTTTCCTCTCTGTGCATCCCTCAGTCTGGGTGCCCACTCCATGACTCTTGCCCCCTCCTATACTTTTCCCTGTGCCTAATGTCCTCCCCTGCAAGTTCCCCCCTTTTTCTCCTGCTCCCTACCCCCACCCCCGTCTGTCTGAGACAACAATCAGGAGTCAGGAGAGATCTGTCCAGAGCTTGCTCCCCTGAGCGATGGCTTCTCTTGGCCCCCTGAGCTCCATCTCTCCACAGCTCCCATTTCCTCAGATGGCTCTCCCTGGCTGGCTGGCTTTTCCCTGAGCCCTCCCAGCCCCTGTCCTCCCTGCAGCCACAGAGCCCACAGGGTTAATAGGCAATTAGCAGGGCCAGAGCTCAGAGCTCTAGGGGGAGTAAGGCACCCGCCCCACCCCCAGCTTCCAGGAGATAAGAAGCAGCCAGGAGCCATGAAGACCAGGCAGGGCTAATCCCAGAGCTAATCTGCAGCCTGGGCTTTATCTCCACTGCCTTCTGGGCACCCTGCTTCTGCCAAGACCCCAGCACCTCCCTCCCAGGCCATTTTCCATGGCAGCCCTACCTGCCAAATTCCAGTAGCCCCTCCTCTGAGGAGTCACCTCCATTCATTCCTCTCCCTGGAACTGAACTCTTTAACCCTGCAGTGCCCTGGGGTCCAGAGCAGGCCAACAAAAGAGGACAAGTTCATCAGGCCTAGACTTAGTCTGCTACCCGAGGACCACAGAGCTCCCAACCCTGACTTTACTAGGTTCGAAGCCTTCTCCTTCTCTATCTTCTTGAGGGGTAGAGAAAGGAAGATGGCGCCAGCCCCAAACCTTTGGGCCTGTTTCCACCCAACCCCTCATTATACAAGGCCAAAACTGAAGACTAGTGTCTGCAAGGTCCATATCCCAGGGCACACACAAGAAGAGAACAACAAATTCAGACCTGGGAGCCAGGCCCCATCTCCCACCGGCAGCATTCTCCACCAATTTCAGCCACTTCCCTGGAAATCAGCAGTTCTTGGCCCCAGCTCTAGCTCCACCACCAACTGCCTGAGACATTGGTCAGTGGAATGACTCGACCCTTCTGTAGCTCAGTTTCCTCATTTGTCAGAAATTCCTGTCTAACTTGGGTCATGGGACAGTTGTAAGTCTCAAAAGAGATGAAGTAGACAGGGTATGGCAGTGTACACCTGTGTCCCAAATACTTGGGAGGTGGAGGCAGGAGGATGACTTCAGCACTGGAGTTCAAAGTCAGCTTGGGGGCTGGAGAGATGGCTCAGTGGTCTAAAGCACCTACTTGAAACAAGCTTGGCAAAGCATCAGGGACCGCGGTTCAATCCTCCAGCACCACATGCCAGCCAGCCCCGCCCCCTGGTGGGCTGAGCTGGCCACACACACACACACAATAAATAAATGTCATAAATAAACATAAATAAATATAAAAAAAAAACAAAGTCAGCTTGGATAACATAGATCCCATTTCAAGGGGGAGGTGTTGTAAAATGGAATCATACAGGAGGCCTCAATATTAGTAATAATATTGAGTAGAAACCAATATGAACCAAGCTAGGCTGAGATTATCTACTGGAGGTGCTACTAGAACTGGATATACAGAAGCCTCATAGCATGAGGAAAGGGCACAGATTTTGGAGCGTGATCAGAGTTCAGTTGCGCCTCTTCCACCAACCTCGGGACACACAAAGAACACTGGGTGCCTGGTTTAACCTCTCCGAGCAGCAGCTTGCACATCTAGAAAAATGGAAGGGCAATTCCTTCTCCTCAGGTTAGGATCAAGGAGTAGAGAGAAGTTCAGAGCGATGCATGATCCGTGCTCAGAGAGGAGGCAGCCCATCTGGGGAAAGCAGCTTCCTGCCAAGATGGTCCAGAGCTGCAACTTCAGGCTCTCGCTGTGCCCCTCCTCGCACAGCATCATGGCTCTCAGCAAAGGCTCTCTCTGCTTAGAGGATGGAGCGCTGTCCAGGGGAAACCCCCAGTGTCTGAGCTTCGGCCTTCCTCACACCAGATGGGAAGCCCAGAATTACTTACTCCTGGGCCTTGCCCTTCAGTTTGTGGGATTTGGAGGCAATCATTTCATCTCCCTGCTGCTCTAATCTGTGAAACGGGAATCAAAATAGGCACCCTCCAGAGTGGTAAGAGATAATTTTATGGGCTGGTGAGATAGCTCAGGGGACTAAATAAAGCCCCTACTTAAACAAGCTTAGGCAAATGCAGGGACTGGGGTTCCATCACTGGCACCACAGGGCGTGCTGAGCCGGCCAGAGTCCCTGGTGTAGTGGTGCACAGCTGTAATCCCACCGCTGGGGAGGCTGAAAGCAGGAAGATCACCACCAGTCTGAGCTGCATGGTGAGACCCTGCAAAAAGCAAATACATTTTTTAAAAAAGGTAATTTCATAACGTGTTTTCAAGAGCTAACAGGGACTAAGTGCTTCCTCTAGACCAGGCACAATCCTAAATGCTTTACATATATCAACTCCTTAGTGCAGACAAAAGTGAGAGGGAATACTTCATTGCCTCTGTTTTACAGACAAGATAATGGAGACCCAGCAAGATTAAGGCAACTTGAGCCACGGAGATGGCTCAGTGGAATAAGTGCTTCCCTGGCAAGCCCAAGGGCTTGAGTTCAATCTCCAGCGCTGCCAAAAAATAAAAAAAATAAAAAATAAGATTAAGGCACCTGCCAGGCTCGCACAATACAGCAGAGCAAGGGATGAACAGGTTGGCCCAGAGTCTACCACACAGAGTAGGCGCTCAAGGCATGGTGGGTGCTCAAAACTTGTCAAGGGCCGAGGAGATAGCTCAGTAGCACAAGCGCCTGCCTGGCAAGCAGAAGGTCCTGAGTTGGAGTCCTCCTACAAAAAAAGTAAAACACTATTTAAACAATACATATATGTCCAATGCTATTTGTTGAGCCCGTAGAATGTGGCAGGTACTGTTTTCTGCTGGAGACACACCTGAAAGGAAAATAATCTCTGTCCTCAGAGAGTCTGCTGTCTGGCTGTGGAGGTACTCTTTCTTTCTTTCTTTCTCTTTCTTTCTAAGGCGTGTATTGGGCACCTATGCTATTTTTTTTTTTGGTGGGGGGGGCAGAACTGGGGATTGAACTCAGGCCCTTGCACTTGCCAGGGAAGCGCCTATTCTACTGAGCCGTCTCCCTGACCCCGGGCACCTATGCTATTGCCAGGCGTGTTCTGAGTGCCACGTCTACAAAAACAGAGCAAAACACTGGAACCCAACAACCATACAAGTAGATGCTACAACCTTAGCTGTGATCTAGCCTACCATGCAGGGTCCTGCTCAGGGTGTCGTGGTGGAAGAGTAGCTTGATTTGGCGTGGAGGGCCCAGGACAGCTTCTTGAAGGAGAGCCCTCCCCCACCCCAGGGCTGGGCATCAAGCAATGTCAGAGTGAAAACAAGAGGTGAATGCCCCCAGGAGGGCATGACTTTGTGTGTGTGTATGTGTGTGTGTGTGGGGGGGGGTTGCTTCCCTACTGCATGGTCAACACAGCTTTGTAGTCCCCACTGAAACCTGGGTGCTTTTGCAGAGCCACTTCCTGTCCAAGATGGGCCTAGGAATTAAGGGTCTCAGTGTTTGCTTAACCGTGCTAGTGAGCACTTCGGTAGAAGGGAAGGAGGAGACCGGCAAAAGCCTTGGGTCAAGGCTGCAGTCAGGCCTCAAGACCCGAAAAGTCAACCCTGCTCCCCACTCAGCCACAGCTTAGGCCTCAAGCCCTAGAAAGTCAGTTTTGCAGGCGAGAATGTTTTTCCACTGGTAACCAAGTCCTCTGATGCCCTTCCCACCCCTCGTGCAAAGTTGTCGTTAAGAGTTTTGCTTACAGTGGGGTGGGGCGGAACACATACCCGCTGCTGCCTGACGGGTGGCAGGAGTTCCCTGCTCCCACATGGACTGAGGCAGTGGTGGGTGGTTGGGTGGGCGCCCACCGGGAGCCCAAGCCTCAGGCCCGCCCCCTGCGTCGCACAAAGCGAGGTCCGCAGCCCGGGCCCCGCCCCGAGGCCGCCGCCGCCCGCTCCTCCGCAGGGCAGGCATCCATCACGGCGCAGCACCCTCCCTCCAGCTCCGGCTCTCCTCCCAGGGTTTGCCTCATTTGCATTCCCTCGGCTCCTGGCTCCTCAGCAAAGTGACCTCCGTGCACGCAGCAGCGCCAGAGGCTTCTACCGCGGAGGGAGATGCTGTCGCCCACCGTAGACTGGGAGGGGACGAGGGGATGAGGGGGACCGGAGCCCCGACAGACCGGTGGGGGTATAGAGGGGAAGGAGGCCGAGAGGGAGGTGGCTAGTGGGCTTGGGAACTGCCACAAGCCTGGTGCCTTACCGAGGAACTCGGGTGGGATTTGAACCCGCGACCTCAGATCCCCAGTCGAGCTGGCGTCCGACGTGGAGAGCAGCCCAAGGCGCAGGAAGCTGTGCCCCAAGAAATGAAATCTCTGCTTTGACCCTGGGGCCCCTAACCACTTTGTTTTGCCTTCACCCTGCACCCCCACGTCAGAGGAGTCACCCCGGGATCCCCAGCCCTGCTGGGGGTATGCCCGACCCATCCCCCCACCCCACCCTTCCTGCGGCC
This sequence comes from Octodon degus, assembly GCF_000260255.1. Lineage (NCBI taxonomy): Eukaryota > Metazoa > Chordata > Mammalia > Rodentia > Octodontidae > Octodon > Octodon degus. The sequence goes on from NW_004524672.1 coordinate 9,521,173, forward strand.
CGCAGAGCCGCCTCCCCTCCCCCGTTTGGTATTTACACCTTTCACACATTTGTAAGCTATTATCCTGTCCACGCTTAGTCACCGCCGAGCCAAGCGCCACGGATTTAGCTCCTTTAATCTTTCCTCCTAAATCAATCCTCCATTTCCCCTTAATCATCCCGTGGCTCCTCTCTGAACCCTTTCGCGGCTGCCTCGGCTGCCGCAGCCTGCGCCTATCTCGCAGGAACTGCTCCCCCTGCAACCCTAAACGGCTGTCCCAAGGGCACGGTGAAGGTCTGGGGATGGCTTGGATTTCCAGCGCCGCGGGTCCCTAGCCTGGGAGCCGAGGAAAGAAGCGCAGCTCCCACATCCCTCTTTCCTTCAGAAGATAGCATCCTAAGCTTCTGTCCCCAGCCTCAGGGTCTCTGTCCTGGCCTGTCTCTCCCTCCCCCATTCCCGCCCCAATCTGGGATGGCTCTGAAGACCCTAAACCTCTACCACGGATTTAAACAAAAAAAACCCGAGGGGGGGCCGGGGAACTGGCTCGGTAGAATAAGCGCTTGCCTGGCAAGCACAAGGGCCTGAGTTCAAAACCCCAGTTCCACCAAAAAAAAAAAAAAAAAAAAACCACAAAACCTGAAAATAGCCCGGGAGAATAGAGGTCCCCACCTCTCCGGCCCAGCTGCTCCCAGCAGGTAGGGTGCAGAAGGGCCGGGCACCCTCTCCGCCGGCTCTCCTCGGGTGGCCGCCGTCTCTGCTGGACGCCCTAAGCTCCCGCCACCTCCACTCACGCCACAGGACCTACGGACTCAGGGCGCAGTAGCCTCGAGGGGGTGCATTCTTAGCGCTCCCCGGGACTCTCCCGTCTCCCCCCCTCCCCCCATTCCTGATCCTTTCCGCCCTCACATCCCGTCCGGCCCCGCCTCGCCTGGGCCAAACAAGCGAGGCAGCCCTGCAGCCAGCCACAAGAGGGAGCCGAATCCTCCCGGGAAGCAAAAGGGCAGAGAGAGGTTCTAGGAAGGAGCCCCGTTGGGGAGAAAGAAGACGTTCCTGGAGGAGGGTTGTACGAGGGGGCCGTTTCTTCAAATGCTAATCAGCGTTTTCCGGCAGTGCCAGAAGAGGCTGAGCTGATAATGAGCCCAGCTCGGGGCTGATTCCTGATTAATGAAGAGGCCACAGGGCTGCTGAGTGGGGCTAGGCGGGGCGCATCCCTCGTGACCCTACCCACTGCCCTTGCAGACCCGCCGGGTGTGACAGTAACTGACCCGGCCCTTCGCGGGGCCAGGTTACCGGAATACCGCAAGCACCAAGCACCAACTCCACTGCTCCAGCAGTCAGGCGGAGAGCGCCCCCTCCAGGACAGCCGGGGGGTGGGTAGGAGTAGGAGGTGGGCAGCACCTTCCAAAGTATGTGTTCAGTAGTCAATGATTTGTAAGCAGCCCTTTGTATTTTTAAAATCAGTAAAAGTTGTATTGAGATAAGCAAGATTTAGATTATCTCTCTCTTTTTTAAAAAAAATGTTTCCTTTATTTCTTTTTTTATGGTCAGCTCAGCCCACCCTGTGGGCGGGACTGGCATGGCATATGGATCGAACGAAGGTCCCTGCATGCTTGCCTAAGCAGGCGCTTTAGACCACTGAGCTATCTCACCAGCCCTAGATTATCTCTTGACCAATGTAAGACCTACCAACACAAGAGGCCCTAAAATGAAACCACTGTTAGGGGCCGGGGAGATGGCTCAGTGGAATAAGCTCGATGCTGAGCTAAATGCACTCGAGGGGCCGGAGAGACGGCTCAGTGGAATAAGCGCTTCCCTGGCAAGTGCAACTTCCAGTGTGCCAGTGTGAAGGGGGCACAGGGCACCTTGAGGCCCTCAGCCCCAGTGTGCTGGGACTTGGCTGGCATGGAGTAGCTCTGTGTTCATGGCCAAGGAGGGGCAGAGACTATCAGTACTAGCCTGAGCATGCCAGAGAAGGGAAGGGGCTAAGCAGGCTGCTGGGCTGGAAGGAGGGGATTGCTGAGGGGCCCTGAACTGGGGGCTGAGGTAGAGAGTGAAGATGTGCTCCCTTAGCCTTGGAGTTGTCCCGAGTGGAGGCTGGGTAGGGCTGGGAGAGGAGGGAGGAGGGCAGGGAGGGGACTGCCCAGCTGGAAGAGGCCTTGTCTAATTGTGCCTGATTAGTAGAGAGGAAGAGAACAGGGCGAGTGATTAATAGTCGCGGCAGTCACCAGCGTGTGGGGAAGGAGGGTCAGGAGGGGGAGGGAAGCCCAGGAGCCAAGAGGGGCTGGAGATAGTGAAGCACTGTGAGGCCCTAGTCTCCTGCCCCTCTGCAGCTGTCTAGACCCAGAGGATGCCACAGAGTGGGGCTAAGTCCTACCTCTCCATCCTTAAGAATTCTCTCCTTCCCCCAAACCTTGACTTTACAGACCATTGAATGGAAGGGAAAAGACCAAGGTCATGTCTGCATCTGGGAAGAAAAAAGATGCAGTTGCATTCAGGGTGTTTCTAGACACCCCATGCCCCCACTCCTAGACACTGGCCCTATCTTCAGCCCAATCAGGGGCCTTGGCCAAGAGGATAGACAGCCTGACTCCCAATCAAAGTGACCATAAGTCTCTGGTCCCAGCTGCTAATTCTAGCCGTGCCCTAGCCAAGCAGCCTGAAGCCAAGCAAACTGAAGCCGATTCCTAGGGTCACGAGCGGCCCTACCCAAGACAGGAGCCCCTTGCTACTTGGGCATGGTCACTGGCAAATACCTCACAGCCACGTGTTGCTAGTGACTACCATGTTGGACAGAGCAGGCACGGGACATTTTTGTCATCCCAGCATCTTCCTTTGGCTCACATTGACCTGGAGAGGATGTAGAGCGAGTTTGTGCACAGTCACGCATGTATGCACACATGCTTGCCTGTTTGGGGTATGGAATAGGACACATCAGCAAAGAGAAGGGTGTGAACGTCGGGGTCACCAGGCAGGAAGGCCAGGTGATAGAAAGCAGGATGATGCCAAAGGAAGGGTCAGAGGGCCAGGGAGATAGCTCGGCAGTCTAAGCACCTGCCTGGCAAGCTCAAGGACCCAAGTTCAATTCCCAGTACAGCATGCCGTGCTGGCCCTGCGCCATGCTGGCCACTGAAACTAGGCGTGGTGGCACATGTCTGTAATCCCAGCACTGGGGAAGCTGAGACAGGAGAATCACTATGAGTCCAAGCTGCTTAGCAAGACCTTATACCAAATAAATAAATAAATCTTTAAAAAACAAAAAGGAAGGGTCAGAAACAGGCTGTGTTGGGAATGGGCAGGGTAGAGATTGCCAGGGGCTGGGGTGGCAGCATTTGTTAACGGCTAATGCTAGCGGGTGCCAGCAGTGTGCTAAGCTCTTCCACTCTCACAACAACCCCAAATGTTTAAGTTCTACTGTCCCATTTAATGACTGTTGTCACAGAAGCATTTTGGCTTCCCCACGGCCACAGGGCTGAAAAGAGCCAGGGTTTGAATCCTCGCCATTTGGTGGCTCCAGAACTCACACACTTGACCCGTCCAGTGTACAATCCTCCGCTGAGTGAAGATGCTCAATGACACAGTTCAGCTCAAGAAAGAAAGGCTAGGGAGAAAAAGTGATTTTCACCTTCTTGTAAGTGGGCAGGCTGTGAGTGAGCTGCAGCAGGGCAAGTAGAGCTGGGGCCCGGAGCACAGGGTGGGGGAGTAGGTGGTGGGAGGAATCCGGGAGGAATGGAGAGCCCTCGACAAGGCAGCTAGGAAGGGGCGCACACAGGTGATGGTAAAAGTAGGAGGTACGGATGCATGTGGGTTGGCATGACACTGAGCTGGGAGAGAACAAGGAGAGGAACTGGAGGGCTGACTGGAGGAGAGCAGGGTGGAGGGGGAGAGCATCCCTGCGCCCCACTCCTCCCTTGTCTTCCTCCCCCTGTCCCTCTCTTCCTTGGCAAACCATGGCCAGCTTGCCTGTCCCTTAAGCCTCCCCAGTCCTCTTCAGCCCAGAGTGGCCTCTCTCTCTGAACTCAGGCTCTTACCATCCATGCACCTCATCTGGCAATTAATCCTGGCACCTTAAAACACTGCTTGCATAGCTGATTAACTCTTGCATGGTTGCTTGAGCTTTTGAGCATCCTAGTCCCTGCTCTACCATGAGACCATAGGCTGCTTGAGGACAGGGACTGGCGACTAGGGCTTCCCTCCTTTGTTGTCCCTCATAGTTCCTAGCTGGGAGCCCAGTACATAGTAGGTGCACAGAACTAGGTGTTTATTGACTGACTGACTGACTGACTGACTGACTGACTGACTGAGTAGATGGGATATTTGGGAGTGTGGGGGTGAGAGTGACTGCAGTGGTAACAGAAACAAGAGCGGCAGCTTAGGGGACTGGGGGAGGGCACATTACCCAGAGTAAAAATAGGCTGGAAAATGTGACATTTATTAACTTGGATTCCAGAGGAAAGGTCACAGCAGAGTGGGGAGTGGGAAGGAAGAAACAGGAAAAGCAACAGAAAACACACAACAGCCCCTTACTGAAGCCAGGCATTGTCACTGACCATTTTACCATCGACGCCCTGTCAGGTCTCTACCAGCTGGCTCATGTCCCTGTTCCCTATCGCAGATCCCCAAGTCCCCATCAAGGACTTCATGTCCTTCCCAAAGATGGCGGACCTCATGCCTCTTGGAGCTCTCATGTCTCCATACCCCTTTATCCATCTTGCCTGGGTAAGACCCACTTCTTCCAGGGACCATATGCCCCACCCTAACTCCTAATTCCAGACCCTGCCCAGCCCAAGGAGTGACACTCAGCAGATGGTGGCTGGGTTGTGGGTGAAGGGGTATGAGTCCAGGCTGGGTTTGGCTTCTGGGAGCAGGAACACAATGGGAAATTCTGTCCCTGCTGTTTCCTTTGCCCCCTTTTCCCTGTTGTCTGGCTGCAACCCCAGAACTAGGGCCCACAAACTTCTATTTTCCCCTCTCCAGCTCCAAAGTACCCAAGAGCCTACGGGAAATCCTTGCTCTCTCCTCCCAGCCATCCCAGGGAGCCTCCAAGCATCTCCTTCCTTCTGGGAGCAGGCTCAGTAGGATCCCCCGTCTCCCTCCCTTTGCCTCCTTAGCACCCCACCCGTCTTCTTCCCCTTCTTCCCACTGATGCTAACACTGACGTATCATTATGCTTCCCCTTTCCTGCCCACCCCCAACCAGGCCTCAGGGACACAAAGACCCCATTGATTTCTACCCCAACAGCAACTGCAGAGCTTGGGCTCCCCAACACGGAAGGGTCAGGCTGCAGGACAGAGGAGACCCAGGGGTCCTACAGCCACACCCGATTCTACACCCCACCTCCTCCCTGAGGACTCTCTCAGCCTTTTCTTGGGGAGCAGTGATTTTTCCTAGAAAACAGTGTTTAGCCAGCAACAGGCCCATGCCCAGCAACTGCTCTCGGCACAGTCCCCTCCTTCCTGTGGCTCTGCTTCTACCTAACTTCCCCAACTCTGTAGCAGGAGGCTCCAGACACTGCAGGACTGGCGGGGCCAGGAACCTGGTGACACTGAGGCAGTGAGCAAGGGAAAGCCCAGGCGTGGGGGCTGGGCTATGAGGAGGGAAAGTCCCCACCACTGCAGGAGGCTGGGCCTGAGTGGGCACCATGTTGACACCACACATTTGCACATGCAGCCAGCAATGACAAGGAAGGAAACAGGAAAAACAGGCACATATATACAATGCTGGGAGTCAACCGTGGACTGGGGACAGGCGTCTCAAGAACCGTGAATAATAGATAGTCGGTGACTGTGGGTGAACGGATCCCTGATAGACAGACAGTGAGCAAGTCACGCCCCCTGCACTCACACACCTGACCGTGGGAGGTGTGCAGGGCAGAGCAGCCTGAGCTGACACTCCGCTCCCAGGGAAGGTACTTGTGCTGGTGCTCACATGTATGTGAGTGGTTGCTTCAGCAATCCCCACATGGACAGCGGGAGCAGCAGTTGTCATAGGTGGGGGGCGTGTCAGGAGGCAGGATGGCATCCACAGCGTGGCTCCATCCGTGGTGGCAAAGGGCTGGGATATGGGCACGGAGACAAATAGCTCTCTGGGTACATGTGTGTGGGTGTGCAGGGGTGCACATGAGTATACTGACAGGGACACTGTGTGTGTGACAGGGTGTGTGAGGGAAACTGTGTCCCCGAGCAGGAGTGCATGCCAGCACCATGGGTGAGTGATGCACACAGAGTGAATCCCAGTGTGCGAGCCAGAGCTGGGTAGGGGAGCAACAGGAACAGGGGACAGAGGGGGGCACTGGCAAGTGGGAGGCCGGAGAGGAGCATGAAAGAGGGATGTGTGAGGGCGGCTGTGAGGGGGCGTGAGAGACACAGACACTGGCACCCAGTGTCCATGAAGCCCGCTGCTGGGCCAGCTCACCAGAAGGCAGCCCCGAGTCTCTCCCTAGCCAGAGCCCCCCAAGTACCCCTCCTGTCACCTTCGTTTGGTGGGAAGAAGAATCCAGTAGCCCCTGAAGAAAAGGGAAGCAAAAGCAAAGTAGGGCTCCGCTAGTCTGGCCTTGGGATGGTGCATCCTTCCTTGCCAGCTGAGCAGCTTCGGGACCCCTGGGCTCACCTCTGGGTGCCCCTGGCCACCCCAGTTTTGGGCACCACGGCAGCCGCAGGACCAAGAAGAGGAGGAGCAGCAGCCCTGGGTAAGCCCCTAGGAGCATCCACTACTCCAGGGCTGGGAAGCCAGAGGGAAGCACCAGCTGGGGGAGACACGAGGTCTGCCTCTGGTGGCAGAAGGGAGGGAAGCCCTGTGGAGGACACCCTCATGAACCACCCCACACACCAGCCTCTGGCCACCCCAGGCCAGGTGGCTCAGCTGGCAGAACTCACCACAGAGAAGTTGCTGGCGGAGCAGTGGTGCCCACTGAAGTTGCAGCTCTTGAGCATGTCAGCGAGCTGGTGGCCAGTGCGGTTGAGGATGTCTACCATGTCGGGCTCTGGGTAGCGCAGGCCAGCTGCACGGTGCCCATCCCGGTCTTTGGGGGGCAGCCCTGTCAGATTGGCCAGGTGGAAGATGTCAGCATCGCTGAGCGCTGAATGCCGGAAGCGGTTGATGTTGCAGAGGGTGACGGCTGGGAAGCCCGCCACTGGGGCTGGGACAGCGGGGTCCATTGCCACCAGGTGAGGCCGTGTCAGGTAGCCCCGGGCCAGGCCGACCGCCTGGTACAGGAAGGCAACCAGCGACGTGAGTAGAGCCAGTGCCCACAGGGTTCTGCGCAGTCCATGGGGGCCTGGGCCACAGGCCCGGCCCAACCCATGTAGAGTGCTGGTGCTGGCAAAGGTAGCCAGGTCCCGGGGGGCTGCTGTCCCCTGAGCAGCCCCGAGGAGGCTCTGCTCATCCCCTGCCTCCTTCTCCTTGGGTTTCGCATCCTCCTCAGCAAATTTGATTTTGCACACAATCTCGATCGGCATCTGTCCCTGGCTGCTGGGACTGGCCAGAGCCTCCCTACCCCTGTCCCTCCCTGGCCGGCAGCCCTGGTGCCCTCCGGAGTGGTGGTGGTGACAGCGGCTGCTCTTCTAAACTCAGGACAAGCGGGAGGAAGACGGGGACAGGGTGGGGGCCTGAGGTGGGGGCGTTACTCCCCACTCCCAGCAGCTCCGAAGCCCTGATGCTGCCTCTGCCGCTGCTGCCTCTGCTGCCGCTTGTCTCTCTCCTCGATCGTCTCCTTGTGGCTTCCCTTATCAGCACCAGCACAGCTGTCAGCCCCTGCGTGTGTCCCTGCGAGCGAGCGAGTGAGCGAGGGAGCGAGCGCTGCTCCGCCACGCCGCGCAGCCCCAGCCGCTCCGCTCAGCATGTGCTCCGGAGCCCACCCCGTGCTTAATAATTCAGGACATGTCAACAGCGTTTCACCGGCGGCACGGGCGGCAGGAGCCAGGCCAGGAAAGGGGAAAACCCCTTGGCTCAGGGGAGGGATCCCACTATTGGATCTGGCCCCCAAACTCTCACTACACCCTAGTCACTGGGGGTGGGGCAGATGGCCCACCCCCAGGACACCCAGGGAAGGGTGCTACACCGAGTATTCAGACTACTCTTTGCTACTTTTCTGGACCACACCCACAAGTGTTCTGCAACTCTGTCCCCTACCTCCTGGACTCCCTGACACCTGACTCAGTGGCTATCAGATCCCACTACCCCATTCACTGCAAGCAGTTTCCAGAAACTCCTTGAGAGCCACTTGTTTGAATGAAGGAGGGGAAGAAAGAGAGCAGGCAACACAGACTAGGGGACAGCCACGACTCTAGCAAGGTTCTAGGTTTCTCTAGAGTTTCACTGCCAGCTTGAGTGCCCACCATGCCCCTGACCCTCCAGGAAGCTTCTTCCCTCTCCCTGCCTTTGCCCACAGCCCCCATCTCAGCCGCTGCTTCCACTGGAATAGACAGCACTGTGGCTGACTTGCATATCCATGGCCACTTTACTTTACCACATGTTCCCCAAGGCCCCTGACACAATCAGGCTTGGGGGTAGAGGACAGGAGGGCAGGCCAGAGAGTAAAGAGCAGGTCTCAAAAGCAGGGCACAGGGAGTGGATGGGGGTAAGAGCCCAGCTAGAGGTATGGAGGGAGCAGGAAGGGGATGTTGTGCTAAGGACATCAATGATGATAATGATGACGATGATATGAGGTGCCTTGTCACCTGGGAGAGTGAAGCCTCCCCAGGGCTGCTGTCTCCTTGTGGTGGGAAAGGTGGCCTGTGGCCTGTTATCATGGGCAGGGGTGGGCAGCTTTTTGACTGGGTAGAAGAGATACATTGGTGCCCCCAGGGTAAAGTGGCAGGAACAAGCCACTTGTGCCCTGGGGGGCCAGTATGTGAATGTGCGCTCTTATGGGGAAGGAAGCACTTGTCCCCTGGAGGAAAGGGGGGGCTGATTAATCGGGGCGCTAATGAGCAGCAGGGAGAGGAAGCTCTGAGGGGCGGGGGAGGCGGCTCCATCGATCCGAGCCTCGGAACCAGCAGCTGAAGAAAAAAAAGTGAGAAGGGAATCGATCTGAGGGAAACGGCAGCTGCTGGGGATTAGAGCCCGAGGTCCACCCGCTGCCCAGTGGCCACCCCTCCCCTGTGTCAGCTTGGCCCTGCAGCCACTGCTGACCCAAGGAAGGGGCTGAGGACGCTCCCTCAGGGGCAAAGGCTGGTATCAAGCCCCCTCAAGGGCACCCTGGCAAGGAGCTTGCCCACACACCTAGTCCTGGCCGTGTATGGCACCTTGCCAAAGTTGGCCTGCACCTTTCAGCAAAGTGGCCTCACCCGGGGGCCCTACTCTGGGCTTCCCCACATAAGCTTTTTGGGAACAGCATTCCAAACTGGAAAGATAAAATCCTTGGCTAAAGTGTCACCTCTGCCTGGGACACAGCATCCCAGAAGGGAAAATGGAGCTGCCACTGGAGGCAGCCGCTGAGTCGGTACTCAGGAGCAAGTGTCCAAGGGACCAAGACACCCCTTCTTGCAGACCCTTCCCAGGACCCCCTCCCTCGACCCACTCCCTTTTAGGCTTCCAGGCCTTTCCAGAGCTCCCCCCATCCCTCCTCCTCATCCTTTTCTCTCTTCCCCTTTCTCCTAATATTGATTTTTTTTACTGGTTTTTTTTTTTTTTAAAGGTGATTTAATTGCTTTTTTAAGGTTACTTCAGTCTGGGGCTCTGCCAAGAAAGTGGGAGCTTACCCCAAGCTCTCCCCAGCACTTGATGCTGCCCTGGCATCCATCCCTGTCCCCAAATTCTCCTGCCCTCTGCTGGGAGTCTCAGGGTCACACTCCCCAACCACATATTGACCTGGATCACAAGTCCAAATCACACCCTCTTCCTTCCAGAGGGATGGGAAGAAGGCTTTGACCTTTGAAAGGAATGAAATTGGGTGGTAACTGAGTCTGAGGGGAGCACAGGGTGAGGATGGGTGCCTGGAAGTGGAGTAGCAGTTAGTTATGGGCAACCCCCCATTACTGCCAATTACCAGCTGTCTCCAATTGTCCCCAAGTGCCCACCATCCAGTCGCCAGACCGCCAAGAATCTGGTTATGCTCACTGGGAGCCCCCCATCCTTCCAGCCCATCTCTTGGCTTTTCTAGCTCACTCCTCCCCAGCCTCCACTGGCCCCCTTCCTTGTCCCTCTACACCTCTTTTGCCTCTGGTCCCCTGTCCCTTCTCCCCCCTCTCCCTGCTTCCCTGCCTGCCTCCCTCTCTGCCCGGCTGCAGTTGGGTGATAATCTCCCTCATTTAGCCTCCCGGCTGCTTCCCCGGCTCATTGCCCAGCTGGTCCCTGGGGCCCAGCCCAGCTTTCTCACACCCCCACCCCAGCCCTGAGCCCAAGCTCCCTGTCCCCTCCCTTCCCCCACCTACTCCCCAGGGACCATCAGCTCCCCCTCCCCCACCTCAGGGGAGCACCACGGCCCTGGGTGGCTGTCCAGGAGCTGAGATGAGCGTCAGCCATAGGGCCGGGCTCTTAGGGACCTGGGGCTGAGTATGGGAGGGAGGTTGCTATTGGGTTAGGGTCATAGGTCTCAGCCTGAGCTCCTCCGACTTCAGGTATTCCCATTCCCAGATTTGTTCCCAGTCCAGTTCTCCAGCCAGCTGCACTAGGTGCCCTGGCATGGAAAAAGACTGGATAGATGGGGAGACAGCTACAACAGGTAGGGCTAGGAACGGGGGTGTGGGTGAAGGGGTAGCAGAAGGGGCACCTGCGAGGAGGCATGGAGGTTCTAAGGGTGAAATGCCTCAAAGAGAGACCTAGAGATTGTCCAGTATTCATTCCATTTGAAGGGTCCAAAGAAGTCCACCTCACAGGGGACCCCCAGGCTAAACAGCATCTGCCTCTGTCTACCCTGTGGGCCCTTGACTCCCTGCCCAGCTGGCTCCGTTCCTAAACCACACGATGACCCCTGAAAGCTCTGGACAGCATTGTCTAGAGTCATCTCCAGCTTCGGTCTGCTCCCCTTGCCACCTTCCCCAGCCCAGAACCCGGGCTCTGGTGTGGACTGGGGATGAGCCAGTGTGGGACAGATGTGGGCGGGAGGGACGAAGACCGGGAGGCCAGGGCCGGGCCAGGCCTGGCTGGTGAGCGAGCAGCGGTGACAAACGGGCTGTGCGGGGGCCGAGGGGCGGGGGGCGGGTTGCGGCTGATTTATCTGGGTTATTTATGCCGCGGACGAGGCAGGAGAAGCGGTTAACGAGAGTCCCGGCGAAGGGGGTGGGGAGTCCCGGACGTGATCTGAGGAGACTGAAGAGAGTTAGCACCCGAACGCCAGGCCCTGCCCCCACCCTGGCCTCCTTGGGCCAGCCTGGAACAGCACCCTCTGCGATGTCGGGTCCCACTGCCCCATCCCTGCTCAGGGTCAGGGGCCATCAGGCCCGAAAGGGACGGGTCCAAGATTTGGGGGCATCTGAGGAGGGCACCAGGAAAGGTGGGCATGAAGGACAAATTCCTGGTAGACCAGAAGCTGGCCAAGACTGCAGGGCTTGCTGGGAGGACTGGAGAGGGCGGCGTGGGAGTGGGTGGGCTGCCCACAGCCTCGACGCCGAAGCTGGAGAAAGGGCAAAGGGCACTAGGGCACTGATCTGGTATCAGCCGGGAGCCCTAGTGGGGAGCTGAGTGGCAGGGAGGCTGGGCAGGAGGGGGCGCTGGTCAGCGAGCGGCGAGAGCGGGGAAGGAGGGGGAGAAGATCCGGAGAAGGAGGGGGAGAGGGCTTTGCAGCAGCGAAAGCTGCTGGGAGCAGATAAGGCGGCACAGCAGCAGGAGGGATTAAAGCTCTAAGGGGCATGGGGGGTGGCGTGGGACGGGTGGGGGCTAGGGAGGAGAGGGCTGAGGGCAAGACACCGAGGCCAAGGAGATGGCTGGGAAAGCAGGGCTGCAAGGGGGCGGCAGGGTTTAATCAGGAGCCACGAGGTGGCCATTAACTGGAAAAGGAGGGAAAAAGGGACCCTTGATCATCCGTCTGGGAAGACTTTTTCTGCCATTGACGGAACCCCCACACCCCGCACTTGTCAGGGCAGCGGAGCCAAACGAGGGATGGGTGCTGCGGGTAGGGGAGCAGAGGATCACCGGGATGGAGAGAGGCAGAGGCCGCCTTCATGCTGGCCAGACGGAGGGCACACAGCGCCTCCTAGGGGCGGCCAGTGGAACACAGGAGGGCCACTGGTACCAGTAAAGAGTGCGCAGCCCACGGCTTGGCATGGAGACCCCACCATACCAGGATAATTTCAGACGGAGCTTCTTTGTGGGAGGGTCCAGGACGAAAGGGGTCAGGGTAGGCCTGGTTGTTCCTTCCACCCCTCCTCTCCTAGCCTCCCAGAAGGGTGTGCTTTGGTGCGGGTGAGGCCCGCGTCCCTCCAGACAGCGCCGGGGGCAGTTCAGAGGCGGCCCTAGTGATGGAAGGGAGCCCAGGCGGGGAAGAGGAGGGGCTGGGGGAGGGGAGCGGGGGCGGCAGGCGGGGCCGGGTAATTGCATGTTTGCCAGTTCTCCATCTCTGCGCACAAGGGAGCTTGTGCTGGTGGGTGTAGCTTCACTTTGAGGAGCGTGTCTGTTGGCAGAGGTGTCAATGTGTCTGCCTCAGGGGTCTGGGCCCTCCCTGGCCCCCACCCCCTTTGTGTTTTGGGGAACGTGGCTCTGGGCACACCCAGCTGTGCTCCTTGCTGATGCGGCAGATGTGGCGGGGCCCCAGCTGTGCCTGCTTCCCGGAGAGGGGGAGGGGGGCTACAATCTGCTCCCCCGATAATGGCGGCTAAGTGCCAGAGGGAGGGGTTGGGGGAGGTGGGCTAGGGACCTGGGCAACACTGCCCCTGGGGCTAGGGCCCCAACCCCACTCCGCCCGTCCAGCGCATCCCCCACCTGCGTTCTTGGCTCGGTCTCAACCCCTCCGCGGGCTCCTGAAGCCCATCCAAATTTCCCTCAGTCCCTGTCCCCAGCTCTCATCCCGTCGCCCCATCCAGCTTGGTGCCAGGGACCCACCCCCTTCCCCGGCCCCCAGCACGCTCCCCCTCGCTGATTTTACAGAATAATCTTTTTATGGAAACCGAAAAGAGCGCTAATGGTAGGAGCGCACCCCTCCCCTGCATCCCTCCCCCGCCTCATCCCCCAGTTCCCTCGTTTCTTTCTCCAACCCTCCCCAGGGCCCGCACCCTCCACCCCACAGAGCCAATGAAAACTGGGTGCAGGGTCCCAGAGGTGGCAAAAAAGGGGGTTCCTGCGGAGGAAGGCCAATACTGAATCTCAGGAAGAGTCAAATGAGCTTTTAGCCCCCTCTTGGCACAGCCAGAGCTGGAAGAGTGGGTACATTCGCCTCTTCTTCAGGACCCCCTCTATGACGTAACGCGCTCAGGCTGGGGGGGGGCGGTTACAAAGACCTCCACTAGCTTCCCCCCTTCAAACACTGACCCTTTCCCCTTCCAGTGCCTCTCCGTACCATATCCCCACCCCCACTGGGTCTAGGAGGGGGGTCCCGGGGGCCAGGGCCTGACACAGACTTATTGGATTTCACGGTGTTTTGCTGAGAAAATAATTAAATTATCATATTTATGATGGAGCTGCCATGGCCTCTGCCAACCACTCGGAACAGAAGGGTCAGGATGGGGGGAGGAGAGAGAAGGGACCCAGAGCCCGGCCCTGTGGTCTAGCCCTCTCCCTGTGTCTTCCTGGGGAGCTGACCCCAGACCCTGAGTGGATCTCTGCAGCTCTCTACTGGTGCAGAGATGACAGATCTGGGATTGAGGCAGGGACCTGAGAAAATAAGGAGCCCAGCAGACGCAGGTTTCAGGTCAGACCGCTGAACCCTGGGCCATTTCCCGCAGTGCTCACAGCCTGCAGGGCCTGAAAGGGCTGAGATCCCATTCAGACCAATCCTCAGCCTCTGCCCTGCTCCCCTGCAGGTTCTTAACTTCCTGCCTCTGAAACTATGAAATCCTGGGCTCTGTCCCAGTCCCTGGTGCTGATAACAAGCCCTAGCACCCAGTCGCCTACCACCCCAGCCCGCTGCCAGGACCCCTCCTCCCTCCCACCCATACCCTGCCCCCCCATTCTCTTCGGGTAATTAGATTCCTCTCAATTAGCAGATTACGATCATTACTAGCTCATCTGGCAACTACGCTCGCACCCACAGCTGGGTAGAGGGGGGCACAGAGAGGGGCACGTGGGGGTCATGGGCAAACATGAGAGAAGGTAGGGAGGGCAGGCCAAGCCCTGCCAAAGGGCAGTGCCAGGTTAGTGGCCACTCCCAGAACACAGCAACTCACAGAGGGCTTTCAGAAAGAGTAGGGGCTCAAGCCTGCCCTGCCAGCCAAGGGAGGAGGAAACAGAAAATCAAAGCCCCAGATGGGGGGCACAAGCCCCACCTCGACAAAAGCTGAGAGCAGATGGAGCTGGCAAAGCGGAAAACAGGCCAGGGCTGGGGCTCGGCAGGAGCCGAGAGCAGGCTGCTGGGTGATCGGCCCCAAGCCTGTGTGGTTCCCAGCTCCTGAGCCCAGCTGAAATCCTTCCCCCTCCCTTCAGAATCCTGCACTGGGAACACAAGTCAGCTAGGTCTGGTGAGGAGAAACGGGGAGGCAGAGAAGCAGGGGCAAAGGCTGGGGGGCCTGGAGGGCCTTCCTCGGACTAGTGCAAGAGGCTCAGGAAGTGGGAGGGGTAGATTTACCAGGGCTCCAGATTCATTATTCATGAGCCTGAAGCAACGACTCCAATTTAAATGCTAATATGGGGGGGGGCCTGACTCAGCTGCCCCCCCTTCCGCCCCCACCCTCAGCCCAGGCACAGGCGGAGTCCATGCAGGCTCCAAGGTTCACTAGGTTTATTTGGGAGTAGGGAGGGAGGCCAGGAGTCCTCGGCCACCCACATAGCTCCCAGCCTGTGAAGATCCTGCCTGGTTTCCCTGGTTCCTTTCCAAGGCTGGCCAAGCAGGCAGCAGCCTCTCAAGGGGAGTAGTCAGGTGTTGGGGGACCTCCTGACAGCCCCCCTCAGAGGATGATCTGGTTGGTAAAGCTACGGCTCAGCTCCTTGTGTGGCAGAACAATCGAGTTCAGGATGAGAACCTCGGCAGGGATCCGGACACGGCAGCCTGCAGCAGTGAGGAACAGGGAACCAGGGAGAGGTCAGGGTAGAGAGGCGGGCAGGCAACTAGGGCCTTGGCCAGCTGGGAAGGATGCCCCTGCCCATCTGTGCCCCTGGCCTCATGCCTCCAGTGACTCACACAGGGCCTGGCACACAGCAGGCACTTGGTAAATGTCTGCTAAAGGAACACAACACACACACACACACACACACACAAAGTGCGTGCTCCCCAAGGACCTCCAGCCATCATACCCAGGATAGTGATAGCAGGCAGTAGCTTCCCATCCTTGAAGAGGCTCTCACTGTCCATGCGGGCTCGGGGGTCATTGGGGTTAGGGTCGTTGGGAGTCCCTTCCACACGAGCCCAGCGCCCCACGGTGCTCCCCCAGCCCACAATACTGTGCAGAACACATGTGTGCTCCTGCCAAACAAGATGGCGCCAGGTGAGTGGAATGGGAGATAGAAACAGATCTGCTCTGCTCTGGCAGGGACACCTGGGCTCTCAAGTGCCACACAGTGCCACATGCTGCCGCGTGCCTGACACCTACCTGCAATGAGGCTCCATGGAGGACAATGCTCTCTCGGAGCCGCACACCCTCGCCCACAGTCACCCCCTTTCCAATGGAGACGTTAGGGCCTAGCTGTGGAAAAGAACACATACTAAGGGCCCTGGAAAGGACTTGGGGACAGCCAAAACCAATCCCTCCTAGAACAGGTAAGGCAGAAGTAATCTACTGGAGGCCACATAACAGATGTGGTAAAGTGGAGAGACCAGAACCCTGAGTTCAGGCAGTCTCTGTACTCCCACCCATACCTAACTGCCACCCATCCTCTCCAGGAATAGGCCCACTACTTACCACGGCTGATGGGGCCACTTTAGCTGTAGGGTGGATGTAAACGTTTCCTAGAAGCAGAAGAGAGGACCTCGGGGCAAATACCCCAAACCACATCTGGATGGGGAGGGGTCATGGTTCAGTGGGCAGAGGGGCGGAGTGGGGTAGAGGCTAACAATCGGGGCCTGCTGGTACCTCGAATCCGTGGACCCCCTGGTGTGTGCTTGGCCAGCCGTTCTGGGTGAGTGACCTGGTATCGGCCCAGATAGAGGCGGGAGGCATAGAGAGCTGAGCTGGGGACCAAAACAAATATGGGGGTCAAGGACCAGTAGGGCCATCTATACCCAAAGTCTCAAGTCTTCACCAGCCTCCCAATCACAGCCACAGACATCCTGTCCCCAAGTACCCTGCAGACTTGATCTGGCTCCAGATACCCTCTGTGATGTGCACATAGATTTGGCCCTTCCCAGCCAGTGCTGAGAACACATCCTGCTCCAGGCGGATCGTCCCTGCCCCTGGCCACAAGCTTGGAGGGTCCTCTCTGGCAAAGGAAGGATACTGTTGTCACTGGTTACCTGAATGACCTCAAAAGTGGGACCAATGTGTCTTTACATAAAGGAACCTGACTGAGGGTCTCCCACCACCTTCCAAGCCCCTCCCCAGGTCCGGCTAGTCCTCTCCTAAGCCTTACATACAAAGGCTTTCCCATCACCTCAAGCCCCAACTTGCAGCTCTCATAGGGGAGCCCAGGCACAGAGCTCTTTCCCAACCCTGCTCCATGTCCACAAGATGCTCCCCTGCTCCCCTCATCCTCCTCCCATAATACCCCACCACTCACCCTTCCCTCACGGATGGAATGAAACACAGACAGACTCACCCCAGAGCAAGGCAGCTGGCGAGGGCAGAGACAATCACAGAGAGAGGGAGAAAGAGATGCCAGCTCAGTGGAAACAGAGAGGCCAGGAGAGATGGAAAGCAGAGACATGGCGAGGTGAGAAACGGCCATGAGCAAATGAGGCATGAGATGGGCAGGTGAGCAAGGAGGGGGAGGGAAGCAGAGAATCCCAAAAAAGAGCAGCCTGCAGGCCAAGAGGGATGACCTGGGATTGGGAAGCAGGGTTCTGGGGCACTAATTCCAAGGGGCCAGCCTGAGAATGCGTGCGTGCATGCGCGTATGTGGATGCACTCGAGTGTGTGTGCACTCAAGTGCATGTTACCGTCTGTTCTGAAAGATGTCTCTGGGACACTCAGGGCTTGAGAAAAATGGTCCAGCAGGGGAGTGGGCAGGCAGCAACAGAAGAGGAACAGGGATGGATAAGGAAGAGGGACAGAATGAGGTTAGGAGGGGAGGGACGGCAGCTCCACTGGAGGTGACAAGTTGGAAAAGGAGGAGGCAGGAAGAGGACAAGCAGGTTGAAATGGAGCCTAAAGAGGCTGCTGGGTGTGGGGGCCCAGACTAGGGTAAGGGCCACGGGGCCTGCCTCACAGTTGCCTTTCCTGCTGATTACGCTGGAAGACATCCCGCAGAGGGGTCAGGGCTTCCGGAGAAAAAAGATAGATGCCACAGTTGATGATGTCACTGATGAACGTGCTGGGTTTCTCCACATAGTGCAGGACCTGAGGATAGCAAGGATGTGCTCCTAGTGGGGCTGACTGCACCCACCACAATCCCCTAAGACCCTCTCATTTCCAGGCCTTCCTCCCTGCTACAGGACTAATATGCAGTGTGCATCCAGCCCCTACATGGCTTTACTCCCTGAGCGGACTGCCCTTCACCCTCACCTTCACCTTCACCTTCACAATGACCTCCATGCCCTTTCCTGCTCCAACCTCCCCACCTCCTTGGTCTCCCAGAACACAGCTCCACGCTATTGGCTCCTGGTGCCTCAAACACCTTCCTGCCTCTTCCTCTGGAAAACTCACTTCTGAGGCCCAGCTGAGGTCATGCCACCCTCCAGGAGTCCTAACATGCTAGTCCCCACCTTAGCTATTCAGGCCTGGCACCCCTGGCCTCCATCAATCATGACACTGCCATTTTAAAAAGATGGCTTTGGCTCTATCTTTCTTATTAGGCCAAGGATTGTGCCTTTTTGGTTCTCCTCTCATACCTAGCTGATAGCTGGCATAAAACTAGGTGCCTACATGTGTGCACACACATGTGCTGTGTGTGCATTTATATGCATTCTGTATACTAATGTGAGATCAAATAAAAGGAGCATGTGGGGGCTGGAGAGATGGCTCAGTGGTCTAAAGCACCTACTTGAAACAAGCTTGGCAAAGCACAGGGACCTCGGTTCGATCCCCAGCACCACATGCCAGCCAGACCCGCCCCCTGGTGGGCTGAGCTGGCCACACACACACACACAATAAATAAATGTAATAAATAAAAATAAATAAATATATATAAAAAAAAAAGGAGCATGTGAAAGTCTCAAGGCTCACGGGTGGGGAGGTTCACAAACAGCTAGAGTTCCTCTACCTTGCCCGTGACACACCCACTTTCCTAAGTGTGAAGCCACTACACTATTTCCTGCCTCTATGTTTGCACATACTGCTCCCTCTGCCTCTAGTCCCTTCCTGTTTCCATGTAGACAAATCTCAGCTCAGTGCTGCTTCCTCTGGGAAGTCCCCCCCACTTCCACTCAAGCAAGGCTTTGCAGGCCCCCCATTCTGTCCTCCCTAGCACTCTGTATGCACACTTATAGCACCATGCACATGGAATTAACTGCTGCCCCTTCCCCTTAGCCAATCTCTTATGAAGATATATAAGATAATTATCATGTTTCCACTGGCTTGTACCACTCATGGGACATGCATGACTGTCCCATGAAGTGGCTTTTATCACCTGCTAGAACTGTCCCATGCTACCCAATGGGACAGTTATACACATACTACTGGTGGTTCACAGCTGCATGGCAGTGAAACATACAAGGTATGGTACAATTATGAATGTGCTAATAGAGGACTGTCTCTCCTGACTAGCAGAACTGAAAGTTAATGCAGGTAGCATTCTGGCAGTTTCCAGAGTCATGGGGCATGGGAATGATGATACAGGGAGGGGCCACCCAGCCCCTCTGCTCTTACCTCATGGGTCTGTGGATTCTCAACGATGCAGCCATAGTTGAGGGACTGTGTTCTGTTAGCCTGAAAGACAGACTTCCTGGAGACAGGAGCCCGCCTGCTCCAAGGCAGCAGAGTTGTTTGCTCATCCTTTCCTCCCATCCCCTATAGCACCTGGCACGCAGGCACACAGCTCCATTGCTGACAGTCCTTTAGAAGAGGTGAGAGCTGACAGCTGCCCTCCCCTCCCTCCTTCTGAGCAGTCAAAGGGCTCAGGGTCACCAGTGACACCTCTGTCACTTCTGGGGCAGTACATCTTCCTCCTGACACACATTGTCAATCCAATTCCCCAGGCTGCCTCTGCCACTTCAACACTCTCCAGACCTCCTGGGCTCCTCACCGTGGTGCCAAGGAGTAGAAAAGGGTGTCGCTGGCGTCTGTGGGCATCCAGCATAGCACTCAAGGGGAAGTCAGAGCAGACGTCTGCATTGAGCACGAAGAATGCCTCAGGACCCCCAGCCAGGATCTGGTCCCGAAAATGGTAGAGACCACCACCTGTGCCCAGGGGAGCAAACTCCTGCAAATACCTGTCCCAAGGAACCCCAGAGCTAGATCAGTGAAATCAGACCAGACAGTTACTATGTGCCAGAGAAAGCAGCCTCCAGGAATACTGCCTAAGGCCCACAAAGAAAATCCATATAGTGTATCTAGGGATTCAGAGATGCCCAAATAAGAAAGAGCCTAGTGTGTGAGGGTGAAATCTGGTGACACTGATTTAAATCCACTTCAGAGAATGAGGGCCTCCCTCCCCATAGATGTATGCATAGACACCTGACTGGAAGGTTGAACTCCTGCTGTGCGGCTTCTAAGAACTGCGTGAGGGCCTCATCAGGTTGGTAGAAGCCAATGAGCAGAATCTCCTGCATTCCAGGCACCTGAAGAGAAGGAAAGAAGTTAGTAGAAAATGTGTATCTGATAGGAGACAACGTTGGGGGAATCCCTGGTGCTAGCCCTGAGTTGAGAGACTACAGTTCAGCTTCAACTGGGGGACTCTGGGCACTCACTTATCATTTTGGCCTGTTTTCTTCTCTGGACAATAAGGATGTTAGAGGAAGTTTCAGACAGACCTTTCAATCTTACAACTCTTCTCCCCATTGGGACTTGCTTTAGGAAAGACTGCCTTCAAGGTACACTGAAGGATGATCCATTCATCTTTTCTGTTTTTTTTTTTTTTTTCGCAGAACTGGGGATTGAACTCAGACCCTTGCACTTGCTGGCAAGTGCTTATTCTACTGAGCCATCTCCCTGGTCCCTTCTGCTTTTTTCTTGTCTATCTGTCTAAGCTTGAGATCAGCACGAGGCAAGGGTGCCTGCACTGAACTAGGCACTTCACCATGTTGCCATCCCACAAAGGGATCCAATCTCTACTTCACAAACAAAGAAACAGAAGCTCAGAGAGGGTGCAAGGTGTGGTTACTTCAGGTCTCACGGCAGACAGATACTGGATTCAACCCATAACCTGGCTTTTCCAAATACCAAAAGCAATAAAGAAATGAGGTCCCAGGGAATTAATTCTTTGCTTCATCATCTTTTTTTTTTTGGTGGGTGGCTCAGCCCATCCTGGTGCGGCATGTGGCGCCAGAGATCAAACCAGACACATGCTTATTCTACTGAGCTATCTCCCCGGCTCCCCAGCCAGCCCTCTTTCATTTCTTATTTATTTATTTATTTATTTTCAGAACCAAGGATTGAACTCAGGCCCTTGCACTTGCCAGGCAAGCGCTTAATCTACTGAACTATCTCCCCAGCCCTCATTTCTTATTTTGAGGCAGGATTTCCCTAAGTCATTAAACTGCCCAGCTTGGGCTCAAACTTCTTTTTCCTACTTCAACTTATCAGGAAGCCTCCATTATACCTCTAAATTATCTCCGAGATGCCTGCCTGATTTCACTTTCATACTTTAAAAATAAGGCATGAAATCTGAGAAGAAAGAGGCCAGATGAGAGACAGGAAAGGAGAAAACATTGGGGCAGATGTTGTTCCACAAGTTAACGGTATACCATTTACATCATGTGTGAATGATGGTCCTTAGAGCTACACCTAATGAGAAGAGATCATGGTTGGGGGAGAGTGAAATAATGCAAGAAGATGATCAGGAAGGTGTCAGGGAGCCTATGGGTTACCTGGGCACAGGCCTCGATATGGTGCTGGATCATAGGGACCCCAGCTACAGGAAACAATGGCTTGGGGACCTCAAAAGACAAAGGCCTGAAGCGAGTTCCTGGGAAAGGAGAGAGAACATTTTAGCCTCCTGCCTCACTCCGCCCCCATCCCAGTAGCCACTCCAGCCAAACCCCTTCCCAAATCCTCAGGTCCTCACCCTTCTGAGGGCCTCCAATCAGGATCACAGCTTTCAGCATGATGAGCACTGCTATCGAAACCTCAAAACCCAACAGAGAAATCTGGCTCAGATCTCACATCCCAAGCAAACCCCAACCCCCAAATAATGCTTAACTCTCTTCAGGATGTAAACGCAAGGTTCAATATAGTGCCTCCCTGGACACTACACCTCACAAATCCCATACATCTCACATCCCAGGACAGACTCTTTCAAATCGTACATGGATTCCTCACAAATTCTGAAGTCTGCATCTCACAACTTCACACAAGAGCTCCCTTTGGCCAGGAACACACACTGCAAACTCAGAAACTCAAGAGACCCCCTCCTAAGACCCTAAATTTGAGAAAAATTGAAACCCTAAACCCAGTGATTCTAAAATTCAAGAAGTACAATCCTGAATCTCAACACTAAACGTTGGATACGGAACCGCAAATCCTGAGTGGCCTCCAGCTACTTACACTCAATCTTAAGGGTGAACCCCAAGTCCTGACCACTGATTTGCCTTTGGTGAAACCCCAATCTAGCAAAAACTCTGTACATGAATCCTAAACAACCTGTGATGTAAGCCCTGACTCAACACACAGGTCCTCTTGGCATCCTATGCACTGGGCTTACTAACCCCTGAACCTCAGTACTGCCAACTCCTGCTGAATCTCTGGATTTGGACGGGTCAACTGCTGACCCTCTGAACCCCATAACTGACAGTCCAATAATGCCTAGCATCTTGCACGCAGGGGCTCCAAAACCAATACAGGCCCAAACCCACGAAGAGAGCTCGCGAGGACCCGTTCCCATCCCCTGCCCCTCCTGTTTCACCAACAACGCCCCCTTTACCACTAGCTCCCTTTACGCAGCCGGCTCGGCCGCCCGCGACTGCCGGCTCCTTCCGCGCACGTGTCTTCTCGCAACTCGCGAGAATGCTTCGCACGGCCTGCCGGGAATTGTAGTTCTGAAGATTCCTTTGCCTTTCTGCGGAGAGACACGAGGTGTGGAAGCCGAGGGCTCTCGACGAACGACCGAGGGGCGGGCCTAAATGAGAAGAAGGAGCGGGGCCTGAGCCAAAGACTGGAATGTAAGATGAGGAACTGAACAGTCTAAAAATGGAACTCAGGGCAGTGGCCAAAAGTGGAGGACCAGGCTACCCCGGAAGCGGGACTGGAGATCCCTGGAGTGTGACCTGCCTTGGAAGGGGCGGAGCCGGAGCTCGCACAGCCCCGAGGGGCGGGGCTTGAACCAGGCAGAGGGTGGGAGGGCGGAGTCCGGAGCTGACCGGCTGGGCAAGAACAGGTGGGAACAGGCCGCCAGGAAGTCCGATGGTGAGAAAGATCGTATTTCGAGTTGACTGTAAAGTAAAACATGAAGTAGGCACTCTTCAAACTGTCCTCTGACTGTAGTGTTCTGTGACAATGGCCTGGAATAAGTGTTGGGGTGAAGGCCTCGAGGAGAGAAGTCAAAGTTACAGTACGGACCAGATGAAGAGGGTCAGAAAGAGCAGCTTTATTAAGCAAGAACCAGGAGTAGTGTCGGGCCCATCCACCCCGGGCCTTGAGCTCAGGACGAGAGGTCTGGGGGTTCCTTCATGCCACGTCCTCTCGCGCGAAGCTCTGGTCCATCCCAGGCCGTTTACCTACACCCTACGTGCCACGGTCCTCAGGTGTGGCCGGGTGAATGCTCGGCGTCGCGATGGTGGCACCGATCGCACTGAGCTCGCGGGTCTCCAAGAATACCTTGGGGAGAGGGCGGAGAAGAACAGGAGGAGCTGTGGGTCAGGTTGCACTGTGCGTGCACTGGGCCAGGCTAATTTGCCAACTCTGGTCTTCACCGTCTTGTCCCCCACCCTTTTTTTTCTCTCTCCCAGCCTGTCTCTGGGCACAGGACCGCCAGGGTTCCACCCCAGACCCCGCCCTTGCCTGCTGCCCTCCTCAATGTCCTCCTCATCCTTGTCCAGCCCACATCGGGTGGAGGCTCGCCCAAGATCTCTGCAGTCAGCATTACCTTGGTGCCTTTGTGCGCCTTCGCCTTGTCGGGTTTTTTTAGAATCTTAGCCCGGACTAGGGGAATGGGAGGGACACACAACCCAGTGAGGGACCTGGAGGCGAAATGGGACCGAGGCATCCTAAGCTAATATCTGACCCTAAATACGAGGCACACTTAAGCTCGAAGTGTGACATCGAGCAAACGATTAGGTTCTCTGGTTTCATCACCTTAGCTGTAAAACCGAATTTATCTCCACTTCTTCGCAGTGTGGAATAGAGGATCAAAAGAGACAAAGCAAGTGGAAGTGTGGGAATGCCTTCATATCCTTGGCGCCTTGGAGACAGTTTTGAGTAGTGGAAATTGCCCAGGATTGGGAGCCAGAAAACTCAGCTCTAAGCTTGTTCTGCCTCTGGCTTGCTCTGTGGCCCTTGGGAGCCTGGAGGAGCCGAGGGATCGAAGCTCACTGAACCCGAAGCTGGGCTTCCTCGAATGGTAACTGAAATAGGTAGGCCCAGAGATATTCACTGCGGCCACTGCTCCTGGCTGCGGGAGCCCGCAGAGGGGCTGCTCTTTGGAGCCTTGTCTGAGCTGGAGGCACATACCTTCTACAGGAATGCGCGCCCGTCCCAGTTGGAGCACTGGCCCAAACGGTTTGTTACACTTTCACTGTGCTGGCTTGGGTCTGCCAGCTCACCCTCGCACGCCACCAGCGCCACTAAGTCAGGGTCCTCAAAGACGGAACGATACTTGAGGCCGTCGCCCAGCTCTTTGCCATCTTTGCTTCAGCGGATGAATGGGTCTGGGAAAGCCGAAATACGGCAAATCAGCTTGGCCGCTTTGCCCTCGATCAGCACTACGTCCATCAGCAGCGGCAGCACCCGCGGCGGCCCCCTTTTCTCGCAGCTCCTTCCCGGACCTGTGCACAGGGGTGGGGGTGGGGGATTCGGGCCCAGAGCTCTGAGACATGCTCCTGCAGGCCTGCAGCCCAGTCTGGCTGTACACCATTTCCTGCTGAGGAAGTGGGTGCTACCCGAACTGTTACCGTGATGAAATGCCAGTCGCTGTTCTGCACCTCAGTAACCTCTCCTCTAAGGCCAATGTTGCTCCTCGTTCACACCACTGTGCTTAGTATCCCTGCCCCCATCCCAAATGCAGGAATGTGCTTTCATTAACTCCACTTCCCTTCCATGGCTCCTGGGGTCCAGCCCACCTGTGCCCGGGTAAGAGGCTCGATAGGAATGGCTGTTCTCTGAACCTGGGGGTTGTTGATATCCAGGGTACAGCTTGGAGGTGGCGGCTGCAGGGTTTTCAGCAGGAGTTACTTTGGACATCTGGGGAGTGGAGAGCAAATACGGGGTCTAGGCAAAGACAGAGGCTTCTGCCCTTTAGCTCTTTCCCTGCCTGACCATGGGTGGGAATGTCTGAGGCTTCTCTAAGGAAAGAGTTCACCGTACAGGTAACTGGTTAGGTCACAGGCAGGCACCACAGAGCCCTTCTGGATGACACAGTAGAGGCACAAGTGGAGAATCTGGCACAGACCCTGGTTTTATATATCACTAGTGTCCTTACCTTATTTGGTGAGGTTGCCTCCAAGTCCCCCAGAACCCCAGTGCCCACCTTCTGGTCCAAGTGGGCTCCTTACATAGCCAGAGGATGCCTGGACCAAGGCTCAGCCAGTAGGACAAGCCCAAGGGAACAGGGAACCCGAGCAGCTCTGGGTGCACTGTGTGTCAGCACCTGGACAGCTGGATGCAGCCTCATGCACGGGGGGCATCCTTCCCGCTTCCAGGAGGACCAGGCACAGCCCCCAGCCAGCCAGAGACTCCGCTCAGTGCTGCAGCAGCTTTGCACGCAGGTCAGGCTCCATGCAGGCAGGCAGAGGTGCCCTTCCTGAGACCGTGTAGGTTAAGAGGGTGCAGGTGTCCCTGAATGAAGCCAGAGTAGCCTTGGATTTCATAATCCATACGGCCAATCCTGGCAGGGTCAGTGCCTATCACCAGTCCACAAGTGACTCTTCCCTTACACCCACACATACCCCAAGAGTCTGTGGGTGTCATTTTTGCACTGTGCCCCCTGGTGGCAAACAGAGGTAACCCAAGAGAGGCTGGGAGAGATTTTTGGGAGCAGCGGCCCTTCCAGTGCCAACCCCATCCACATTGTCTCCCTTTGATGGGACAGGCTACAGTCTGGCATATTGGAACAGTTCCTAGAAATTAGCACTACTTCTGACTCCCCAACCCTTAGTCTACCAAGCCCTTTTGGGACATAAGCCAAGGCATAGGGATGTCTGATGACCTGAGGTATGGGGTGCCCAGGACACCAGTAGGAGTGTTGCTTCCATCCACGGTGGCTATCTGCCCAGGTGTAGAGTACCATCACATTTTTGATTTTTTTTTTATTTTTTGCAGAACCAGGGATTGAACTCAGGCCCTTGTGCTTGCCAGGGAAGCACTTATTCCACTGAGCCACATCACATTTTTTTTTAATTCTTTTTTTTTTTTTTTTTTTTTTTTGTGGAATCGGGGATTGAACTCAGATCCTTGCGCTTGCCAGGGAAGCACTTATTCTACTAAGCCATCTCCTCGGCCCCCTAGAGCAGTTTTAACACAGCTCTGCTGACATAAATTACCTTTGCTTCTCTGGGTTTGGAACAAGCGGTTCACATGCCATTTCCAATGGAGATGGGAAGGCAGCTCCAGATCGGAGTGGGGACAGGAGAGAGGAATTTTACCATTTATCAAGATATGAGTTCAGGCACCTCATTTTTATGTGAAAACATTTGCAGTATGTAGGGGATTAGAGATTCTTGCAGGCAAACTGTATATCTTCATCCCTAAAATGACAGGTCGGCAAGGTGTCTCTCTCATCCCTTCCAGCTGGCTTTAACATCCTGTTATTTTATGATGATAGGCCTGCCTCTTCCCTGAGGTCCTGGGAAGCCAGAGAGGCTGGGTAGGCCTGGGCAGAGGGCCGCTGGAACTGAAGCCAAGGGGCCTCAAACTCAGTTGGCAACACACCGGTGCCAACTCTCTCTGCTTGTGGTTGGAAGCTTTGTTC
The DNA here is from genome assembly GCF_000260255.1 of Octodon degus. Classification (NCBI taxonomy): domain Eukaryota; kingdom Metazoa; phylum Chordata; class Mammalia; order Rodentia; family Octodontidae; genus Octodon; species Octodon degus. The sequence continues at coordinate 9,547,546 of NW_004524672.1, forward strand.
CCTTCTGTTTGCTGAGAACAGTTTGCTAGGTAGTTGGGAACTGTCCTCTGCACCCAAGGAGTCTGACTCCTCTTTTCCTCTCATGTCAGCGCAGACCAGCTCAGTTCTAGAACCCAGTGTCCATTCTGTGGCCAGAGCCAGGTGCTTGAGCACCCAGCAGACCTTTTAATTTGCCCAGGGGACAAGAAGACCTAGGCTGATGTGTCCCTCAGTCCCAGGAAAATGCTGGACGTGGCCAGCCAGAGCACCCAAAACTGTGGGTTCTGATCTATGCTGCGCCCCCAAAATCCCCATGCTAGGGCATCTCTAGGTTTCTTGTACAGCTCTTCACTCTGTCTCTTCTTGCCAACTATCAAGACAAAACTTGTCTTCCTTGGGGTGGAAGCTGAGCCAGGTCTAGGGTGTAGTTTGGTCCACATCAGAGCCCAGCAACCCCTACGATGTGATTAGGAAGTGTGTGAACAGAGGCGAGGCTCTGACCAAAAGGTAGTAGCAGGGACCCAGTGGGTGAGCCAGTATTCCAGAAACTTTGGGGCAAGAAGCAAACTATAGCCCCCATATCCCTCTGAGAATAAGGAGGGGTGAGAACTTCCAAGAGCCAAGGGAAGGCTGGGAAAATCCCAACATGCTAACCAGTACATCCTCAGATATGTCTTCACTAGTCCAGAGAACATCACTAAACTACCCAGTCCCATCCCAGGAATCACTCCTTGACCCCAGCCCTCCCCAAAGACCACACATAGGTTCTGCTGCTTGCCGGTTTTATTTTCCTTGTGACAGACAGACAGAGCTGCACAGACAGCTGGATGGCTGGGGAAGAGAGGAGTGGTCAGGACAACACGGGCTATAAGGATTGGATGGAAGGGAAAACTTCATAAAAGGCAATAAATAAATAAATATGACTAGGACGAAGGGCAAAGGCCATGGAAGGGTAGTGGGGACATCCCTGGGCCACCATGGAGTGCCCAGAGCTGCATCCGCTGGCATAGGAGGGAAGATCCAGCCTGGGTGTGTACTCGCTGAGTCTGAATTTCTGTTTCTCCTGGGGGTCCTGCTGGCTGCTGGCCCACTACTCCCTCGTGACCCGTGACTGCTCTCCTCTCCCACCTGCTGCCCTCGCTCACATCCTGGCTCCCTCCCTGGCACTGCTTCTGTGTCCTGGCCCTGCCTCACTGGTACATTCCCAGCCCAGGGCCCTGACACCCCGAGCTCTTCCTCTTCCTCCTTTTGAGTCATTCACCTTCCTGGGTTCTCCTGAGGTGCACTGCCCCTGACCCTTGAACCTTGCTAAAGTCTCCCTGCCCTATCCTTGGCGACTTTCCTTCCTCTTCACTTCCCCCATTCCCTTGTTATCCCTCTTTCTGCTTCCACCCCTGCCCATCCTAGCCAAGGGTCTCCTGCTCTGGCCAGGGGGGCATCAGGCTGAAGGTCCTGGGCCTCCTTCCCCTCAGATCCATGAGGTAATAGCCTGGCCAGATGTTGCTGCTGGTGGTATCCGAAGCCCCAGGCCCAGCTGGCTCTGCGTGGGCCCTGGAATGTCCCTCGGCCTCAATGGGAACCGGGAGTCAGCCTGCAGCAGCCGGGTGTGGTCCAGGCCACTAGGGGCCTCCGGGGTAGGAGCGGAGCAGCACCTTGTGGCGGGTGGCAGCCTCAGCCCTGCGCCGCCGCTGCTCGCCTAGGAACTCCTTGAGCCGGTTGGTGGTAAAGGTGAGCGTCTGGCGGCGCAGCTTCATCAGGTAGGCATCCTGCAGCCAAGGGTGGGCCAGGCAGTCCTGTAGGGAGGGCCGGCTCCTGCCAGGCCAGGCCAGTGGCAGTGAGCCAGGATAGATGACTCCTGGAGCCTGCAGGCTCTGTCCTTCCTGGGACCCACCACTGGATCCTGTACCCACCACTGTATGTGACTTCGGTCAACTGTGGGAATTACAGGTATGGCTCACTGTGCCCATGTGATGGGCTTTGAATGGTAGGCAGTACTGCCATCCACTGGAAGTAGCAGGGGAAGGTTTGCGGGTCTTTGGCCAGGTAGAGCCTGACCAGTCTACAGCCAAGGGCAGGTAGTTCTGGGGGTTGGCAGGTGGTGCCCCACTCACCAGGGATGTACTGAGAGGATCTTTCGCAAGAAGAGGGTGGCGCTCTGGGATGTGTTGGGGTACAGCTGGAAGGCATCAAACCGACCCCCCACAATCCGAGCCTCTGTTTCCTGGGGGTCTGGCTCATAGAATGGAGAGTGTCCGCTGAGCCTGTTGTAGAAGACAGTTTAGTTGACATAGCCCAGTTGTACCACTCAGGGGTTCTCTGTCTTAGTGTGGACTAAGGGGCAGCTCTCAGGCCTACAGGACTCCAGTGCTTAGGGACAGTACCACTTGCATACACCTGACATGTGCTGGGGAGGCAGGGCACCAGGATGGGTGTTGCAGGAGGTGGGAGAGAGCTGGGAAAGGCCCAGGAGTACTTACATGATGTAGGTGAGCACACCTGCTCCCCAGATGTCCGTAGCAGAGCCGATGGGTTCTCCCTTCACCATCTCAGGAGCTGAGAAGAGACAGAGGCCGAGCTTACTCAGTGACAGAGGAGCAAGGGGAGTGGAAGCACCTGAAAAGCAGGGACAATGCCCAGGTCACTAGACTACGGGCACAGCCAGAGCAGCAGGCCTCAGAGGCCGCTGGGCAGGCTGGAAGCAAAGGTAGTTCCCAGGAGGGATGTAGGCTGCCTGAGGAATAAGCTCTGGAACTGAATGAGAGTGTCCCTGCAACTCCAGAGGAGCTGAGAAGCGGGTCACCAGCTCCCTCGGACCAGCCTCAAGGTCGGACACTCTTTCACAAAGAGTGTAGCTAGCACCAAGATTAAGAGCCTCTGAAATCAGCCCAGCTGGCAAGCATCCCAGGCCTGCCCCTTTGCCCCCTTGGTCCCTGGGCAACATACTAAACTTGCCTAGCTCCCACTGTCTCACCTGGAGAGTGTGGCTTATAGAATAACTCCAAGGAACAGAGATAATAAGCATTCAATATGTAGCAGGTAGCTGAATGACAGCTGGTTTTGCTTATGGATATAAAACAATAATTGATTCTCCTGTCTTTTCTGCATTCATACATTCCTCCTCTACCATTTGTAATTATAATTGGACAAATACTGAACTTCAGTATGCCTGTTCCCAAATCTGTAGAAAAGGGCAATATGATGCCAGACTCCATTGTTGTGTGACGATCCACTAGGGAAAATCCACATAAAGGACTTGGTGCTTGTCTATAGTAAGCACACAGTATGTGGCACCTAGTAGGTGAGATGGAGTGAGCTTTGGAGCTGCCCCTTTGACAGTGCCCCAATGCCAGCCCGCTGGTCCCCTCACCCATGAACTCCAGGGTGCCTGTGCGGTGGCCGAGGGGCCGCAGGGCCTGGGGGTTGTAGGGCTGAGCACTGCCGAAGTCCACGATCTTGAGGGCATTGTCAGGGGCCAGGAGCAAGTTGTCTGGCTTGATGTCCAGGTGTAGCACGCAGTGGCCATGGAGATAGTCCAGGCCCTGTAGCAGCTGCACCACGTAAGTGGCCACATCATCTTCTGAATACCGGAATCTGGGGGGCAGCAGGGGTTGCAGGTGATGGCCCAACCCAGCCTCCCCCACTCCTTCCCCATAACCCTGGATTGTCCAGCTACCTGTCACTGAGCCCACAGAGGAGTTCCCGGTTGCCACAGCTCTCCGTAATGAGCACGAGGTACCGAGGGGTGATGTAGGCCTCATGCAAGGACATGAGCCGCTCATGGTGCAGCGACCGCAGCACTTCATATTCCTGCAGGACCCGCCGCTTGCCCTCAGCGGCATAGGGCACGATCTTGGCCACAAATGTTCGGCCAGTGGCATTCTCCCGGCATGCTCGCACGACACCAAAGCGGCCCCTGTGTGTGTAGGAGGATGCCACAGGCTCAATGGGGGACATTTTTGTCTAGAGGACTAAAGGGACCCAGAGGACAAGTATGTAGTGGCTGTGGTGTAGGCTGTAGAATTCAGTTCTAGGAACCAAGGTTCCAGTTCCAGCTCTGCACTCATTAGCTCTCTACCTTAGGCAGAGCCCATAGCCTCCTGGCCTCAGTTTTACATCTGAGAAATGGGTGATAAGGCAGTGTCTCCCTTTCAGATTAGAGACAGCACAGGGCTAACGAGTTTGGTGCAGTGCTGGCCTGTCTGAACTCTGTCATTCTAAGGCCCTGTGTCTACCTCCCCACATCCTGGCCATAACAGCCTGCTCTGTTCTCCGAATCTCTGCCCTCTCCACATTCCACCCTGCCCCCTTCTCCCCAGCCCTGCTTGCCTGGCCTTCTCCTCCAGGAAGGTGTAGGGTTTCTGAGGAAGGCCCTGCCGAAGAGCAGAGCCCTCTGGCACAGGTGAGCTGACCATCTCCTTGGCTGGACTGAGGCTCTGCACTATGACCTTGGTGGGCTCAGGAGGGGGCTCAGGGGCTGGGGGCTCAGGGGCTGGGGGTGCAGACACAAAGGAAGTCACCATATACAGGGGGGTAGAGGAAGATGCTGGTTTCACTTCTGGAGGTGTGGAGGTTGGGGTTGGGGTGCCAGTGTCAGAGGTGACCTGGGTACTGGGTGGGGTGGGCTCTGCTTGCTGAGCAGCCTGCAGACCCCTGTGCTTTCGTGGGGGGGTTTGGGGTGCTGGACCTACAGCCTTAAGTGAGGATAAGGCCTGGCTAGAGGGTGCGGGGGGAGGGGCAGGAATAGCTGGCTGAGGGGCTGGAGGCGCAGGAGCTGGGGTGGAAGCCAGTGAGGTAGGAGAATCAGGCGGGGCCCTGGCTGGCCCTGAGGTAACAGGGGCATCTTTGTAAGCAGCAGATGGCCGGGCTGAAGAATCTAAGGAGAGAAAATAACCACTGTGTACCCTGAGGGCAAAGCTGTGAGGCTCTTGGGGGTCCCTTCTTGCTCCTGCCACCCCCACCTCCTGCCCACTGACCTTGGATGCCCCTGACGAGGACCTTTTCAGAAGGGTTGCTGAAGGGCCCCTGCCCAGCACGGTTGACACATGCCACACGGAACCTCACAGTCACACCAACGGGCAGGTGTGTCACATTGTAGTAACAGTCAGGGATGCCTGAGCTCACCGGATGCCAGGAAGACTCCCCTGTGGACAGTGGGGGGTGGGGGCTGAGGGCACAGAGGTGTGACCCAAGCTCCTGCTGCTGTCTGTGAGGAGCCCAAGAAAGGGACCTCTGTCCAGAGAGGACCCTTGCCTTCCCAGTTTGCATGCCACACCACGCCACTGCCACCACATCCACCACCCTGCTCTGCTCCTCACCATCCACCCGCCGCTCCAGCGTGTATGTGCAAGGTGCCCGGCCATCTCCTGGCTTCCATAATACCAGTGCAGTGTCCTGGTAGGTCTGGGGCACCTCCGGAGGAGCTAGCTTTCCTGGGACACCTGACAAGAGGAGGAGAGGCACAGTGATGGCTTGGTTAAGGACCTACTGAGCCTGCCCCACCATCTCCATCTGTACCCCCCTGGGCCCTCTCCCACACTCACGGGCCACAGCCACAGTACAGGAGCTCGTGATGCTGCCTAGGACGTTGGTGGCTGAGCACTCATAGAGTCCTGCGTGCCGCTTGCCTGCCCGGGGGATACTCAGCAGCTGCCGTCCATCTTTGCAGGACACGATGACCACAGAGGGCTCTGACCGCAGGGACTGCTTGTCTGGGCACAAGGAGGAGCAGGTGAGGCTGTGGAGTGAGCCCCATGTGCCCAGGCACCCATCTGCCTTGCACCCCAAGTCCTGCACCTGGGATCCTTACCCCCCCAATAGAAGACATCACCTTACCTTTCATCCAGGAGATTCGGGGTGCAGGGCAGGCTGCAGGCAGGCAAAGCAGGGTGGCTGCCTCCCCCTCCAACAGCACCTGGTCCTTGAGTTTGATGTGGAAGACTGGGGGAAAGTCTGGAGAGAGAGCAAAGAAGGCCACCTGTGTGGGTACCATGGCCACACCTTGCCAAAGGAAGGGCAGGTATGGGTGTCAGCAAGGTTGCGCCTGCAGGGAGCAGTGTGGTGGCCTTTTCCCAGCCAGAGGTGGGGGAGCAGAACCTCACACTATGCCCTTGAGAATTTTCTCTGGGGCCAGCATCACTTTCCCTGGGTCCTCAGCATGTGCAGAAATATTTGTTCCTTGCACTGATTATTGAAGATGCTTGATACCTAACTCATGCTAATGAATCATGTAGGGCAGGTTCTGTAAGTGCTCCATGAGGATTTGTTAAAATAAAAACAAATACTGTAAAACATTAACGGTTAATATTCTGCAGGCCCTACTACCTCTGTCCTACCACAGGACAAGAGAGAAGGGAAAGGAGAGGAAACAGCAGAGGGGGGCTCCCAACCCTAGAAGTGTGCTTGGCTCCCTACTAGTTTTTCCACCTGGAGTTCAGGGGAGGCTCCTAGACTCTCCATGTACTCTTCAGATCACTAAGTGGGGAAGCTTTTGATAAGGCAAGAAACAGTATCTACACGACCCTGGCTGAGTCGTTTCCTCACTGAGAAACTCCATTGCTCTTTCTCTAAATTGAAGAAAATAATAATACCAAAGACAGGCTTGCTGTGAGAGTAAGTAATTAGCATGTGTCGGGCATAAAGTAAGTTCTCATAAATATCAGCTGATATTGTGATTGTTAGTAATGTCCTATTCATATGCCCAGCAGAGAAGCAGGAGCACAACCTGGAAAAAGGCTGCTTTGACCAAACAGAGAAGCCATGGGCTGGTAGCCTTGCTCATGGAAAGGCTGCGGCCAAGATCTGCGCTCCAGGGAAGTTGGTCTGTGGCTCCTTAATGCCATGGGGAATTCAAGTGCATGATCCCTGGAAGGTACCATTACAGAAGTTTCAATCTGGTCTGTCTATGGAGAGTAGGAAGTTTTTTGTTTCTTTTTTTTACCCAGGCAAACAGTGAAGACCACTGGGAGCCCCAGCTGCTGCCTGTGTTGGCACTGCAAGGGCTGGGAGTGGGATGACCTGGGCGTGCAGTCCTCAGCAGGAAGGGATGACTGGGGCAGCAGCATGTCCCCCCTCCTACTGTGCACTCTTGTTTCCTAAAGAAGACATAGTCTCATCAACAGCTGCCCCCTCCCCACTGCCTCTGGGCAGGCAGCAGAGAGGGAGGTCAGGAGGAAAGCTGACAGGTGACCAGCCTAGCTCTGCCCTAGTTGGTCAAGTGGACATGGGACAGACTTCTTCCTATGGGAAGAAGATGAGGTCACTCACATTGCTCAGCAGGAAATTAGTTATACAAGCAAAATGGAGTGCAGGAGTGAGGCCCCAGGCAGGAAGGGATCAGCTGTCCCCAGGCCTCTCTGCTAGATGCCCTCCTTCTCCCCTCTTTTACACCCTACCAGCTGGACTTCCTCCCTCCCTGTCACACTCATTGCAGCCCCACAGCCCCAGCCAAGGCTAGACACAGTCCCCTCCAACCAAGGCAGGGCCAGAAGTTCTCTGAGTATCTTAACCAGGAACTGGGTAAGCCTGGAGCTAGTGACCTCCAAAGATGGGAAGTGCAGCATTGCTTGCTGGCCAGCTCCTATCTTTCCTGCTGGTCTGGGAAATCAGGTAAAACTGGCCATGGAAGGTGGAGAATGCCTCCTTCCATGTGGCCCCAGGACACTGGAGCATGAAACAGAGCTCCCAAAGAGCCCCGAAGGCCTCTTTTCCTAGCAAATGTACTTTCTGTGGGGAGAAGGGAGACCAGGAGAGGCAGCCAAGTGTTCAGGGCTAGAGAGAAATAGAGAATGGGGGCATCATCTAGACTTGGAAGCAAAGTGTGTCTTGGGGGTACACAGACACACATATGCCTCAAGGGCAAAGGGCAGAGGAACATGATTGACCCCCTCCTGCAGTCCTGGGGACTGCACTGCACTAGCACACCCCCTTTTACTATTTTTATTTTATTTATTTATTTATTTATTTTTATTTATTTTTGGCGGAACTGGGGATTGAACTCAGGCCCCTGTGCTTGCCAGAGAAGCGCTTATTCCACTGAGCCATCTCCCCAGCCCTACTATTTTTATTTTTAGAGACAAATTTTATGTCACTAAATTGCCCCATTGGTCTTTAGTTTGTTATCTTCCTGCCTCAGCCTCCTGGAGTGCTGGGATTACAGGCTTGTGCCACCATCCCTGGCTAAGGGAAACATGATCTTGACTTTCTTCAAAGCTGTAACCAGACATAGAAACTTTATCTAGAGTTTCTTATGAGAAATGAGGTCAATCAAAGAAAAACCTAAGTATGGGGTCCTGGTTGCAGAGTCCAGCCCTAGCTACCCCATTCACTAGCTCTGTGACCCTGACAAGCAATTTGGCATCACATCACTAAGCCTGTTTTCTCACCTGTAAAACGACCATAATTGTTGCTAAATAATGCTGCAAGACTGAATGAGACAAAGCTTGCAAAATGCTTAATAGGACACTTGGCTTTGCTAATTAATGGCAGCTGCTTCGGCAAATACTGTTGTTTTCCTGATTCCAAGCCCTATCCACAGCTGCCCAGTTCCTGGAGGTGGCCCAAGTGCCCCTCAGCTAGCAATGGGGCAAGGAAGTGTTCACCCAGCCCACCGCTTACCCGACTCGCTGGGCACGTACTGGTGACCCAAGTCCTCTTGGACACTGGCGGAGAGGTTTGGTTGAGATAAGCCCTTGTCCTTCCGCAGGCGTGAGAGGCCCCAGCGGTGCCGGCTTCGGCTTTCTCCAGGCGCTGTGGAGACCCAGGCTGGTGAGCATTTACCCAGCCGGTGCCAGCAAGCTCCAGCAGCCCTCAGCCCAAAGTAGAAAAGCACATCTGGCCCAGACCCCGCCCGGGACTCATCCCAGCCTGTCTCCCGCCTCTTCATCCTGTTCCATCCCTAGGAGCACCCGGTCCTCCCAGCGCTCCCCTGTAAGGTGCTCCACCATTTTTCACTCTCTGCGCCTGCCTCCTTGCTCTAGTCTGCCCCTCACCTGAGGAGCCCGAGTTGGCGCTGGCCTCAGAGCCCAGAGACTCGGCTGAAGGAGTGGCGGCCCCCGCTTGAGAAGCCAGCTGGTTGTGTGGAATGCCCAGACGTCGCAAGCTCTCGCCCTCGGACGTGGCCCTGCGCAGCCGTCCAAAGAGCGGCGTGCTGCGACCCGAGCCACCCCCGGAGTCCTCACTGCTGCCGCTGCGCTGCAGCCGGCTGGACAGCCGCTCCAACGTGGAGCTGAGCCTCCTGCGTACCGCCAGCACTGGGGAGCCCCGCGCCGAGCTGCCGCCCTCCGAGCTCTCCCCATCTGCGCCGCGGTTCTCCCAGGCCGGGTGGCGCTGCGAGGGCGGTGTCCGTCGCAGCCTCTGGGACAGCGACAGCGAGAGGCGACGGACCAGGCCTGGCTCCCCGACAGCCCTGAGGTCCTGCACAGAGCGCGAGCGCTCCGGCCGACGCACCAACTCCAGCGGGGTTCCCGCCGGGCTGGGCCGGTAAATGCCGTCCTCGTCCTCGGCTCCGCGGAAGGGGCCGCGCTCCTCCGAGCGCGAGCGGCTGAGTAGCCGGAGCCCCCGCGACAGAGGCGACTCCCGGCTGCGCTTGAACTTTGCCTCGAACACAGCCTCAGATTCTAGGTTCTCAATACTGCTACTCAGACTGCTCCCTGGCCTGGGGGGGACTGTGGGAACCTGGGCTTTCTTGGCTACCACGGGGACAGCCTTAGCTGAAGGCACGCACTTCTCTGGGCCTCCTGGAGGTGGGGAGGCCACCCTGGCAAACACGGCCGCGTGGGGCTGGGGGCCTGACGCCGTTGCTGCTGGGCCCTGCGGGGAGTGACCTGCCACCTGCAGCGACTGCATGATCTGGGCATAGGGAGTGAGGGGCAGCGCCAGGGTCTGCGGAGCTACTGGGGGTGGGGCGGGCTTGGGGGCTCGCACAGGTTCGGGCGCTGGCTCCCGGGCCTTCTCTGGTGCAGGCTGGGTTTCCAAGGGCCGGGGACGTTCGCCGGGCGTGGCGGCGGAAGGTTCTGTGGGCTTAGGGCTTCTGGCTTTGGGGACACTGGGCCGCGCAGGGCTGGGTGGCTGGGCCTCGCTGAGCGCAGACAGGGAGGGAGACTCCTGGAGCCGGCGGGCCCCAAGCCTGGCTATGGGAATTTCGAGGGGCGCCCCCGCGCGGCGGTGCCGACCCCGAGGCTCCGCCTCACCCTGGGAGAAGCTGCTGCTCTTTTGCAGCCCTCTTGCCTCGGGTGGGGGCTGGTGGTGGGGCGCGGCTTCGCTGGAAGCAGCCCGAGCCATCCGGGGGTCCCGCGCACGACCCCCCAGGCTCTCCAGCAGTGGACCCCTGAGGCCGCTGACCTTGCCATCTTCAGGGCCTCCCCGCAGCAGCCGCTGGCGCAGGGCCTGCAGCCTCTGGGCGTACTCGCCCTCCCCCAGGCCACCCCGGGCCAGGCGGGTGGCCCCCGGGCTGGGACTCCTGCGTTGCGGCAGCTCTACAGACGCTGCCTTGTGCAGGCCCCGGCCCGGCTCCCTCGGCCCAGCCCGGGGCAGGGCGCTCTCCGCGGAGCTGCCCCTGCGGAGTTCTCCCCTCCTGGGGCTGGGCCCAGCAGGGGACTCCTGGCCTGGAGAGGGGAGGTCCTGAGGACTAGGGGCCTCCTGGTCGTGAGGGGGAGCCCTTCCCTGCTCTTGCCAGTCCATGGGGGTGGCAGCTCCAGCCTCTGGGGTCCCCAAGGCCTCATCCTCAGTGGGAATGTCGGTGAGGGATACTCTAGAGCCTGAGAACTCTGGCTGCAGGGGGCGGGGCACAGAGGGCAGCTCCTCTAGCTCCTCCTCTTCTGAGTCAGAGGAGGATGAAAGACCTCCGCTCAGAGGTGGTCTTCTGGGCATGGCCACCCACACCCTCTCCGGAGGTGCCCGCAGCAGCTCTGGAATGGGACGCAGCACCAGGTGACATTTGTAGCTGATCTGAGAGCGCTGGAGACAGGATGTCAGAGTCAGACCAGAAAGGTCTTGGGCAAGAACCCCACCCCCACCCCCACAGAAGATGCCTAGGCAGCCAGAGGTCTGGCAAGAGGGAAGATAAGGAAAACTAGGGAGGTGGAGGAGCCCCAAAAGCTGGGAGAGAGGAATGGGAGGGTGGACAGGATAGCCAAGCTCACCTGCCACCTCCGCCGGGACAGGAAGAGCTTCAGGTGATCTGTGCTCACCTCTGCACCTTTTGCTTCTGTCTGCAAACCCAGGAAAAGGGCCTGAGGGACAGCTTCCTGTCACCTAGACCCTCAAGGTTGAGCAATGGAGAGACAAAGTCAATGGGGGGGGTGAGTCTGGGCTCTTGGGGGCACTTGGGATTGACAGGACACCTCTTACTGCCAAGCGGCACATCTGTGGACAAATTCCCTGAACCTAAAGGGAGAGGCAGAGAACAGTCGGCGACTGGGGTGACTTTTACGCTTACACCAGGCTCAGGGTTCTCTCCTGCTACACTGCCAGAGGAGATGTGCACTCTTGGGCTCCTGGCTGGCCCTGAGCTGGCTTTGTGTAAAGCCAACATCCTCGACATCTGGAGCTGTGGTCCAGACCAAGACCAAAGCTGCCCTCAGCACTCCACCTAGGCCCAGTCTCCTGCACCTGGATTTCGGTCTGTGGAAGGAAGCTCTAACTTCAAGGCCTGCAAGCAGAACAACCTCAGTCTTCAGCTGACCTAGCTCAGCACTCGATGGAATTTTCATTCAGGTGCTTTCTAGACTCCACTGCACCCCCACCCTGTGCCTGGCACTGTTCCCTTGTGCTGTGGTCTGAAGATGAGTGAGAACCCTACCCACATACAGCTCATAGCTGAGAGGATGAGCCAGAGAGGCCACCCACTATTCAGCATGGGACAGAGGTGGGCACACAGAAACAAGGGCAGCCCGGGCTGGTCTTTGGCACTAAGGAGAACCTCGAAGAGGACCCTGGAGGTGGGGTGGGGTCCAGATCTACTCCTGGAGCCCATGATACCCCAACCTGCTGATCACTAATTTGAGCAAATGAAACCTTACTTTGCAGAGCTATTGTTTGGCTAACTCATCATATATACAAAATAATTCACATTGGTTACTTCGCCACCTGCGCAGCTGCTAGAAACCTTCTCTATCTCCCCCTAGTACCACCACCTGGCAGGACCAGACTCACTTTGAACCAAGGATGTTCTAGGGTCTCTTCTGCAGTAGGTCTCCTGCAAAGGAATAAGAATTAAGTAGAGATTTATCATTTACTCATTCATATAGTGAATAAATATTTGAGAAAACAGGGCATCTGAGGAGCTGAGCGCTAAGGGCAAAGCCTGGGAAGGAGGACAGGTGTGGCGTGAAGCTCTCTACAGTGGGGGATGGGGGGCATCCTCAGGGCTGCATACTCACAGCCGGTCCTGCACCAGCACTTTGATGAGGAAGCCCCGGGCCTCTCTGCTCAGGCTCAGGAATGTGGTCTCCTCGAAGGCCACGTTATAGTTGCGGATGTTCATCAGTGTTGTCCGATCATTTTCCCCAACAAATGGGGAGATTCCTGTCAGGCTGAAAGAGTAGGAACGGAGGACAGTCAGGAGACACTGGGCTGAGGCAGGGGTGAGGCAGGTGGGAGCTAGAGGCCCCAGGTTGTGAGGACAGCAAATGCAAGGTGAGTCTGGACAAAAAGCCAAAGCTTTCAGACTCACTGCCTTGCCCTACCTCCCAGTATCCCCAGGGAACAGGGGGCAGTCCTGCCTTGAGACTTGGGTGTGCTTGTTTTGGAGGACTTGCCCCAAACCCAGTGGACCTCTCCACCCTCTCTTTCTCTGCCATGTGTGTGTGTGTGTGGGGGGTGTGAGGGTGGGAGAGAGGGAATGCACGCTGCTCTTCCTGGACCTGGTTCTCAACATTCAGGGCCAGGAAGTTTGCTGCCAAAATGGCACTGGATCTGCACTGGCCTCTCTCAGTCCACTGTGCCAGCTCTTACTGAGGGGCCTGGTGATGAACAGAGCTTGGGCACAAGGGCCAGGGCATCCTTGTCCATGCACTCATGTGCCCTTGCAGTTTAGGAAGACGTAGGGGTATGGAAGAGAAGAGGTGGATGATGAGCCTTGTACACAGTAGGGGTGGGCCTGCCAGCAGACTGTGGCGGGGTCCTTACCAGAGGAAAGCAACGACACCCACAGGCCTGTGGGGGAGAAGAACAGGTGGGTGAGAGGATGGCCCCCTCCAGCTGGAAGTGAGCAGGTCCCTGCTACCTCAAATCTGAAAGAAATGTGTTCTCCCTGGACAGCTGGGCACAGAAGGCCTTCTTCAGGAAGTACTCTGAACACAGCAGTCTAGACATCCTGAAGTCAAGGGTCATTCATGGCAGTGCTGCTTAGGAAGCCAAGAGAAGGGGACAGTGGGACCAGGCCTCCCTTCTGGGACAGGCCCCACCCCTGCAAAGGCAGGAGCAAAGAACTATATGATTGGCCAGCCCTGCCTTATGTTTTTCTTTTCTTTTTTTGTTTATTGGATACATGGTCTCACTATGTCTCAGCCTCCCCAGCGCTGTGATTACAGGCATGTGCAGCCACACCCAGTTTTGGGGTGAAACAGTGCACTGGGGCTTCTGGGGCTGGCATAGCATACAGTACCGAGGATTGAACTTGGGTCCTTGTACTTGCCAGGCAGGCGCTTAGACCGCTGAGCTATCTTCTCAGCCCCAGCCCTGCCTTATGAAGGGGACCCCAAGAGCACTGCCCCTAGGCCCCTATCCAGGAAGGAATCCAGATTTCATACCATTCTTTTTGGCTGCCTCTTTGCCAATGAGCAAGTCCCTGGCACCCCTGCCCCAGCAGCCCAGCACAACAGCTTTACCAGATGTCAGTGACTCCAGACACAGGGCTCTGGTTGACAATCTCTGGTGCCACAAACTCGGGTGTTCCATACTGACAGTACTGGGGCTCCCCTGGGATCAGCTCCTGGGCGTTTCCAAAGTCACAGATGCGAACCTGCTCTTCACCTCCTGCACCGTCCCATATTAGCAGGTTCTCAGGCTACAAGACACAAGCAAGCTAGAGCTGAACACCTACCTCATGGTTCCCAGAGGAGTTGCCTGTGCCCCACTCCCCACGTCACCTTGATATCCAGGTGCAGCACATGGTTCTGGTGCAGGTAGCCTATTCCCTCTAGCACCTGTCGCATATAGGCTCGGATCTGTGGAAATAGGGGGGCCCAGGGTCTGTGGCGGTAGGGTGGGGAACTATGCTTATCAACCACCAAGACTGTGGCAAGTGGTCAGGTCGTGCTTTGGGAGTGGCTTACAGATGGCTCGTGGAGGTTCGGGGTTGTTCAGACCTAGGGGTTGTTCATACAGTCATGCAGGTAGGACACTGAACTATCACAGGGGACAGATATTTACATTATAATGAAGAAGAGAACTGTACAGTGTGCCACGTACATAGTCATACATGGCAGGACCACAGTGAGACCAATAGTCTAGGTGGGACCTATGTGGGGAGACATATTTGGAGGATGTGTGTGTCTAGGAAACAACAGAGAAGGATCAAGATGTGCTTGCTGAGCTCAGTGAGAACGATGCAAGCTCCAAATACATGGGGGGCTTGAGTGGGGTGTTCTGCTGCCAGCATCTCCCGTGGCTTCCTCATGGGCACTGATGGCATGGGTAGGACCCACCCATCAGTTCTCAGAGCTCAGGTGGGTGAAGGCTGGTGTTCAACCTGGCCCCTGCCACCCACTGCCCTCACCTCAGACTCACACACGGTGGGTTTCCCGGCCATTCGCTCCAGCAGCTCCTCTGTGCAGCTATGTCAGGGGTCAAGGAGAACAGTGACCAGTGTCAACTGCCTGGCCAGCCCCCAAGCTCAGGGCAGGCTCCACTCAGTGCAGGATTCCTTCTGCCAAGTATATCTGATAGCAGTCAGAGACAGTACCTTCCCCTTCCCAGTCCTCTGGGTGCACACTTGGGACAACTCTGCTTGGACTCTCACTATGCAATCTCGGGCAAGTCACTTAGCCTCTCTGCACTGAAGTTCCCTCAGGTATAAAATAGGGATGCCATCCCCTATCCTGCCCACTCGACAAAGTATTTACAGAGGCCAAATTATAGCAGAATCTTGTTGATTTGATTGATAATGAGCCAGAGGGCCATGACATAGAATAATCTGTCATTTTGCTAGGGTTTGGCTTTAAGAATACAGCCAGGGAGGCTGGTGTGTAGGTCAGGGTCACCTTGCTCCAGGAGAGAGGAGCCAATCACCCAACAGCCTTCACTTGGTGTATCCTTTTTAACCACAGAAGAGTAAGACCTGTTCTTTCAAATGAGCAGAAATACTGCTCTGCAATTTATGATTAAAAAGCATTTTCCACTTGCCAGCAGTATGACCCCAGGCCAGTTATTTAACCTCTTTATACCTGTTTCATCATCCATAGAATGGGGATAATGCAATTCCCCAAGGTAGATGCACGGGGGAAGTGAATGTTTTAACACTTGTAAAACTTAGGCACTTGTTAAATGCTATGTAAGCCTAAGCTAAAAGAAATGCTGGCTCTCACCAAAGTCTCCAGACCTCCCTCCCAAGTCTCACCAAGACAATTTTGTAAATGGTAGCACATGTTGCAAACTGGTTGTTATGAGGACCAGTCATTCAAGCCCACGGTGCCCTCTACTCCCCAGCCTTTCCCAGGATACAGCTCGGTGACAATGACCAGTCCCCGGCGCCTCTCAAAGGCCTCGTGGAAGTACAGGACACAGTCATGCTGAAGCTGAGCCAGCAGCCGAGCCTCCCGCCTCGCTGATGCCTTAGGCTTGGCCTGGCTGGGGATAAACTTGGCTGCAAACTCCAGGCCAGAGCTACGCTCCACCACACGCCTCAGGTAGGAGAAAGCACCCCTGGGTGACAAGAAGGGTGACAGGACTCAGATATCACTTTGGAACTGGCTCTGTGCCTTCCTGCCCTTCAGAGCCAGCAGCCTGGGACAGCACCCAGGCTGGCCCCAACACCAACTCCTCCCAGCTCTGCACCTGCCGATCTCTTGATGGATGTCATAGAAGTCGCTTAGTCTCCTTCCTCGATGTTCTTCATCTTCCCCTGCTCCCTCGACCTCCATAGCGGCCTGAGCTGCAGAGGAGACAAATGTCCTGGGCTTAGGTGGGGAAAGCGAGAAAAGAACAGGGCAGAAGTGGGGTAGGTGGGACAGATGGAGACAGAGGAGAAGCAAGAACAATGTGTCCAAGGTGGGGCACTGAGGCTGGAGGATGCATAGTCAGGAGTGTGGGTGGGGTTCCCACTGAATTCCTGGGGGCAACTCGGGCCCACCTGAGTGCACAGCCAACTCTGCTTTGCAGGAGACTTCGCCCGCCAGGTTCCGGGCAGTGCAGGTGTAGACACCTCCATCCTGGGCCCCGGTGCTGAGCACCACCAAGGAGCATTCGTTCTCCTCATACACGAAGCTTATGTGGCTGCTCTCAGCAAGCAGCACCTCATCCTGCCGGGGGGCGGGGGAATCACTTGCAGCCTGAGTTTGACCTCACTTGCATCTGGGATACAGCTTTACCTCCATGCCATAGACCCAACTGCGTCTCTACCCAGGGCCAGGAGCCAGTGTCCCAGGCCCTGGCCCTGTCTCCACTCAGGGGCTTGGCTTCCCCAGAGCTCAAATCAGCTGTCCCTCAGCTCCCACTAATAGCCCAACACCCCTGAGCCCCCTAAGCCCTGCCTCTTCCCAACCACACCCCTGCCCAGCTCCATTCCCCCAGATTCCCAGGAGCCTAGCTCCCTGGAGAAATAGGTTCCTCCTCCCGTAGGCTCCCTGCTGGCTGGATGACTCCCTGCTTCAGCCTGCACCACCTCTCACCTTGTACCACATGATGTCTGGCACTGGTTTCCCCTCAACCACCACAGCGAAGCGAGCAGTTTCTCCGGCCCCTACCTCCACATCCTCCATGATGGACTCAAATCGAGGAGCCTCTGAAATGCACAGGGACAGGAGAGGGCAAGGGAAGAGCAGGATGTCATTATTACAAAGCCTGCCTCCTTTGCCCCTCTCCAGATCCCCATCAGGAAGGACTCAGTGAGAACCCCAGACTGAGCTGGGTGTGGTGGCTTAGGCCTGGAACCCCAGCACTTTAGGAGGCTGGGGCAGGAGGATGGCAAGTTCAAGTCCCTCACAGGTGATTTAGTGAGACCTTGTCTCAAAAAATATAAAGGGCTAGGGATATAGCTCAATGTAAAGGCCTGGGCTCAATCCCCATTACTAGAAAAAAGAAAAAAGAAAAAAAAAAGAAAAGAAAAGAAGAAGAACAATAAGAAGAACATCAGGCTGGGCTCCCAGAGCCTCCACCCGTTGGAATACTGCAGGCCCTTGTCACCTGGCCCAAGCACCTTCTCTATAAATCCAAACATGATGTTCTCTGAATCTCAGAAACACTGTCACAGGCGCAGGCTTGCTTTGTTAGACCCTCAGTGTTCATTTGCCAGCTTTGAAATTAGGAGATTTGCACACACAAAGGAAATCTGGATTTGCTGTCTCTTTTGAAAAATCAGGACTGGCCATCCTAAGCGGCTTCTCTCCCTCACTAGCCGGTGAGGCGCGGCTCAATGCCGCCCCCTGGAGGCCACCGCCCTTCTCATGGTCCCACCACAGCCTGCCCTGATTGTGCCTGAACTTGGAATCTGCAGGAGGCTGTTTGGACCGGAAATGAAGTTTATGAATGATACTGCCTGTGTCTTGAGGTTTTCTCTGTGCATTGTATTTTGATGGCTAGAGAGCCGTCCACCATCTAGAAGATGGCAAGAGTATCACATTACTAACTCCTGAATACTAGGTGGACAATCGAAGCTCTCAATTCAGCTCCCCCAAGTGTGTCTGTCATCTCATTCTCCACACGTCACATGATCACCCTGTTCCCTGCACAGTGCCAGCTGATTCTCTTGGTGAGGTTGCATACCCACCCTAAGTATGTCTGAAAATCTTGCTTTAGGGGCAGTGGGAGTGGTCAGGCCTTCAGGGAAGAACAGGGTGGCCAGGTGCAGAGCACCTCCAGCACAGAGGCCACCAGCTGCTATAGAGGTATCAGGAGGCTCCTGGAGGGTGGGAAAGATGGTAGGGAGTGCAGACATGGAGGGAGGGGGGCTACCATGCCACATGCCCTGCCTGGATGGTGTGGAGTGAGGCCCAGGGGAATGCTGGTATTCATGCAAACCCACTGTGGACCTGGTTGGCAGGGACATGATCTTGCTCAGCCACTGTTTTGTCCAGGCTAGGCTGCATGGCCCTTGGGACCAAGGCCTCCCTAAATCCCAGGCACAGGGCTCTATCTGGACAGGAAGATGAGTCTAACACATGGCCAATGAGCAAAGTGGTGGCTGAGGCAGAAGTGCTGAGTAGGACAGGCTGTGAAAGGAGCAAGACTCATCAAAGGGAGGCCCAGGGCCCAGGGGATCTGGTGCTCACCCCATCCACCACCCCTGCAGGAGCCAGGAGGGCCCTATCTCTACCTTACACCCCATCTGGCCACTAACCACTTTACCGATGTCTGGTTCCCAGTCTCTAGGGGTGTGGGGGGACAGTCTTTAAAGGTCAAAGCGCTAGAAGGTTTCATATGAATATCAATGACTGCCTTAAAGAACCACAAAAATGTCCATTTGCCCAAAGATCGCTTGTGCTAACTAAAATGTCACTTCCTGCGCTAAAATGTCACTTCCTTTGCTTTGGGCTGCAATTGTACCTATATATGCTCAGCAGGTAACGCTGCTCAGCTCACGTGGATCTGAAGTTTAGAGTGGCAGTTACAGATGTCTAGAGTTAATTAACAAACCCGAAAACAAAATAATTACTACCTAATACATGCTACGGCTTGAGAGGCTTTCTCTAAAGGGGAAATCATAAAAAGGGCTTTTGCGGCAAAGGTGGGTGGCTCAAACAAAAGGGCAGCCAGGAGCCGCAGAGCTAGGAGTCAAGTGCTAAGCTAAGCACACGAGCTTTTGTGTTTTAAAATCAACCCAGTCTTCCCATGCTTGTTATGGCTGAAATATTATTTTCTATTGGGTTTAGCACAGAAGCCAGGAACACTTTCAGGCTCTGGAGCCTGATATCCAGACTTGAACCCAGCTCTTGTGCTTACTAGGCTGTATGACCTTGGGCCAGGTTCATTAGTGACCCCTCGAGCCTCAATTTCCTCACCTGTGAAATGGGGCTAACTTACCCATCTCACAAAGTTGTTGTTTTGTTTTGTTTTTAATTTTAGGGAAGTGTCTACAGGGTGTTCAGGGTCTCACTACTAGATTGGACTCATAGTGATCTGCCTGTTTACTGCCTCCCAAGAGCTGGGATTATAGGCATGTGCCACCACGCCCAGTCTCCATCTCACAAAGTTGATGTACATATTAAATGAGGTAGACTGATCTGGGTACACATGAGTTGTTCAGTAAGTATCTCACTAGTGCTATTGCTGTGACTATTACTAGTACTGGTGTTACTGCTGCTATCAGAACGATTGGACCTGAGGGAGAGGACATGGGATTGGAGCCTCAGGGCTGACAGTGAGTGTGTGTCCATCAGTGTGTCTCAGGGGGAGAAATGGGAAGAAGGCTTCTGCCACCCACCTGCCAGTTCCAGTGTGACCGAGCAGGACTGTGTACCATGGCGGTTGCGGGCCGAGCAGGTGAGTGGCCCCACATCCCGGCGGCTCACCCGGCAGATCCGAAGGCAGTACTGGTCGTCATCCGGCTGGCTCAACTCATATGTACCTGCCCGTTCCTCCAGGAGGGCCCCTCGGCAGCTGAGGGACACATGACAGGGAGGTCCTGCTAGGCCAGGCTAGAGTAGGGCTGTTCCATGTGGGGAGTAGGGTGAGCGGGGGCCCTACCTCCTCCAGACAACCTGGGCCTCCACATGGTTGAAGGTGACAGTGACACTGGCCGGTTGTCCCTCTACCACATACACAATGTCTGGCTTGTCCAGCACACCAGGGGCCTCCTCCAGGGGTGGGCCTGAAAGGAAAAGGCAGGCTGCACACAGCCCTGATGCAGTACCCACTGCTCCTTTTATACCCCCAGCACCACTCAAGCTCCAGATTTATAGATGAGGAAACTGAGCCTCAGGGAGGTTTGGCCTTTTGTCCAGGGAGTACAACCAGAGCAAGGGCTGGACTCCAGCTTGTTGTACCTCAAAGCATTGACTGTCCCCCGCCCTGCTGCCCCTGATGGGCTCAGGCCTGGCTCAGACAGTCTGTTCCCACCCATTGTCAAGTCCAGAGCGGACCTTGGCCTCCATCCCATCTCACGCCCACACAGACTGCTGCCCACTGGATCAGCCACTCACCTCGCTCCAGCAGCTGTACAGGTTCAGAGGAGGGCGAGGGCTTGCTGCTGCTCTTGCCACTGCTGCTGAGGACTCGGAAGACATGCTGGAGCCCCTTTCGCAGCCCCACGGCAGCCCACCCGGGCTCCCGCAGCCCAGTGGCCAGCACAGTCCACTGGTCAGAGCCCAGCACCTGGTGCTGCACCGTGTAGGTCAGGGAGTCTGGGTCTGCAGGGCAGGCAGCTGCTAGAGGCCGGTGCTCCTGCAGTGGTGCACTGTGCCTCCCCGCCCAGCTGGGGACCTGGAACTCATCCCCAGCCTCTCTGCACCCATGGCTCAAGTGGCTTAACAAAGCGAAGAGAATATGGTGGCCCCTGTGCCTCTTCTGACCTGGAGCACGAGCCTCATCAAAAGTGCTCCTCCTGACCCTGCTCCCTTGCGCTTGCCAGGGAAGCACTTATTCTACTGAACCATCTCCCCAGCCCCTCTGCCGACTCTTGTCCCCACCCTGCCACCATATTCTTAGGGACTTAGATCCTTAGTGTCCCTCTCTCTGCTGTGTCTATCCCTTAATTCCACCCAGAGCCCTGAGTGGCCCTGACCCACCGATAGCCATGTCCAGACTCCTGGGGGCATTCCATGTGAGTGTGACCATCCTCCCGGTCACAGCCACCACCTGCGGGGCACCATCCGGAGGTCCTGGAACCACATCTGAAAGCCAGAGGTCCAAGTTCTGAGTCCCTTAGGGCCTAATAGCTCCACAGCATCATCAAGCCTTGGGGCAGAAGGCTAAGGAACCAGGGCTCAGTCATAGGGCCAGGGGCAAGGCCAGAAGATCCTCAGGGAATCAGAGGAGCTGATGTGGAGACCCCTTCCTTACCCGACCCTCACAGTAGTTCCAGAAGTCAGGTAGTGGACACAGCTGCCCAGGAGGGTACCTGCCTTACCTGTGACATAGAGGTGGGCATAACAGGCAGCTTTGCCTAACTTGTTGGCGATGACACTCTTGTAGACACCAGCATGCTGAGGCCCCACAGCAGGGAACACCAGGCGATGTACATCCCTGTCTGGGGGAGGGACAGTGACACCAGGACTGAGCTATGAAGATGCTCTGAGGGGTGGCCTCATACTAGCCTGGGCTTGGCCACTCATGCCACCCCCTGGTGGGAGGAAGATGAACAGGAGAGGCAACAAGAAGTATGTCCTTCATGCCACCAAAGCTGGATCCAAGCCTGCACCTGCAACCTGGCCTCTGTTGCTATCCTTCCAGCACTTCAGGCCCAGCAACTTAGCTTCTTCCATGCACACTGGGTCACCTCTGGTGTCCCGCCTCTGCATACTGCACCTCTAAGGGGTCACAGCTTCCAAGGTGAAACTGTGACAAAGCTTTGTTCTTAGGTCCTCCCCATGTCTTTTCTATTCCCATGGCACTGCCCTCTGCCCCTTCTCCAGCAGAGCCACAGCCTGAACTCCCAGCCACATTCACTGCTCCTCCTCCTGCGTGGTGCTGACAGATCACCCCTGAACAAGGCCATATGCATTCCATCTCCAGGTCTTTTTTTTTTTTAATTTTATTTATTTATTTATTTATTTATTTATTTATTTATGTGTGTGTGTGTGTGGCCAGCTCAGCCCACCAGGAGGCGGGCTGGCTGGCATGTGGTGCTGGGGGATTGAACCGTGGTCCTTGGGCTTTGGGCTTATGTTAAGCTTGTTCTAAGTAGGTGCTTTAGACCACTGAGCCATCTCACCAGCCCATCCGGGTCTTTGCTTAAATGGTGGCACACACCTGTAATCCCAGCCCTAGGTAAGGCTCAGGCAAGAGAATTGCAAGTTCAAGCCCAGGTTGGGCAGCTTATCAAGACCCTGTCTCAAAATAAAAAATGGCTAAGGATGTAGCTCAGTGTAAAGACCCCGAGTCCAAAACCTCAGTCCTGAGGGGGAGAAAAAGAGCTTCCCTTCGGAATGTTCCCTTACCTAAGGCTTCCTTCCTTCTCCTCTAGGAGATAATTCAAGGAAGTGCAGCCCATGAAGCTGGGACTCCAGCCCTCTCAATCACATCACTGGGCCCATGATGCTTTGCTCGGGGGAGGGACTTCCTCTTTATTTCTCAGGAATTTTATTTATAGCTCCTGTCTGGCTTGTTCCCTTAAAGACAGGCCTACTTGGGTCCAGATCTGCTTGTTCCACCCAGAACTCAATGTGTTACATGCAGTACCCAATATATTGTTATAAATTATAGTAAGATTTGTCTGCCCCGCCCCACTCCTAGGTCTCCTCTCCCACTGCTGTGTACCCCTCCTAGACCCAGCCTACGCCAGTACTTGACATCCCCCTATTCAATAATGCTACAAAATTATCCCCATTACCAATGAGGTCAGAGATATTAATTGACTTATCCAAGGTTACACTGTTAATAAATGATGAAGCCACTGCTTGAACTTAGTTCCATCTCACTCCAAAGCTCTCTCCTCAAACCCTCCTCCCTGAAGGATAAGAAGGCTCTCTGTGGGGAGGACATGAAGAGAAAGAGACCTGCAGTGTCCTCCTTCACATCAGGAATGTCACCAACACCCCTCCCTTCTCTCAGCAGTTATCTCTGCATAAGCTAGCCACTCATTCATTTATCTCTGTTCAGCTATTTATAAGGGAAGAGAAGCCAAAAGCTGCCAGTGACCCCAGATACAGACAGAAGCAGAGACGCCAGCTCAGCTCCTGAGACAGACATGCACCCTGGGCCTCAAAAAAGATGGGGAGACGGGGAGGCCCGGTGCTGAGCAGTCCCAGTGGCAGCAGGGGGATGAAAGCAAGGATGACAGCCCTGGTGCTGGAGACTGAGTGAGGGTAGGGTCAAGAGCCTGGGACATGGGAGGCTAGTAACATCCTTCTGGAGATGAGCCTGAGTTAAGCAGTCCTTTCTTGCCTTTGAGCAAGTCACTGTGCCTCTCTAAAACCTCAGTTTCCCAATCTGTAAATAGGGCTAACAGTATCTTCCTACAGGTTACAGAAGGTAAGATTATCCACATCAGCTTGTTAGCATGCAGAATCTGAGGAGCATCCTTTTTCTTTTGGTACCAGGAATTGACCTCGTGTTGGCCAGGCTGAGCTGTATCCCCAGCCCAGAACTCAGAATCTGGCTCCTAGAAAGCACATATAAGGGGAACTTGGTCACCTGCAGCTGTAGGAAGAAAACCTTAGGGGTCATAGCATGGCCACAACTTAAGGGAGGCAGGTGGGCCTTATACAGGATTGATATTCCTTCAGGAATTCAAGAGAGGTGTTCCCTGGGTACAGGCCACAGGCCGAAAGGACACCAACACAAATCTGCACCTCTGCCTTTCTCTGACTTCTTCGTCCTCATGCACTATTTGTTAATAACCCAAACACCCTCTCCATCTCAGCCCTCCCCGCCCTCCCCCTAGAACACAGGCAGCACAGCTTCCTCACAGTGAGAAGAGCGTAAGACCGAGAATTCTCTGGCCACTTGTTGTCTGCAGCTCCTGCTCTTGGTGCTTCATCTTCAGGAACTGGTTTGATTCTCCTAACAATTCTGTTATAGGACTGCACTGACTGTCCAGTAAGGGCTACCAGGGCCACCAGCAGGAGACCATTGTATGGCCTCAAGGAAAAATGCAATGACCTTGTGGGTCCCAAGACCTCTCTTTCCCAGGAACCCCATCTCTAACTGGGCCGCAGAAAGAAGGCCCTGAGGGAGCCTAGGGAAAAAGGACACATACACTGCATCATGCGCCGGTCATCGCTGCTCTGGATGCGGTGACCGTTGTGG
Organism: Octodon degus; assembly: GCF_000260255.1. NCBI lineage: Eukaryota > Metazoa > Chordata > Mammalia > Rodentia > Octodontidae > Octodon > Octodon degus. Next base: position 9,571,585 of record NW_004524672.1, read on the forward strand.
AACCAGCTGATGGTCGGGTAGGGCAGGCCGGTCACCTGGCACTCCAGCATGGCCTCCTTAGCCAGGCCCACTTCCAGGTCCTGCAGTGGCCGCAGGAAGTCGGGAATGGACAGCCGCTCCAGCTCACCCTGCTCTGGTTCCTCAGGGATGGATGGCATCTTCTCCAGCTTTGAGCTGTAAGAACCACACAGCTGTCCAGAGGTGTAGAGCTACACCTTCCAGCACAGGGCAGGGGCCCCTCTGAGGCGGTGGGGGCCCCTCAGTAGCAGCACCTGGTACCCACACAGTACCTGGGGCCCGAGGCAGCTGTCCTCGGCTCTTCCACATAGAGCTGCGCGGAGCAGTGCGCCTGGCCGTGCATGTTGGTGGCACTGACTGCATAGAGCCCCTCGTCCTCACTGCTCACGTGGGCAATGTGCAGTGAGTGTAGACCCCCGTCCTGCCGCAGCCGTAAGTTGTCACTCTCCTCCACCTGATGGCCTGGGGGCAGGAGGGCAAGGATGTAGAACAGGTCCTCAGGAAACACCCCCTCCTGGTCTGGGTCCATGGGGGTTTCCCACATCTGCAGAGTGGGAAGGGTACATACCAAAATGAGTCCAGGAAACAGAGGGCGGTGGGGTGCCACTGATCTTGCAGTCAAGGCGAGCAGCGCGACCCTCTAGCACCTCCACGTCTTCCAGCAGCCGGGTGAAGAGGGGTGCCAGGGAGGGCCGCACAGTCAGTCGGGCGCTGCAGGTCAGCTCATCTGGGTGGTGGGGAGGTAACACTGGGTAGAGAAGGCCCTGCAGGCCCAGGCATCCTATATGATGGATTCTATCCAAAATTAGGGAGCTTGGGCAGAGCCTGGCCAAGGTTCTGAGCATGGGGGAGGCAGTGGGCAAAGACCTATCTATATACCAGGTCTTCTAGGGAGGCGGAGGTCAGCAAGGGCAGGCAGCAGGCTGCCAAGATAGGCAGGATCCACATAGCAGCCCAGGGCCTAGCCCTGCCCTCCCTGACTCTAAAAACCAAGCCACTGCCTTCCCTATGCCCCACTCTCAGAACTTTCCTCTGCACCTAGCTTATGCCCACGTTCCTTCCAACCTGCTCCACACGCATAGCAGATGCCCCTTGGCTCCACTCTGACCCCCAAGAAAAAATGTCTGCAGCCCCTGGGCTGACCCAAATGATTCTTCCTGTTTCCTAAACCCCTGTAGCGTCTGGACTTGGAGAGGCAGGTACTGTCATCTCTATGCTTTGTATGAGGACAAGCCCAAGGCCTAGATGTCATCAATAGTAGCAGCTAGCATGTGTTAGGTGCCACCCTTTGCCAGGCCCTATGCTTTGTTTTACACTGGTTCTTTCACTAATCCTATTTCCCTACAAAGCAGGTATTAGCATGGTTCTTTTTGCACAGATGAATAGTCTACAGTTCAGACAGAGGAAGTGACTTGTGCAAAGACACTGGCTGGGGACTGGCAAGGCAAGAGAGGGAGCCCAAGGCCTGGTCTGCTTGCTGCATCGCAGGGGACTTGCTCACTCGTGGGAACAGCAGGTATGAGAGCAGCACTCTTGGCCAAGTACTGCTCTGAGTACTCCCTGTTTGCGGCTGGCATCCTGTACTGCCTCTCCCCCCATTGCACTTCCCCTAGGAGTCCGAGACCCTCCTCCTGAGCTTCTCAATTTGCACCCAGCTCTTGCACCTCTAGTCTCCTCCCTCTACTCTTGGACATCCATGGTAGCCCGAGGGCCTGCGTGAGTAGTAGTTACCTTTGGCCGTGCTGAGCTTACAGGTGTAGACACCACTGTCGTCCTCATGCACAGAGGTGAGCAGCAGCTTGCATTTGCAGCCATCAAAATGCATCTTGCATTTGAGCAGCGCTGGCTGCAACAGGCGGCCACGGCACAGCCAGTCCACCTCCACGTCAGCAGGACCTGCCACCAGGCACTCAAACAGCGCCATCTCCCCGGCCCCCACGTCCACGTCCTGCAGGGGGGCCAGCACGGCCAGGGACCGGCTTTCAGGGTGTGCTGGGGGAAGGCAGCCACAGGGGGGACACACAGAGCAGAGACACACAGGGTGAGGGAGACACACATACGCACACACAGAGAGACAGATAGACACAGAGAGAGAGATGCATTTTGTTCCTCTCAAGAAGGTGGAAGCCCACCCACCCATCCAGAACTGTAAGGAAACCTTGGTCTGGCTTTGAAATGTACCCCAAGCTGGCCCAGGGAAGGAGAGCTCATGAGTGGTAAGAGGGAACAGAGGGAGGGGTACCAAGAGGACTATGTGGTAGCAGTGACCGGCAGCAGAAAAAAAAAACGCAGCACACCAGCTGGGTACAAACTGGACTTTATTTGAGCTTAGAAATAGTGTTTCCAAATACCTCCATCCCCTCTATGGCCCCACTGCTGTGCCAAGCCTGGCTAACTCCCTTATTCTCAGACAGAGCAGCCCCTGCGCTACCTTGATTGAGGGAGCCCCCTTTGGGCCCTAAACCACCAGGGTCAGGGCTTAGCCCTAGGCCTCTCTGGCTTTTGGTGGCCTGGGGAATAGAAAGTGTTGTGCCATTTGAAATCCTTTTCTGGAATGGTCAGTGCCCTGCCCCTTCCCAGTGAGTCCCCTGACCACAGCCCCTTCCCTCTGGGCCCCTCCATCCTGTGGGTGCCATCCCTTCACCTCTCCTGTGGCCTCACCCCACCCCAGATCAGAGGCATCCTTCCCTGACTGTCACAGACACACAGACAGACAGACACGGAGACAGACAGTGGCCTGCAGCAGCGTAGCACATGCACTCGCTTGGTGCTCCCCACAGGCGTGACATCCCTCCTGGCCAACCCTCTAGCACTTAGTCCATTTGGGGGCCTTCCAGCCACGTATCCATTTGGGGAAGGAATGTTCCCAGGTGCCCGTGGGCTACCCCGGGGTACTGCATGGGCTGGGGAGGGGAGGGGAGGCAGGGACAGGTCCGGGCCGGCGGGCCGGCTGGGTCTGTGGGCAGGAGGCAGTGAAACACAGCGAGGTCCGAGAGGTGCCTGAGACAGGGGCGCAGCTCGGAGGGTAGCGGGGGGAGCGCAGGCGGCCCCCTGAGCTCACTCGCCTGTGTACAGACAAAAACCTCAGTCAGCAAGCGGCAGGTTAGTGCAGCGCACACACGCGCACTCAAACAGGCACACCACACACGCACTGGCACACAGACCTGGCTAGGGCCCTTCGGGATACGGAGCTGCCTCTAACACTGCAGGCAGCACTGCCGCTTTCAGTTCCCCCAAGGCCAGGCCTGGGACAGGAGGGCCATCGGCTAGCCAGAGGCCAGGTCCCTTGGGTTCTTGGGCAGCAGAGACCCAGGGCAACCAGGGGAGAGGCGTTCACAGGCATCAGGAGCACCCCGAAGCCTGCAGGATGTCGGGAGGAATCCCAAAGAGAAAAGCATCACAACATGGGTTAGCACAGAGAAGCAAGGCAGAGCTGGACCCTGGAGGAGGAGGAACAGGCCAGGGATGGGGACTGAAGGACCAGAGAAGGACCAGAGAGGTGGCAACCACAGGAATGAGCAGTACCCGGGAGGTGGGGCAGGTGAGGAGGCCTGGAGAAGGATCGTGACCGTAAGTGCTGAGGGTGTCTCAGGATGTCCCTAGAGCTGGCCTCTGCCAGGTAGAGGGACTATGCCTCATGAGACACAGGGAGCAGAGGGAAAGTGAGGTGCTGAAGAGAGGCCCCTGGTTCTGAGCCATCACAGGGAAGGGGAGGTGGGAGGGCCTCAGCAGGCAGCTGAGAGGACAGACAGTGGCCTGGATGTCAGGACCCTGCTCCTGTCCGGACCCTGCGTTATGTCCCCAGTCCTAGGGCTCAGCTCTCTCCACACTTCAGGAACGTGCTTACACTGGGACCCCCAGGTCCCTACAGCACTCCATGCCCCACTCACCCCAAAGGTCCCTCCGAACGGGTCCAACACTCCCAGCTTCCCCCACCACCACCACAAATGCTGCTGCCCAGCAGAGGAGGGTAGGGAGGGCAAGGGCACAAGAGGAGAATGGGGAGTGGTATGAGCGCAGGCCGGGCACAGCTTGGCGACAAAGCCTTAGGAGGGTGTGAAGCGAGGATAGTGGCTGTGTATAGCAGAATCTGTGGCTGGGGTCAGGGGCTGGGTGACAACACATGGGGAAGGCAGTGCTGCGTAGTAAGCTGAGTGTGGAATAATTTGCTCTGTAACTCTGGGCAAGTTGTTTCCTCTTTCTGGACCTCAGTTTACTCAACTCTAACATGAGTGGCCAGACTAGGGGATGGCTCAGCCCTTAGAGTGTGGCATCCTGCAACAGAGGCTGTGTGAGAGCTGTGGGTAGGTGGGCATGGGGCCAGGTGGGGACCGTGAGGGTGTGAGGCTCTCACCTCGGACCTCCAGACGTGCCTCGCACTGCCGAGCGCCATACTCATTGACCGCTTTGCAGGTGTAGAAGCCCGCATCACCACGCTCCGCTGCCAGGATCCGCAACCGGCACAACCCACCCTCTGCCTCCTCCGCAAAGCGCCGCTGGTCTGGACGCACAGGCTGGCGGTTTCTCAGCCTGGTAGAGGATAAGAACTCAGCCCAGAGCCCTGGAGCCTGACCCATAGGTACAGCAGCAAGGTGCTACAGAGCCATGCAGGTCTCTCATCTTCCCCAAACCTGTCCCCCTAACTGGGGCACCCAGGGACTGAAGGGTGAGATCTCCACCTTACGTGGCACCTCCCTGCCCCACCAGAACTTCCAGAGCACAGCAGCTCATCTGGATCTCTGTGCAGAACCACTAGATTTGGAATGAAGCCTTGCTATTTAGCTCTGAACTGTTCTTAATTTCCCCTGTCTTATTGTTATTTATCTCCAATGGAGAGACAGCTTTTCTGCTTCCCAAAAGGGATATGAAAGAACTCATAGCATTGAAAAAATCGCAGTGGAAACCAGACAATCAATTAAAAATGAACAATGGAACACAAACCAACAGCAAAACACACTGAGCAGTCGCTCTTCCAGGGCCCCAGGATGAGCAAGGTACCACAGTTGAGACTCACATTTAACTCTGGGTTTCTAGGAGCTCAGAAACAAATTGTGATAATCAGGCCCAGCACAGTACTGTGCCCAGAGTGGGCCTCAAAAGTCACCTACCATCAACCGTGGGGCTAGGGTAAAGGGACCCCATGGCCACTCATCCAGAGTATATAGACACAAGAACATTTACTACCACCTCCTCCCCAGAAAGGCCCCAAATTGGACTTGAGCACCAAGCCAAGGAGTGTACAGGGGGTGGTACCTGAGACAGAGACCCCCAAAGTCCTCTAGGGCTCCCCTCCATTCCAGCAAAGCCAGTTCATGGACCCAGGCTGGGGGTGCCCGGGTGAAAGCGGCTGCTACTCACCAGGAGACCACAGGCTTAGGCTCCCCCTGCACACGAATGCTCATGATGACGTCTTGGCCTTCTCTCACTGACTGGTCCATAAGTGAGACCTGAGGGAGGGGGACCCCAAAGAATCAGGAGTGACAGTCAAGGTACAGCACTGGCTCCTGGGATTGGGGGATTGGAACATAGGTCTCTCCCTGTTCTCTCCCACCAAACTACTGAGGCTGGCTCTGGATAAGTTAATAGGGCAAAGTTCCAGGTCTTACTGGAGCCTAAGCATGGCCCCAAGAATAAGGGGGCACACAAAGGAAAGAGGGCCTGTGGAGGTCTGGGTACCAGCCTAGAGGTCTGACCTTGAAGGTGGGGGGTGCCTTGGAGCCAGTGTCGGAAGAATGGTGGTTGTGGCTGGGGCTGAGCTTCATGGTGGGGGTTCGGGGCCAGGTCTCCCCAGGTTCCGGGAACTCCTCTGGAGGGCTCAGGTACTCCTCGTCAGAGGTGATAGGGCTGCTGAAAGGGGATGTGGACCCACCTGGAGGAGAGACAGAGAGGATGCCAGGGGAGGAAGGGGGTGGAGAGATATGGAGAGCAAGCTGGGATGTCCTCCAGAGCCCAGAGTGAGCAGAGGTGGGGCCTGCAGGCCCTGGCCTGACTTTACCTCCAGGGCCCTGCTCACTCACTCACTGTAGGACCTTGCCCAGGTGCTTCCTCTCCCAGCCTCTGACTCCTCATCTGCCACAGCCTTTGCCAACAGTCGCCCTGCTGATCCTCCTGGGAGGCAGTATCACCCCGGAGGGCCTGATGCAAGGGGCTTGGCCAGTAAAGGGGTTTAAGGGAGACCTGGAAATCTACTGGATCAGGACACCCACATTCCTGGCATGGACTGGGGGGCCAAACTGCCAATTGCTGACTCCAAAAGCAGGTGGCGCTCATCTCTGACCCCACAGTGGCAGAGCCCAGACACCCATTTCTCAGGCGAGCTGCATCTGGTAGGCAGGAACACACACCTCAGAGGAGCCCCATCCTGACCTTGATCCAGGGCCAATGAGGCAGCACCGTCCAGCCTGCCCTGCCCCCTCTCCCTTCTCAGCTTCCTGCCATAGACACCCCAGGGGCACCTGTTGACCCCAGCCCTATAGCATGCCCCCGAAACCCTCAGGAGTAGAAAAGCACGGCTGAAGTCACCCACTTCAGCTGGGGAAGAGGGCAGTCTGGGGAAGAAGAGGGGGGCACCAGAGTCTGCCTTGGGGGAGGGGAGTCCCCAGGGCCCTGACGCCCTCCCCTGCAACTGGCCAGGGGCCCAGCCTTACAGAGCTGGCTCCTATCCGACTGCCAAATACAGACATGAATCTGCCACAGCCCCCTGGCCCCTCCTCCTGGTTCCCCCACCCAAAGCCCCCAGAAGGGCTGCACCCCAACTCACCCCAAGACTCTGCACACGGACCCCAGCCTGCACCTTCCTGAAGGCTCTGCCTTGGCACCAGGCCCTCCTGCTGCCTGTCCACTATCCACCCCGCCTTGGCTCCCCTGGGAGCACAATCCCAGCCTCCTCAGTCCCACTCACTCGCTGACCCAGCGGAGGCCTACAGTGAGCTGGCCCTGGGGGAGGGGAAGGAGCTCCTGAGGGGGAGGGCAAGGTAGGGGTGGCCAGCGAGAGGCTGGGTAGCAGGCGGGCAGGCGGGCAGGCGGGCAGGCAGGCAGGCAGGCAGGCAGGCAGACGGCTGGCTGGGAAGGTGGTGCCTGCTAAAACCCAGGCAGCCACAGGAGCCGAGGGGGAATGAGGGAGGGGCAGGGCCAGCCAGGCTGAATTTAGCTCTTCCAAAGCAGCGGCCTGCCCTTCTTCTCCTTACAGCTCTGACACTGACTAGAGCAGAACCTCTCTACGGAGCCCTGACTCCAGGTCCTCCGGCCCCAGAGGAAGATAGGGGTGGGCTGGCCCTGTGCTGTAATATCCCAGACTCTGGCTTGACCCATCAGGCAGACCATCAAAGGAGGTACCAGTGGCAAATGGCCCAACCTGTGCCTTGTCCAGACCAAACCACCAAGATCCCAACCTGGGAAGGTACCGAACAGTCTCAAACACTATGGAGCTAGACCACAGCCTGCTGTATCTGGCCATGCAAACCAGACCTAGCAGGACCTTCATCCTCCTTCTGGAGATGCCTTCTCAACCTTCTCAACCTAAGAGGGCCCAGAGGAACCCCTTGCCAACTGAAGCTTGCCATAGCAGGTCTGTCCCAGCAGCCAGCCAAGGACATAAGCCTACGCTAACCCGGCTCTGTGGGGCACCTGCTGGTGATCTGCTTTTTACCCATCAGCCCCACCATGGCCAAAGATAAAGGAGGGGACTGCTGCACCCCACCCCCTCACATCCCCTCTTAACTGGCACCCACTTGCATCTGGGCTAAGGAAGGGGTAGTTAAGCAGGGGTCACATGTCCTTCTCCTTCCTCCTATCCCCTCACCCCGCCCGAGGCCACATTCTCAAGCTATGACCTGTGTTTCCCAGCACTGCCCAGGAAGGAGTGGTTGGGGCCAAGCAGAGGAGGGGCCCTCCATTTGGGCTGGCTGTCTTGAGGTTCGGGTGGGGAGGGAATAGTTAGAGCACTTGGTGCTGGAGGTTTGGTCCCCAACCAACTCTAGATTGTCCCCATGGAGCGGGGACAGCTACTCCAGGGTCACCTCCAAGCTAGACAGTGCTGAGGTGGCTCTGGAGTCCAGGACAGGCCAAGTTTGTAGGGGGCCTCAGAGACTGCTAGTGGTAGCTAGGGGAACAGCACCCCAGAATCCTCTGGTTACCAGCAGCCCAAGTCCTCAAGCCCCTGGATACAGAACTGTTAGTGTAGTCAGGCAAGAAACCTAGGCTTCATGATGGCAGAACCAGGCCTCCTCAAGATAAGACTCCTGAGCTGTGTGGAAAGGAGATTGATAGAGGAGCCCAGGGCTTCACCACTCTGGCACCACCGCTCATCAATGTCCCACTGTCAAAACCATTTTAATAGCCAGTCCTGGGGCCAGTGAGATAGCTCAGCCAACTTAACACCTGCTTAGGCAAGTGCAGGGACCAGGGTTCAATCCCCAGCACCATATGCTCCCCCATCCCCCAGGACCGTGCTGAGCCAAAGACAGAGTCCAGGCATGGTGGTTCACACCCGTAATCCCAGCACTGGAGAGACTGAAAACATTATGAGTCTGAGCTGCATAGTGAGACCCTGTACCAAATACATTAAAAAAAAAAAAAAACAAAAAACGCCAGTCCCTAACATTCCTACCCTGTTCCACCCACAAACCTGGCTCACACTATAGGAGAAACAGGCACATCATTCAGGAAGTAGGGAGCAGGTACTCCCAAACCTACACAATAGGAGAACTACTCCTTCCTGCTTGCCCCCATATCCCCCACGAGGACCCTATCTGCCCATTCAACACTGCTCCCTCATCAGACCTGTTTAAAGAAGGTACATGCATTAGGGAACCAAGCACAACCAACTGGTCTCAACATCCCAACTGTCTCCAATGTTCCCTGCCATGTTCTTGTCATAGACAGCTGAGCTACCTGCCAGGACCTAGTAGATAAAAGGCATCACACAAAGCCCTTTATAGCAGGACTATCAGAATGATCCTTGAGCCACCCACGGCAGGACCAGCTGGAAACTTCTTTGACATACAGACTCCTGAGCCTTACCTAGCCTGCAGAATTAGACTTTCTGAAATTTTCAAAAGCACCCAGGTGATTCTTATGCACATGAAAGCATGGGGACCATTGCCAATTCTCAAGGAGGACAACCCCAAGAGATGGTTTCATCGAGTCCTATGCGCTTGACCATTCTACCTCAGGGCAGAGCTTTGGACTAAGGAGGTCTGACTCCAGAGTCCATGTGCTTCTGAAATGCACCAACAGCTCTCATCTTGAGCCAGGTCTCTAACTCCCTGGCTGTGGTTTTCAAACTTTACTGTGTACTGGAGCCACCTGGAAGGCTATCTGTAGCCCACAGACTGCTGGACCCACCCCAGATTTGGAAATCCTGTAGGTTGGGGCTACAGGGGCTGGGGCTGATAGCTTGGACTTCTAACTCACTCCAAGGAGATGTTAAGGCAGCTCTTTAGAGTACCACACCTTGAAGACCAGGTTCCATGATCTCTTCTGTCATTCCACACTCTCCTCTTGGGCACAGACTCATTACCCATTGCAGCTGGGTGTTCCACCCAGACTGTGTGCTACTCAGGTTGCTCCCAGAGCTTGGAGCTTCCAGACCCCACTACTGCCTCCTACCCACTCATGATGGTACACACAGTGCCCACGGCCCATGAGGGCCTCTGTGGTGAGGAGGAGAGGCTAAGGAGTGAAAAAGGCAGACATGTCCTCAGAGGCCTTTGACTGGTAGAGAAGACAAGCCAGATACACAGGTGACTTGAGGAGCAAATAGGCATGAGTGACAAGGTGATGCAAGATGGGCAGATAAAATGGTCACAAGAGTACAGAAGGTTGCAGACAAGCTTTAGCTCGGGGAAAACAGGTAACTGAGAGAAGAGGTGGCAATAGAACTAGAGTTTGAATGAGGCGGAGGGAGGGGAAGAGGGAAGAAAAGCAGTCTAGGCAGAAGAACCCTCCCAGGGCCAGCCAAATAGCTCAGTGGATTAAAGCGACTGCAAGCAGGTGCAGGGGCTAGGGGGTTCCATCCCTGGGTCTAACATGCTGGCTCTGCCCCCAGAGCACACTCCTATGGCAATTGAGACTGGGCATGGTAGCACACACTTGTAATCCCAGCTCTTGGGAGGCTGTAAACAGGCAAACCAAAAAAAAAAAAAAAAAAAAAAAAAAAAAAACCAAAAAACCCTTCCCATACATGTTCAGAAATAAAAAGCACATGTGCAGGGAGGCCTATGGCTGAACAGATCCCAGTGGATGGTGACAGATCCCAGTGAAGAAGAAAGAAGCAAGCATCACAATGTGACAGCTGATGCCTCTCGCTGCTCTGGCCACTTTCGGGGCATCCTCAGGATTCTGCTAGCCCCATGGATCCAGGAGACAGAGAACAGCTAAAGATGTATGGCTTCTACCATGAAGGCCAAGAGTGGCTTCCTGGGATTCCGGTTGAGGAGGAGAAAAGGGAGAAATGGCTACTACAATGATCCCACCAGGGAAGAGTGAGGAGAAAAGAGGGCACAGGCCACAAGGAGGTGAGGATTTCTGCAGGATGCTGACATATTTCCCCAGGACATGGAGAACAAGGACTGTGCTGAGAATGGCTCAGGGTTCAACTGTATGGTGCATCAGAGAGAATTTTCCATGGTCTGCCTGGTCTAGCCAGGCAAGTGTTGAGACTTCTCACACGCGACTACACCAGGCTGCTCCAGGTAGAAGTGTCGACACCCACAGTATATTTGGTCCCCATTTGTGTGACAGATAGGCTGAGTGAGAAGTTCCACTCCAGATAAGATCCCTGGGGAGCCTGGGGAACACCTGCTGGGGTCAGACAGAGTGGGTAAGGAGGGCTGAATATGGTGGTGTGGATCATGCCACTCTGCTTTCTCTGGAGTTCCCTAGACCCCCATGAGGATGGACAACAGAGGCAATGTGGCATTCCAGTGTTTCCTCCACTGGCAGCTACTGCCACCACCAAGGAGAACCTGCAACTATGCAGCAGGTGGCCTGGAACCCAGAGCAGAAGAAGAGGGGGACAGGGGTAGGTGGTATGACTTTCTTTCTTTACTTTTGCAGTCATGACGCCAAATAAACAACCTCTTCTCTTTTGTGATAGGATTGATCCTACGAGTGGGAATAGAACAAGCCTTGAAGAATCATATCCCTTAGCCCAAGGGGCCAGGGAGATAGCTCAGTAGAATAAATGCTTGCCTGGCAAGCGCAGGGTCCTGGGTTCAATCCCCAGTACCGCAAACAAAACAAAACAAACCTTTGCCCAAATGTCTGTGGCTAGCTCACTCCAAGTCAGAGCCACACAATTCTTACTAAGTATTTTAGCCCATGAGTCAAGAAAGAAAACCACAGCCAGCTAAAGGTGAGGGTCTTGGGTGGAGAATACCAGAATGCTGGGCTCAAGCACATGAGATCTGAGCTTGAGAGGAGAGCCAAGGCAGCAGGAGAGGGTCCTCACATTACTTTCCCCCTGAAAACATCTGGAGGCCCTCCATAGAGCTCTCTGTGGAAGTGAGCAGACTGTGCTCATGCCAAGAAGGGGAGGGGGGGAATGAACCATGGCCACCAGCAGAGGAAGCAGTGTGCCCTTCATTCTGCCCCACCCACAAAGAGCCTGGAAAACTCCTCCCCATGAGCTCAGGAGCACAAATGCATCTTAAGGGCTGGAGAGATGGCTCAGTGGTCTAAAGCACCTACTTGAATCAAGCTTGGCGAAGCACAAGGACCACGGTTCGATCCCCAGCACCACATGCCAGCCAGCCCCGCCCCCTGGTGGGCTGAGCTGGCCACACACACACACAATAAATAAATGTAATAAGTAAAAATAAATAAATATAAAAACAAATGCATCTTAAACCCGACCCCCCTCAGAGTAGCCAAAAGGGGACAGCACAGTGCAGTGCTTAGAAGTGGCTCTCTGGGAGAGCTGGAGGTGGCACTTCAGGGGATGACTCCAGCCTCCAAGTGGTGCCGTGTTTCTAGAGTTCGGTATCCAACAGGGCAGGGCACTTGCTGCAGACGCTATTAAAATGCACAGCAATTAAAATGAAATTAAACGAAACACTTGGCTCCTTAGTCATGCTGGCCATATTTAAAGTGCTCAAAAGCTACACGTGGCTTGTGGCAGCTAACACTGGACAACACAGACACAGAACACTTCCCTTCTCATGGCAAGGCCTACCTACCAGCACTGCCCTACAGCAATCTGCTACAGTTTCCCAGTCCCAGCCCCAGTTTCCTCTTCTGGAATGAGACACAACGATAGAATCTATCTCACAGGGCTGGACTGTGTGATTACCCAATCAATACTGGGTCTGGTACATAGAAAGTATGCTATTAATGCTAAGTAGCTGTATTATTTTTACCCAGTACTCATACTAAATGTCATTGTTTCTCTGGTGACTTATTTCCATCACCCTAAATCATTTATTGCTTGTAACATTCCCCGGCAGACACAGATGCTCAATAAAGGGTACTGGCCTGGTACTAGCTCTGTTATAGTACACTTCACATGTTAGCCTTCCCAGCTGTAAAATGGGAATGTCACCACCTGTCACCTGCAATGTGATGTAAGTAAAAAAAGTGATGTGAAAAAAAAAATGATGTGAAAGGGTTTGGGAAAATTACATGGCACTCTAAAAACAGAAGAAACTGTTCAGAGATAGAACACTGGCCACAGGTGCGAATTCAATAGATGCCTATGTGATGCATTTGGCATAGGCATCACATTGCACTAGCCAAGAAAAAAGGCTCCACTTGGGTTAAGCACACTTTTCACAGGCAAAAGCTAGAGGTTCCAATCTATGCCTCTGCCCCTTTGAAAGAGTTACTGGGGGGAGGAAGGATCTAGGGCTAGGGGTAGCTGCTGGGGTCAAGGAACATATGCCCCCCCCCCAAACTAGGGGCTGCATTCTATAGTTATCCATATTCTGTTACCATGGTACCCAACCAGTAACAGATCTGTGAGCTCTCAAAAGCAGCCCTGTTGGGGTGGGCATCCCAGGAACACGCTGGGCAGTCAGCCCTGGTTTCCATGGCACTAGGCATGGGGATGGAGAGACAGTGAGAGAGAGAGGGATAGCTCTGTGCAGGCCTCTTGCCACAGGACACTGGCATTCCCTCCCTTCACCTGTACCCCTGGCTCCTACAGCCACACTCCTGGGCATTCTCCCCATCTCTACTCTTTACTCCCTACAGACTCTCAGCCTGGAACCCCCTCCTTTGCCAAAGTCTGTGCTACCCTGGTTCCGCCCCTTCTAGCAGCTCTCTGGGTCCACTGGCCACCATCCAACCACTCTGGACCAAACAGTGCCTTGTAGGGTAAGAAAATCAGATTGCTCCACAACCAGCACTGAGTGTGGACCCGTGTGCCAGCCTCTTGGGTCCTGGGGCCCTGGAGCCAGCATGACTTATAGGGACGGCTGCAATGCCTGACTCAATCAAATAATATGATGAAGGCTTTCTGGCTCTCCAGGGCAAAAGCGGCACAACGATGCTGGGAGACATAGGGACGCAGAGCTAGAAAACAGTGACTCTGAAAAAGCAGAGGTGAAATCCTCACAGCACAGTCTGAAGAAAGGAACAAGGAAAGGGAAGCCACTTCCCCCAGGTCCTCCTGGAAAGCTGAGCCCATGTGTACAGCATCACCCCTGAACACTAACAACTAACATTTGTCTACAGCTTTACAGTTCATAAAGCTCATTGGCACATTCACTTTCATCTGTGAGGATGGTGTAATTATCTCTGGTTTACAAATGAGGAAACTGAAGCTCAGAGAGGTTCAATGTGGCAAACAGAACTCCCAGTCAAGTGCTGACAGCTGCCGTGCCCCAATCTGCCTTCCCTACCTTAAAAGGCTCCCAAATGGCCCTGAGCCAGTATCGGGACACCCTTCACCCCCAGCTCACCAGATCCCAGCCCAAGCCAGGAACTGACTGGTGTCCTGGGGCCAGGCCTTGACCCCTGAGGGGAGCTGGGAGCTGAGTCAGAGGCCAGATCCCAGAGATGGGTGACGGAAGGGCAGAAGCATGGGGGCTGGCATGATTCAGTGATGCTGGAGGGGTGAGAAGGGAAAAGGCTCTGACGTGGCTCCTGGGAAGGATGAGGCAGCAAAGGAAAAGGAAGATCTGTGGCTTCTCAAAGCTCTGTGGTGCAACCGAAGGAGCTAATGCAGCCCAGGGGCTGAGGTCAGACCCCACCAACCCATTTCTGCATTGTGATGGTGCTAAGGCCCTGGGTCCACGTACACAGCCTCTGTCATCCTGTCTCTTGCAGTAAGACCAGCACAGAACAGAGTGTGCCATTCCCCTTCCTGGCACGTTTTGCCCCTCTCCCTACAGTCTAAGTCACAGTGTCCCTGAGGTCTCCCAGGACACTGACTGATGCTCCACTGATCTCACATTGGACGCCTCTGTCCTGTGTTGTCCTCAAGGTAGGCCTGGACACCTTGGTAATCTCCTTGAGATTTGAGTTCATGACTTTTCCTTTTTTTTTTTTTTAATTAATTAATTAATGTGTATGTGCGTGCGTGCGTGTGTGTGTGTGTGTGTGTGTGTGTGTGTGTGTCCAGCTCAGCCCACCAGGGGGCGGGGCTGGCTGGCATGTGGTGCTGGGGGATTGAACCGTGGTCCCTGTGCTCATGACTTTTCCTTCTATGACACCCTCTACCCATCTTTCTCTGCCCCTCCCATATTGACCAGGGCCAGGAGGGCCACCTGAATGAGAAGAATGAGCCATGCACAGTGACAGCAGTCCAGCCCTGCCTGAGTCAGAAACTGGGCTGCCACCCAAAGGAAGCCGTCCGACACCAAGTGAGGTTTCATAAAAATAGAAAACAAGGCAGACTCAGCACCACCATCTCCAGAAGGTGTTCTCAGCTGTACCTCCTCAGAGATTGGGGTTCCAGAGGAGGAATGAAGTGGCACTGAAAGAAACTCTTTTTTACTGGGGCTGGCCTGTCCTAGGAAGAAAATGCCTTCAAAAGGCTCCTGGTGGCTCTCCAGCCCTTTGAGCTGACAGCTTCTTTTTCTCAGAGACTCAAAGATAATTTGCCTTCCCCACAGACCCAGTTTGGGGAATTGCTGTGGGAAGATGGCATTTGGAGGCTGTCTAAAAGACAAATTTCACTGACTGTGAATTGGCCAGCCCGGTGTGTACCTTGGGAATGTGGCCTGCCCTGAGGATAGGACCACTAAAAATTCTTTCTCCAGTGGGGAGTGACACATGAAAAAGGATTGTGTATGCTGCCTGAGAAACCAAGCTCTCAGTTGGAAGTGGGAAGGGTCCCTGGACTGTGGCCTCAGAACCAGGGAAGGGTCACAGCTCACCCCCACCCAGCCCTGGGCTCGACGGGCTCCCTACCAGGTCTCACAGCCAGTGAGGCAGCACAGCTGGCCTGGCCCAGCTCATTGGTGGCGGTGGCCATATAACTTCCAGCATCCGCTGCCTGGGCCTCCCTGAGCAGCAGGGTGTGCCGCTCACCCTCAGCACGGAGGAGAATTCGGCCCTCGCTGCGAAGCACTGACCCATCCTTGTGCCAGGACACTGTGGGGAAGGGCAGGAACTAGTCACTGTGGTCCACAGGGGCTTGTTGGGGACCTCTCACCCAGGCCTCCCAAGGAGCCTAAATCACCCTTCCTCCCACTCCAGGAAATGCTGAGAAATTTGTCTCCCCTTTGGGGAGGTGGGGGCAGAGTCCCAGGCAATCCACCTATACATAGGAAGTCAAGGCAGGCCCCAGGGAGTGGAAGACTCCCCTCCCACCCAGCTCACCCTCCCTTGAAGGACTCCCCTCCCTGCCCCACATGCCTCTACCTCAGCCCCTCCCAGCTCATGCCCTGCTGCTCACCTTCAGGTTGGGGGTTGGCAGTGATGATGCACTTAAGCAGCACATCAGCCCCTGGTGCTGCCACCATGTTCTGCAGGGGAATCTCAAACACTGGGGCTTCCAGGGGTTCTTCTCCAGCGGACACATAGGAGTCATCTGAGGACTCTGCCAGACACAGGGGTGACAGTTAGGGGACTCCATCCCCGTGGGGATGACTGGGGTGATGCTGACAACCCCACATCCTGGAAAGCCAAGCCCCAGAGATGGCCTCTTAGGGAGCAAACAGTCTCTCCTGCACGCCCTGAGACAAGAAAGAGAAAGCCAGAAGGAAGATTCTCAACCTAGACAGGGCAGCAAAGACCCCACTTCATCCACAATTACTGATGGTTTCTGGAGGAAGGAGGGGCATGCCGTGGGTGTCTTTGCACAAATTAGTCATCATTTGTGGCACTGCCACAGGCTCTATGCAAAGCACTTGGAGGGTCACAAGTCTATGTAAGTTTCAAATAAACCACAAGCAAAAAGTAACCAAGACCTAAGTGGTAACACTAGTTGTAAAAGGCAACAAGTGTGGAACTGCCAAATTGGTGAGGCCAGCAGATTCCAAAGGAGGAACCACAGGAGAGGGCTGCAAAGACCAGCCTTGATTGTGTCCCTGCACAGACAGTAACACTGCACTTACTGCAAACAGAGCATTGATGGGTATCCAAGAGGTGACAGGAAATGAGATGTGATCTCTGCTTATAGGGAGCTCATACAAGGAGATAATAACACCCCACTGTCCTGATTCTCTTTGGGTATTTTCCAACCCTAACCATCGCTAAGCTAGATAAAGGATAATGCAGACAGCCAAGACAACAGTGAGGATCCCAGTTCTGCTGATTTCTAGCTACACATCACCTGGGGCAAATGAGATAAGCTTTCCGAGCCTTGGCTGTGTTATCTGGAAGATGGAGGGAGAACACCCAATACTTTCCAGAACTGGCACACAGGGTGAAATGAGACAGCATCCCTCTGGGCTTAGTGACACAAACATCTGAGACATGGTAGATATACAGTAATGGTGATTAGTAGGATGATGGATGGGAGCCTAATCATCCCTAAAAGCTTTAGGATGGTAGTACTTTAATGCAAAATAATTTTGATGTAGAAAACTACCAGGTAGTAAGTGCAATGAGACACTGGCAGGGTCTCGCAGGCACAGTGGGCAGAGGCATTAGCGGGGAGTGGAAGCTAGTTAAGAATGGCTTCCTCTGCCTCTCCAGGACTGGGCCCAAGTTGCTGCTCAGGACGTGTGGGATTGGGCAGCAGCATTCTCTGATCCATGATGTTGCATATCACCTCTGAGAAGGCAGGGGACACACATAAGGAGCTATGTGCAAGGTCCACAGTCATCTTAGAGATGCAGGATGAGAGGACATGGAAAAGGAAGGCAAGAAGGGGAGGCTGGGCCAGGCCTCAGTGGCCACAGATGGGCCAGGGGATGGTGCCAGGAAGGGAAGGGCAGCGTGGTCTCTTCCCCAAAGAGGGATGGGAGTAGGATACTGAGGTTTCCACCAGTAACTCCTCCCATTGATGATCTGTGACAGCAGGATCACTGGATCTTAGGGGACCCGTAGCAGGCATCTGGGCACCGGTCTTGCTCACACCCTAGTTCCACTAGGCCTCCGTTCAAACACATTCACACTCCAGCTCATCAGTGGCAGGTTTTGGCACAAGGACCTTTGCGATCCTCCACTCCAGCCTGAGCCTTGTGTCAGCGCCAAGCACATGCATCCTCACAGGCAGCCTAGCACCCCCAAGGCAGACTGTTGTTCCTACAAGCAGTCTGAAAGTCCCCAAAGTTCCTATCTCCAGGTTCAGGCCACATTCTCAGCCCCCTCAGCTGCCTTACCAAGCTCAGGTGAAGTGGGCCGGACCCGGCGACCTTTGCCCTGTCTGCGGGCCCCTCTGCGGTCCCAGGGCCCCCAGGGTCCATCCTCCTCCAGCCCTCTGCGCTGCCTCTTCTCGGCTTCAGGCCCCGCCCTGTTCTTCTCCAAGATTTGGGGCACGGCAGCTCCCTCCAGGCCCGGTGTGGCCCAGGGAAGGAAGCGCACAGCCTGCGCGGGGGGCTCCCGCTTCCGACCTGAAGGGCCTTTTGTCCTGGCCTCGGGAGGATCAGCGGTAGGGGGCGGCACCGGGCTCCTGCACTCCTGGATGGCCCTGCCCCGGGTCAGTGGCACCTGGTCCCGCCGCCTAACCTCCTGCTGTGGGCCTTCCCCCGGCTCCGTCCTGCTCACTGGCCCACGGCTCCGGGGCTTCCCAGGCTCGTCCCCCGACCTGCTCGGGATGCTTGAAGGGGGTAACTGGGGGGCGGCAGGGCTCACAGCCCGTGAAGTCTTGGGGGTGGAGGGCCGGGAGAAGAGTGGGGGTTCGCCCGGCTCACGCGGGGATGGGGCGCGCTGCAGCGTGGCGCGCAAAGACTCGTGTGAGCGCACCAGCTCCTCCCGAGATGCGGAGCGGCGGATGCGACCCAGCTCCTGGGCGAAGCGCAGCTCAAGGTCTGAGGCCGGGCTGCGCTGTCGTGTACGCTCGTCCAAGGAGGCTGCCTTTTGCTGGAACAGGAGGCGGCGCTCGGCCACACTGCCCCGCTGGGTCCGCAGCTCCTCCTGCGATGCCCCGGGCGTGCCCCACGCGTCGCTCTCGGACTTGGGCTGCTCCAGGGAGCGGGCCTTGCGCAGGGGCACCCAGGGCCTCAAGGGTGCCGGCGGTGAATCGCTGCGCTCCAGGCTGCGCCGTCGCTCCTCGAAAAACTGCAGCTTGTCCAGGATGCGAGAGCCGGCGCGCACCAGCCTTGGGGAGCGGCCGAGAGCAGACTGGCGGCCAGAAGTCTCGCTCAGTGGAGTCTGGGGCCGGGACTCCGCCGTGCCCACAAGCGAGGGCCCCAGTAATTTGGACTTTTTCCCTCGCTTCTCTTCTGCTGTGGTGTCCTCTGGTAGCACAAGCTCCTGGGTGCGCCGGTGGGGCGATGTGGGGGTGGGCGGGGGCTGGGCACCAGGTCCTGGAGAAGCCCGCCTACCCACCCGAGGGGAGGGTGGGGGGAGCAGCGCGGACTTGGATGGAGGTGGAAGGGCTGGGCGAGGACGAGGGGCTTCACTGGCCGGCTGAGGCTGAAGGTCAGGTTCTTCCCTGCGCAATCCACTTTGAGGGACGCTGCTGCAGAAGCAAGACCAAGAGGGGTAGAGGATTCAGGGGTCTCCCCTCCTAGACCTTCAGCTTGTGAGAGGGATTGGGCAGTGGGACATGCTGGGCAGGCTTGGGGGTGACATGGGCCAAACTCTCCTGCCCCCCCCCCAGGAGGAGGGCACAGCCAGTGCAGGTGCTGGGGAGAGGCCAGTGGCTCATGCACCAGAAACCCAGGCTAGTGGCTGGTTCCAGGTACAGACTCAGCCCCAGGGGTTCTGGCCAGCACCTCCCCCCAGCCCCAGAAGCTGGGAAACAGCAGGAACAGAAGTGAGCATGAAGGGAAGAAAAGAATGAGGCTTAGGACTCAAGATGAAGTGGTGAGGGAAGATAGGAGGGCTGAATGGGGAGGGACCCTCTCAAAAAGGCAGCCTCCCACCCATTCCTGTCCCCAGCTGGCCCCCACAACCCTACCCAACCTCAGTAGGGCACATCTCTTTCATAATGGCCTCCTGAAGACACCAACTGCCTCCTGGCCTAGGAGCAAGCCTTCAGGAAGCAGTACCCTATCGCTGAGAAGACCTAGCTCCTAGGCAGACCTGAATCCATCCCTGTCACCCCCACCAGAGCTGAAAAGGCACAGCAAGTGGGAATCAGGGTACCTGGGAATGGTATAACCAAGCTCCCATTCCCTCTACTCTGCCTCTGTCTTTGTCCTGCCCCTGAAAAAGGTATCTTGAGTCCTTGGAAATTCTGAGAGCACATAAGTCCCCTCCAAGGGATATGTTCAGAAATAACTCAGCTCAGAAATAACTACCAAGTGGGCCTGAACAGGGGGTGTGGGAGATGAGGAGGGAAAGAGCCTGTCAGCCCTGAGTACACCCTCACCTAATAGAGCTTAGAAGCCAGAGAGTTAGGCCTACATTTCCCTCATTGAGGCCCCTGGGGAAGGCACATCAAACATAAAGATTGGCAAGAAAAGGAAACTGAGGGCTATTGTGTCCCACACATTAGAGAGAACTTAAAAATGTAGAATGGCTCAATGAATATTTCCTGTGTGCCAGGCATACGCTAAGTGCTTCAAATGCATTGAGTCATTTAATCCTCCCAGCAGTCCCGAGAGATAAGAACTGATATCACCCCCATTTCCACAAGAAGAAACTGAGGCCTCAAAGAGGTTAAGTGTCCCCTTTGAAGGCACTTAACTAAGTGCCATAACTAGGAGATGGGTAGTTGGTATTAGGATTGAAACCCAGGTAATCTGACTTCTGAGCCCTTGTTCCCTTTCAATTGTCTGGGTTTCTGGGGACACAAGGGAGAAAAACATCACAGTACAAGAGGGCAGTTGTAGACATTCTAAGGGTGCCTGAGCATAAGGATGTTTTATCCTACCCAGGTCAGCTACCCACACTGCAGACCCACCTCTGGCTGGCAGAAGGGAAGAGGCAATTCTTAGGGTCCTGGCAAGGGAGAAAAGCCTGGACCAGTCCCCTGCAGGGAGGCAGAGTTTGGGGGGGGGGGGTAACAACAGACTCCCAGAGGAATGGCCTCTGTGAACTGGGTGAGGTCTAGAGAGAAATTGGGGACATCAGAGGAGGCCTCTTGCCGGTAGCTTCAAGAGCTCCAGGCCAGACTACCACAGACATCACTAAGGAAATAGGTTCCTCCTAAGTTGCCATAGCAACTCCAGGCTCCAGCTAGGGCCTGGGGAAGAAAAGCAGGGAAGGAGAGGGGAGTCTAGGGCACAGGAAACCTGCTAATGCCAATGAAATAAGCCAAGGGAGTCCCACTCAACCCAGACATCTCCCCTGCCCACCACTGACCACTCCAACAACCCTCAAAATAGCCTCCCCACCAGGCCCTTTCTTTTTCTTTGGTGATGTTACCTCCCCCACACCCATACCCATCACACATCAGGCCCCCCGTAGCTCCCCAAATGCCCCCATTACCTCTCCCATCAGCCACTCCCCTCTTCTGCTCTAGCACTTCCTCCTGTATCTGCCAACCCCCAAATATGCAAAAATGGCTCCAGTGCCTCACTCCAACACCTCCAGTCCTCACCACCCCCTATCAGGACAATCTTGGATCCCACCCTCGGGTATTTCCCAGGAGACGTCACTTGTCTCTTGCCGCTGTCATGGCAAGCCCTCCACCTCCACCCAGCCCATCTCCAGTCCTTCCCTCCCCGAGACCCAACTCCCCTCAGCCCCCACCCCTCTCTCCCACAGGCCCCTCTGCCCCTGACCACCTCGCTCTCTTCTCTCTCCTGGTTGCTGGCTGGCTCCCCTGTTCTTTCCTGCTCTCCTGGGAGCTGCTGTGTGGAAAGGTTCTGTTCCTCCCAGAAAAAGGCCCACATGGGAACAGGAATGTGCAGAGAGATGAAAAGGCAGCAGCTGCTGAGACAGCAGGCACGGAGGGGGCCCGGGGGGGGGGGGATTCTGGGGACAACTGGAGCCTGAATGGGTGAGGCAGGAGAGAGCCCCTGACATACTGGAGCTCTTGGAGATGAGGAAGGGATGGGGGTCCCCAAGCCTGTGGAGATGGTATGGTGAGCCAGGACAGGTGGGAGCAGGACGTGGGTGGTGATGGCACAGAAGGAGGGAGCGGCGTGGGAAGAGTGTAGCAGTGGGGGTGCGAAGTGCACAGAGATGGATGGGGCAGGGTAGATGGGCGGTGACTGATGGGGCAGTGACGGGCAGTGCAGGACAGCACAGTGAAATGGGACAGGGCAGGCCCAGGTGAGGCCATTACTTACACGTGGATTGAGAGCGCCCGTCCTCTGTACAGACTGAATGCGCTGCCGTACAGGTCACTGGCCACCGAAAGGCTATCCTCTGACCCCCAGCTTGCGCCCACCAGATTAGCTCTCGATGCCCGCACCAGCGGCTCCACCCCCAGGTGCCGTGGCCCGGCCCCGGTTGCCTGTGCTTGCCTTGGGCTGCCTGGGAGACGGCGGGTGCCACTCCCACTGCCCGCTTCCTGCTCCAGGACCGTCTGCCCGCTGCCCCACCAGCTCACTTGCTCCTCCGAAGTCCCTGTCACGGAGGTCGGGGGTGTGTCCAGGGAGGTGCCCACCAGGGTGTCAGAGCCCCCTAAAGAAAGGGGCACGGTGAGTAGAGACACCTGGCAGAGGAAACCCCCCTGCCTGCTACTGGTGCATGCAGCAAGCTCACCTGTGGGGGTGCTGAAGGCCCCGTCATCCCGAAGCTCCAGGCGCTGGGTCTCCTGCACATCGCTGATGTCATCCTCAGCCGGCTCCGAGTCTGGAGAAGAAGGGGTCTGTGTGGGCAGAGCCCTCCTCCCTCTGCCTCCAACTCTTCCCTGTTGCCTCCTGCCTCCCCCAAGGCAGGCTCTATCTTACCACAGCAGGATGCCAGGACCCCATCTTCTCCCCTCTTTTGCTCCTGACATCCCCTGAGGGCTGCTCAGGGTAGCCCCTCCTGCCAATTCCTTGGCTCAATCTCTGGGACCCTGGTTACTCGCCTTTGCCTCCACGGAGTCCTCAGAACTGCTTTCCTCTGTGACCACTCACCTACTGGCTTACCAGTGCCTCATCCCCATTCCCTCCTCTCCCTGCATGAAAGTCCCACTGCAGCACCCAAATTAACAAGATCCTAGGCTCTACAGCTCTAAAGTCTGGATTCCAGTGCCCCAGGGAAGTCACCTTAGAGTCATATTGTCAGGGTACTTGACCAACCGCAGGGCCAGCCTGTCCTGCACCCCAAGCCAGCTGAAAGGCATCGGGGTACAGCTGAGGCAGGGTGCGGAGAGGTTGGGTTCAGCAGGGAAGAAGGGATGGGTGGGGGACAAGGGCAGGAGCCAGCTTCCTACCGTAACTTTGCTTTCTGCAGGAGCGGAAAACTTCGCTTCCATAGGAGCAGCAGGAGAGAGACGTGGACAGACAGTTATCAGAATGTTTGTGGGGTGGGGCATGGAGGGCAGGCAGGACAGAGGGGGCATGAAGGTCCCTGGTGCCCAGAGGTGCCCTATGGGGATGGGCGGAGGTGTGCCCAGCACTGGGGAGCCCACATGCTTGAGCTGGTTATCCTGACTGTCCCAGAGGTTCTATCCCCTAGGCACCTGCCTTGCTCCCATGGGCCACACACATACCCCTGCCTGGGCCTTCCTAACACTAGTAGTCAGGCTCAGCCTCCTTACAGCTGAAGGCCCATCTGTCTGCATTTGTTGACAGACACTTTTCTTAAGAACCCTCCTCCATTGCTGAGTAGTCCTCAAAATGCCCAGCGGTTACATTAGGAACCAAGGTTCCTTGGCATGTTTTTACCTTCCTCAGAGTCTATCAGTTTCTGTGCCTCAGTTTCCCTATGGGTGCCATGACAAGCAGAAGCCATTTGCCAGGGGCCAGAGCATGGCAATGAGCTCCTTCTTACTTGGCCTCAAAGATGGAGAACAGGAGCCCAGGCCCCCATGGGGTGTGCTAGTGAGCCCCTCCCCACTGCTAAGCCCTCTCTGGGCTGTAGGGCACAGGAGCCCTTGTTGGGTGGGTGTCTAGGTGAGTAGGGGGTTCCAGATCTCATGTGCTATCTTCAGGATCTTGACACCTCATGAAGGGACAGGGACCGAGAGACAGAGTGGGCATGGGCTACAGCAGCCCACAGTCCACGCACCATGGGTAAGTCGGCCAAAGGCCCGGCGGGAATGGCCGGTTTTCTGAAAGAGAAAAGCCAGAATGAGTTGTTGGGGGGAGAGGCTTGCTCCTGGGTCCCTGTAGCTCCTATCCCAACATGCTATATCAAGCAGAAACTCATACTGGGGGCCAGTGTGTGTGTGAGGGGTAGGGAATGGAGGGGGCACAGACACCCAGAGGCACTGGCTGGCACTAGAGGGAATGCCCAGTTGGCTCTGGGGAGACACAAGGAAGAAGGCGAGAGGGCAGAAGGCTGTGGGTCCATTGCTGCGACTCCCTGCTGGATAGAGCTCACAGCCTAGGTCAGAACAGCATCCCCATACACAGAGGAGACAAGGTAGTCAGGATGACTGAGAAGATGGAGGGGGTGCGTTTGAATGACTGGGAGAGAGGGGCACAGGACACCCATTCCTGCTGGGAAAAAGGACAGATACCTGGGATTGGTGTCAAGCAGAAAGAGAAGGGTGATGGGGGGGGGGGCGAAGGTAAGATCCCCTAAACGGCCAGAGTCTTGCGAAGGCGGGCAGGAGGCCCGGGTACGCGGAGCGTAGGGCAGAGCAGAGCTTGGGGGAATTTATTGAGCTCAGTGCGGATCCCTGTTCGTTGCTTTTAAGAGCCCCGGAAGATGGAAGGCTCCAGGGTTGGGGATTGGGAACCGCGGGCCCAAGGGGCTGGGGACGGACAGAGGAGCGATCGAACAAGATGGCCAAGAGGTAAGGGGCCCTGCGTGCCGAAGGCTGCCGCAGAGCCGCTCCGGTGGTCGCGGGGACTGGGGACAACAGGAGGGGGCCCTGCCCTTCAGCGCGGGGAGGGGCCTGCGCGCTCAGGACGCGGCCCGCGCCCCCAGAACGCGCCCGACCCGCCGCCCTCCGCGGTCTGGTGGGGCCGGCGCGCTCGGCGCCCCCTACCCGGGCCCGGCCGCGGTGACCCGCCCTCCCTCCCGGGCGCCCAGCCCTTCCTGCGCCCTCCCAGCGCCGCCCGCCCCCGGAGCCCTCACCTGGAAACGCTTCTTCACCCACAGCTTCTTCATGGCGGGGGAGGGGGCCGGGCCGGCGGCCGGGCGAGGAGGGGACGGGCGGGGGCGGGGCGGAGTCGGAGGCGGGGCCGGGGGCGAGCGGGGAGCGGGCGGGAGCCGGCGCGAGTGGCGGGAGCGGCCCGGCCTCGGGAGGCCCGGTACTGGGAAGGCTGCGTCGGCGCCCAGAGCCCGCCCCTCCCCCGCCAGCCTGCACCCCCACCTGGAGCCCCTTCCCTGCGCTGCACCTCGGCCTCCCCTGGGGCGGCCCTCACCTGCCTCCCAGCACGCCCACGGGACAGCTCCTGACGTTGACAGTCCCCACTACCGCCCTGCATCTGCCTCCCAGGTCCTGGGCACGTGGGAAAACTGAGGCACAGAAAAGGGTGCAGTGGCTTCTAGTTCAGGCCATTCTCATTGGCAGCCCAATGTGGCTGCTTCCCTCAGGGCATGTTGCTGACCTTCCAACATGCGTACACGCACGTTGCACCAGACAACCAAGCTCACGGCAACACATGGCTGGTGGAGAGCCTAGGTCATCCTCAGGGCGAGGGTCCTTGGGGCTGGAGGCTTTGTGCTGACATAGGCCCATACTATTCCCCCATACTTTCCTTGATTTACTTCGAGCTTCCTGCTCTCCTTCCCCATCCATGCAAACACACACAAGGAAAGGCACCCAGAGGTACTCCTAGTAGTTGGAGAGTCCCCCCATGGTCTCCCAGAGGTGAGCACACTCAGCAAATTTTTTAATGCATTCCTGTCCCCACTCCTACATTCGGCAAACTGCAAAGTTCTAGCCCCTTCTTAGGCTGCTTTCAAATTTACCAGGGGCCTGGTGCTTTGCTATTACCTCCTTTGTAACAACCCCATGAGCTTGCAGTCTTAAGAAATATGGCCCACCTGCTCACCCAGGTTTAACTGACCAGCATCTGTCAGAGGCTCAGAGCAGCCGTGTAACTTGGCCAGAGCCACACAGCTTCTGAGACTGCATGGAATGCTCATTTCAGCATGCACAGGTAGTTCCAGTCCTGGTTTCTGAGCTATGACTCCGGTACTAAGTAATTATTAACATTTATTACATTCTTGGTCAGTACTAGGCATTGTGCTAAGCACATTGTATGAATAAACTCATTCAATCCTCCCAACAAACAGGGAGACTGAGGCCCAATGTTACATAGCTAACGAATTCCGGGAGCTAGGATTATGTGGCTGGTTACTGACCACTCTGTTATAAAGTATCACATGCTGATTGGCCAGTGTGATCCTAACTTTATTGCATTAATTAAAGCCTGGACACTGAATACATACAGATAGTCAAGCATGGAGGCCCACACCCACAATTTATTCCAGTACTCTGGGGCACACATTCGAGCATTCTAGAAGGCTGACCCTGAGGCAGGAGGATTTCGAATTGGATCCCAGTGTTGGAAATTTAGTAACTTAGCAAGACCCTGTCTTGAAATTTAAAAAACTAGAGCTGAGAATGTAGCTCAAAGTGACTTGCTGGGTTCAGTCACCAGATTTGTAAAATGAAATAAAATCCAGAGATAGACTGATGGCTTTTGTGCTACCTGCACAGTGTTTGGGGTGATGGGATAAGAATGCTCAAGTTCAGACAATAACAATCGCACGTCCCTCATTGTCCACTGTCTGCTTGGCTCCTGAAGTTGAGTTTGGGGCTCCTTTATTTTAAAGTTTAAGGTTGTGCCTTCTACATTCTGGGTACACACAGGGGTTGTTTTCGAGACCACCAGTGGCAACTGTTACACATACAGACACATGCTAAGGGATGTGTGTTGAGAGGGTGCAGCCAGAAGACCCCAGACACCTCCAAATACACACCCTCACAGGTGGCGAGCTGAGTGGGGGCAGAGGGTAACTTGAGCCCCTGTTCCCCAGGAGAATCCGAGGGGCTGGCACATTCCATAGCAAAAATAACCAATGGGCAGCAGGCGTGAGTGACGGGACAGCTGGGTCAAGGTGGGGCCAGTGATTCTGTATTCCTGCCTTGGGCCTGTATTGCTCACCCCTGAAGGAAGGGCCGGCCTGGACCACACTCTCAGGTTAGACCTCCGAAGTTGGCCCCTGAATGCCCCATTTTCTCTCCAAGACCAGACAGCTGTGTTCCTCTGTCTCTTCCCCAGGATTTCCATTTCTACACTAGCCTCTCCCCTTAACCAGAGAAATTCCAGGGCCTTGGGCCATACCTGATCTGTCCTGCAGAACCTCCATTGGGCTACACCCACCTGCTATCCTCCCCTCTGCCTGCTCTGTATTTCTTTCTTTCTTTCTTTCTTTCTTTCTTTCTTTCTTTCTTTCTTTCTTTCTTTCTTCCTTTTTTTTTCTTTTTTGCGGAACCGGGGATTGAACTCAGGCCCTTGCTCTTGCCAGGGAAGTGCTTATTCCACTGAGCCATCTCCCTGGCCCCCTGCTCTGTATTTCTGACATACTGTGTAATTTGCCATGTTGTGCATCGTCTGTGTTCCTCTGCCCCCAGAATGTGATCTCCAGAAGTAACACCCCTCAACGCATACTCATGTATCCCAAACACTCAGACCATACATACCGGCACATGGAAGACAATAAATATGGGAATAGTGGCCCAGCCCCGGGTAGGTAGCCTCCCTTCGTCTGGCCTTTCTCTTTCTCTGTCCTGAGCCAGATCCTTTCTCAAGGAACAGCTGGAGATGTGACCATCTCCAATCTATCCAGGACTTCTGGAAGGACCTGCTCTGGTTACCAAACTGTCACTTGTAGGGGCTTTGCTGCCTCCAGGGCTTCTCTACTCCTGTTTTGGTGCCTTTACTTCTCTTGGATTGGTCTTTGCCTGCATGGATAACAGCACTCACCTACTCCCAACTCCATACTAGTTTCTGAGTTTTGTTTTGTTTTGTTTTGAGGGGGGGAATGGGTTGAACTCAGGCCCCTGCCCTTGCCAGGCAAGCACTTATTCCACTGAGCCACTTCCCCAGCCCTTCCATACTATTTTCTTCCTGGCTTTTCATTCAGACAGTCCAAGTTCCAGGTGAAAAAGATGATAACTGTGAAATATTGCTCAATGCACAGTCTAGTGTGTTCCTTTGTCTTTCCCTGGCCTCCACTGGCCCTCTCTCTGCCTACGGCTAATGTCTCTCCTCAATATGTTCAAGAACCCAAGATGGTTCACTACCATCTACTGGCCTTTGATCCTTCTGAGTGATACCAGAGTCCTTCCAGACTCTGGCATCAAAAGTCCAACCAACACACACACACACACACACACACACACACACACACACACAAGCATCCTCTACTTACTCCTCTTTTCACCTGTGTTCTCTCTCGCCCCCACCCCACCTTTTTGTGTAGGGAGGCTCCCACTTCCGCCATGCATGCATGCATCTTGCTCTGAGGCTAGCACTTGCTTTGGTCACTTGGTTTGCAAGTGGCAGCACAGCCTGCGCAGGTGGGAGCCTGATGTTTGGAAAGAGAAGAATGCTTGCCTGTGCTGGAGACTGGGCCAGAAGATGGACTGGGTTAATGACAGAGAAAAATGGTCACAAAGACAAATCCTTAACTTCTTTTTTTTTTCAGAACCGGGGATTGAACTCAGGCCCTTGCGCTTGCCAGGCAAGCACTTATTCTACTAAGCTATCTACCCGGCTCCACAAATCCTTAACTTCTAAGACATCTCTATTTCTGTGCAGAAGCAATGCGGACCTAGTCTTGGTGACCCAACTTTTCAGGCCCAGCCCTGCCACCTCCTAGCCATATGACCTTGGGTAATTTAGACCTCTGAAGCCCAATATCATATGGATAATTATCACAACAGTAATCTGGGGTTTAGTGCACTAAATAATTAAATTAGATAGTGTGGGGGCCAGGGAGATAGCTCAGGAGAATAAGTGCTTGCCTGGCAAGAGCAAGGGCCTGAGTTCAATCCCCAGTACCGAAAAAATATATATATCTGTCCTTGTTGGTGACAGGGCTGGCTTTCTAGATAGTGTGCCTTGTGTGTTTCAGGATTTTACAAGTATTTTGCATTTCCGCTAGCTTCACCTCCTTTGTTCCTATTTTTCCTCATCTCTGTACTCTCAAATCCAACCACTACCATGACACTTTCCCATTCTCAAAACTTCCCAGCCTGTGACCCTCCTTGTCTCCTCAGGTCCCTAAGCTCCATAGGCCTGGTGAACGCCCTTTGATCTTGAGCTACCACCTCAGGCTTTGGGGGTACCAAGAGCTTTAACATCATCCTGTCTTACTGAGATGAGAGCAATCCTGATCAGAACTTGCCTCCTTTCTTCTGTAACCAGGTCCTTCTTTGGCTTCCTCAAGTACCCTAAAGTCCTCCTATTGTTGATTCCAACCCAGAAAGTTCCACAAGGAAGTTTGACCAATGCTGAAGTGTTGTGCAGCGGCCTCAAGCCAGGAGCTGTCACTGGGAAGGGACTGGTGAGGGATGGGCATCGGAAGGGGGCAGAAGCCAGACTCACCCAGCCAGTCTCCCAACATCAACAAAGCAAAGCCCCTCCCTCCTACAAATCATGGCAGAAGGGTGTAAGAATTAGCCATATGTCACCTGCAGGAAGACAGAATGAAACCTCCACCTATTCTGGCACCTTCTATTTGCACAAGTTAGATATGTTCTCAAAAGGAACACACTGCTGCCCAATCTTTATCCTATTCTCACATAAATGTCAAAGGTCCCAAATACAGCTCTACACACTCAGGGCCTTTTCCGTACTCTATGTTCCTTTGTTCACTAGTGTGAACCCTGTCCCTATGCTGTCTAGGTAGGACCATGCAGACTCAGCTCTGCCCACCATGCTACTCAGATTACAAAGCAGCAAGGGACTGTCCTGCTGGGGGCTCTTCCACCTCATCACCTCTGCATTATGAGGGATCAGGGCAGGCTAGCAGACTCCCATCTTCAGAAATGCTAGGTCAGGCCGGTCATGTAGCAACCACTCCCCAAATCCTAGATAGTGATCCCCACACACCCTTTTTGTGTAGCAAAAGGCTCCAGAATCACACCAGAAAGACAGAGTTCTTAGATCTGAGAGGGGATGGCATAAGCAGCTGCATAGTCACCTCCCTCCTGGTCCACAGTGTTCTCTCCTGGAAAAGGAAGTGTTTGGAGCTGGTGTTCTCTGTGGACCTGCCCAACATTAAACAAATATTATATAGGGACCTGGGAGATGGCTCGGTGGAATAAGTGCTTCCCTGGCAAGTGCAAGGGCCTGAGTTCAATCCCCGGTTCCACCAAAAAAAAAAAAAAATATTATAACCACTGCCCTTACTCTGCCCTACCTTTCCCTTCCTTAATAGTTCTCTCATGGAAATATTATTAACTTATCTGTCTTATCTTTCTATTTACTTTGTTTTAATCTCCCTTTGCTCCTAGGGGACCAGAACTAAGAAAGATGCTAGAGTCTCTTTTCCAACTCAACTATACCAGAACATGCTCCACCCTTGATCCAAGCTAGGAAATCCTGTACCTGGCCACCTGCTAGACCAATCAAGAGAAGCCAGCCTTGGCCCTCTCTGGCCTCAGCCTGGCCACAGAGATCACAAGGAACCAGTGGCTGGAGACTAGGACAGGGGCAGGGCCAGGCTGGGAAGATGAAATGCTGAGAGCTCCATTCCCAGCCTGGGTGGCATCTGTGAGCCTTCTTTCTCATCCAGCTGCTGAGCTCCTTCACCCCTGGACCTCCTCCCTACTCCTCAAGGATTGACCCTTACGGGATACCACCCAGCTGGAATGAGATGCTGCTCTCACAAATGCCGAAGACAGTCCCACACACCCCAGCTCTTTGCTACCTCCCCACCATGTGGCCTACTTTCTCAGAATTCTGTTTTTCGTGGCTCAGACTACCTAAGGCTCTGTGTTAGAGAAAAACCACGAGTCTAACTCTGGAGCAGAGGAGAGTAAAGGAAGCCCAAAAATTAACCCAAGGAGAATCAGTGTTGGCCTGGAGTCCTTCTCCAGGTCTAGCAGGGCAGTGAATAGCAGGTCCAGGCTTCTGTCCCTCCCCGTTGGGCTCAGATCACCAGCCTGGTACTGTACCTCGAGCCTACCCAGAGGCTGCCCTCTAAGCATCCACTCAGAACCTCAGTAGACATGGTCCGTGGCTTTCCACGACAACTCCACATGCCCTATCCTGCATCTGTTTGTATGACTGCAGTCCTTCCACAACCCACAAAAGTGTACATGCATGTGCATGCCTGTGGATTCTTAAGAAGTCACCTCCATTCATGCCCCAGCCCTTGCTCCACCTCCTGGCACCCTGGACTTCCATTCATACCCATCTATTTACTCCCTGGCCCCCTGCATTCCACCAGCCCCACCACAGCAATGGCCAGTCAGGGAGCTCTGACCCATGTGCTCCACATTACACCACAGACCAGGGAAAACCAGTACCTCCTTCAGACAGGCAAACAGCTTTAAGGAGCTCACAACTGTCAGCTCCCTCACTGGAGCTGAGGATTGCATGGGGAGGCCCCTCTCTAGCAAAGCAGTAGGAGGAGTTCCACCACAGTGCTCCAGGAAGCCCTAGGAAACTCAGGCTTGGCTTACCCACCACTGACCCGTGACCTCTGACCTTACTAGGGCCACCTCTCCTTGACACCCTTTCCCTGCATCTCTCTCCTGATCTGCACTTCTGCTCCCTGCAGCTAGGAACCCCAGGCACCTGGGAAGAAGGCCAGGCGCTGCTAGCTGGCCCACGTGGCCCTGGCGGCCCCTCTACCTTCCTTCCCCACAGCCCAGCCAGACGCTGCCGGCCCACCTCTCCATTACCTCCGACCTCCAGCACCGTGAGAACGGCCTCGCAGGAGGCCTGGCCCCACTCGTTCTGGGCTGTGCAGCTGTACACGCCGGCGTCCTGCGCCCCGCAGTTCCGCAGCCACAGGCAGCTGGGCTCAAAGGGTGCGGGCAGGAGCTGCCCATCGCGGAACCAGCTGAAGCTGGGCTGGGGCGTCCCGCTCACCACCACCCGCAGCCGCACGTCGCTGCCCGCGCACACCGCCGCGTTCTTCAGGGGCCGCAGGAAGACTGGCGCCCCGGCCGCCAGGGTCCCTCCGCCGGCCCCCACCTTGGCCCTCTTCGGGGGCACCCCGGGGCTGGAGGGTACCCTCGTGCCCGCGTCCTCGCCTCGCGTGCCCCGGGCTTTCTGCATGATCTCTGCGAGTTGGGCTGGGGGTGGATGCTGGAATTGGGCGGCCACGGGGGCACCGGGGATGGTGCCCTGGGAGAGGAGTCCTGGGGCCGGCGGCCTGCCTTCCTGCTGCCCGCCCGCCTTCGGCCTGCTACCCAGAAGGTCACCAGGGCGGCCGGCGGTTGCGCCTCGGGGGCTATTTTTAGGCCCCCCGGCTCGGGTTTCGAGGGAGCTGTAGAGGGAGGGGGCAGTAGAGGAGGGGACTTGGACTCCACGAACTCCTTCTCTCCCTTCGGGAGCCCCCATGGCCAACCCCGGCTTAGGCGAGTCCCTGAGGATTGGCTCCAGGCCCCCTCCTCTACCATGTGTCTGACCCCACTGCCACCTGGGGTTAGGGGGTAGAGTTACCACTGGGCTCCATCCTACTTCCCTTCCTCCAACTTCGCAGGCTCCAGAGCCTCAGCCCCCCTGGGCTGGTGGAAAGGAAGAGAACAGGTTGGACCAGGGGGCGGGGGAGGAGAGCCTCCAGCGAAGTGGATAGAGATGCAGGTCTAAGGGGTGGTGCTACCAGGCAGGAGGGCCCAGTGGCCGCCCTGGCTCCTCCATAATGCTGTCAAACATTAAGACCAGGATCCTGGCAGTCGGGTAGATTTCTGCTCCCAGAGTCATGAATTACCAGCTGGGTGACACCTATGGTCTCTCAACCTCCAACCCTTCCTCTGTACAAATGGCTTGTTGGATAGGGTGAAACCAGACAGAAAGGAGTGGGGAGGACACTGTAGGCAGAGGGACAGTGTGAGCAAAGACTGTCCATGATCAAAGAAAACCGTGTATTCTGAGAATCAGAGGGTTTGGAGGGATGAACAGTGGTGGGTGGAGGAAGGGAGGTGGGCCTGCTGCAGGAGGCTCTGGCTGCTAAGATCTCTATTCTGAAAACAGGATGTCTACCACAGGGTGTTAAGTAGAGAAATGACTGATCGGAGCTGTGTTTCAGGAGGGTCCCTGGGGCACCCCGCGTGGAGACTAAACTGGAGATGGGAGGTCCGTTAGAGTCGTGGTCCTCAGAGGGTGGAGTCTGCTAGAAGTGCAGATTGGAAGACCCCATCCCTGGAAACCCTGGCTCAGCAGTGGGATGGGAGAGCCCAGGACTGCTTACATTTGACAAGTGGTTCAGGTGATGGATCTGCCTAAGGATTGCACTTTGAGGAACTCCGGGACAGGATATAATGGCTTTGAAAGTCCAAAGAAGGGTACTGTAATAACTCAGTGCTGTGTCTGGACTACAGTGCTCACATGGATCACAACTGCATCGCTCTAGATGCACATGCGCATGCGCACGCACACAAATGCATATAAATCTGGTAAATCTAAAGAAGGTGAAGGGACAAAGGCAGGGTCAATTTCCTGCTTGTGTTTCTGTACTCTAGTCTGAGAAGGTATCACCACTGGGCAAAGCAGGTGAAGGGCACACAGGATTTATTATTTCTGACAACCACATGTGAATCTATGGTTATCTCAAAGATAAAAGTTAAAAAAAAAAAAAGTCTGGGGGCCTTGAAGTATAGCTCAGTGGTAAAGAGATTGCCTAGCATGCATGAAGACTTGGGTTAGATCCCCAGCACAGAAAGAAAATTAGATCCATGGGAGACCCAGGCCTGACCTTGAACCTCAGGAGATGAAGTCTGGGAGGGGCTAAAAAAGAGCCATGAGTCATTCAGAGATAGGGAAAGCTACTCTTGATCTTGCTGCTTGGTCCCCTGCCTTCGTCCTGAGATACTGAAACCAAAATGGTGTGTGTGTGTGTGTGTGTGTCTGTGTGTGGTACTCGTGCCCACCACAGTACAGAAGAAACAATTTAAACACTGAATTATGTCCATAAAGATTAAGAGCCTTAAGGAATAATTTTTCTTGCAGCTTGCATACATTAAAGCTTACTCTTCGTGATGAGTTCTCTGAGTTTTGACAAATGCATAGAATTATGCTGGTGCTACCCCTGGACCATACAAAGCAGTTCTATCACCCAAAATATTCACCTGTGCATCCCTCTTTGTAGTCAGCCACTCCCTTCACCAACCCCTGGCAACTACTGATGATGAATGGAATTCTACAACATAAATTGAACTTTAAAAAGATTTAAAATGTGGAGAAAGCATTGCAAACAGA
Source organism: Octodon degus (assembly GCF_000260255.1). Taxonomy (NCBI): domain Eukaryota; kingdom Metazoa; phylum Chordata; class Mammalia; order Rodentia; family Octodontidae; genus Octodon; species Octodon degus. Next base: position 9,605,547 of record NW_004524672.1, read on the forward strand.
ACATCAAAAAAAAAAAAAAAAAAAAAAATAGAAGGTTAAGCCAAAAAAAAAACCTAATAACCCAAAGCTAT
>NW_004524672.1:9605717-9633273 GCF_000260255.1 Octodon degus
AAAAAAAAAAAAAAACCTAATAACCCAAAGCTATCTAACACTGTGACAACCATTGCTTGGAATGCAGTGGGTGGTTTGTACATGTTGGATAGTTGGACAAATGTTGGTTGGTTAGTTAAACAAATGAACCATGTAATCTTGAATGACTCTCTTAGCATCGCTAAGCCTTTGTTTACTCATCTATAAAATGGGAGTGACCCAGCTCAGGGTTTATTTGTGAGCTTCTACTAACACACAAGGATTCCTGCCTCCAGGCTGCTCATGTTCAAGAAGAGAAAGATGCAACAAACATAAAGAAACTGTAAAGATCATGAGAGGGAGCTAGGTACTGTGGGAAAAGCTCAGTGCGGTAGGGGATGTGACTGTGGTGACGGACAGTGCTTGCTGCTTCCTGCCAGCCTGCATGGGGGAATGTTGGAACTGACCTTGAAGTGTTAGGAAGCACTCTGTACAAGCGCCTGGGAGGTGGGAGTACGCCTGGTGGTTCCCAGAGGAGCCAGAGGTCAGCAAGGCTGGAGGGTGTGAGGGCAGAGTGGAAGGCAATGGATCAGACAGCCAGCAGGGTCAGAAGGCTTTGTGTCTGGCAGGCTGTGTCGCTTTATGGGAAATGGGAAGTCATCTCAGAGTTTTGAGCAAAATTACACGATCTGACTTACGTTATTGGGATGGCATTAAATTATTATATTAAATATTAAAATGAATATTAACTATTTAAAAAGGCCTGGCACAGAGCCTGGAACATGGCTTATCTCCTGTTTCCCTTGCGTCTAGCAGGGCATTCATTGACTTGCACTAGAGGGTCTGTGGGCCCGAGTGAATCGCTGGTGCCCTCTCCTGGGGGAGCCCGTATGAGCTGTGACAGCTGGAAGTGGTCAGGCTCTGGCCAGGCCATTTGCCCAGGGCAGCTGGCTGTAAGGCACTTGTCAGTCCCTCAACATCCCCACAGTGCCCTGCAGCCTGGCACCGGGCTGGTGTATGTGCTGCCAGTCTGCCCTGCCTTTTGGTCACAAGTCTATGGTGTCATGGAAAGAGATCCGGGCTTCAGAGGCCAAGGAGCCTGGAGCCCCATCCTCCTTTGCTACAGAATGCTGTGTGACCTTGGAAGGTCATCCCACCTGTCTGGGCCATGAGCATTTCCTCTCAGTTATAATGATGCACCACATGCCTAGCACATGGAAAAATCTCAGTAAATATTCATTGAATCAATGAATGAAGTGTCAGGGGCAGCTATCAACCCTTCTGGGTAAATGTTTAATTTAGAGAAAAGTAAATAAAAGTACCCAGTGGGTATTCATTCAAGCAGTATTTAAATATTTAATAAGTACCTACTATGTACCAAGCATTCTTGCAGGCACCAGGGATGTAGTAGTGAATAAAACGAGTTAAAGTCACCCTGGGGCAGCTGACATTTTAGGTGTTGAATCAAAGGTCATAGACGCATTTGCATTTGTATCTTGGTGAGGCCTGTAGTGAGAAGGAAGGAGAGGTGAATGGGGCTCTGGAGAGCAAGGCAGGGTCACCAGCCAGAAGGCAGATGGGGTAGGAAAGGGCCTGGGGCCCCTCAGCTCCTGGTATAGGTTCCACCTCCACAGTCCTCCCTGCTGCCACTCCTGAGGTGTTTTAGCCCCTGTAGGCTGGGTCCTTTGCACATTCCATGGGAAGCCAGTCAACCTTCTGCAAGTCCCCTTCTTTCTTGGTGCTTAGTCTTGAAGAACAGCGGAGCATCTCCAAGGGCAAGGAGAGACAGTGGGGTGTATGTGGGGGTGCGCTGATCACTGTGTGTGTGCGTGATCATGGGAAGCTCAAACCTTGTTTTTCTTTTCTTTGTCCATTCTCTGGGCTCCCTGGGTCAGCTGGCTGCACTTGCTAGCTCCATGTGGGCCCCAAGGGGGGTGTGCCAAGGTGACAGGAAAAGTACTCAGAGAACACTCCCCCTGGGGGTCAAAGGGCAGCTCCAGCTTTCTCTCTAAGGACAGATAGGCACGGTTACAGGAGCTGGGTGGCCTGGGCAGGGAGGGCTTTCCTTCGGCACTACCCCCAGCTCCATACCACAGTGAAGTGGGGACATGCAGGCAGAACTGGTCCCTGGCCATCACTGAAGCTGGGGTGAGGCTGAGAAGGTGAGGTTTCTCCTGTACTAGGAGAATCATTGAGCAGAGGACCTCTGAGGTCTCACTCTGAGAGTGTGAGATTGCTACGTTCCCTTCACCCTAGTGATTAGAAAGTACCTGAGCTCTCACTGACTTATGTATCCCTTTATGCTTTGTAGAGCAGGTAAGGGCACATATCACTCACCCAGGGGAAAAAAGGAGCAAGGTTCCCAAAATTTCTCATGGATATACTACTTCCCTTTATCTACCAAGGCCCAGTGTCCTACTATCCCCAATGTTTCCCTCACAGAGAGGCCAACTCAGATGGGAGGACCGCCAACAAGCTCATGGACAAGATGAGGACACTGGGAATTGTGCTTCCACTTTATGAGAGAGTCGTGGCCCTTCTCTGTGGACTCACAAGGGAAGTGCTGGACCTACATGGCTCACTCCATCCATTGGAGCAGGGAAGGGGAAGGAGAGGACCATGAGCCACTAGTGATAGAGATGGGGATCTGGGGTGTACCCAGCTCCTCTGAGGCAAAGGGGGCCTTCTCAGAGAGAGGAGGCAACTTGTGAGGGGTCCAGTGAAGGACAGGAATAGTTACCAGGAAGGACTTTGGAAGTTTCTAGAAAAGCCACTTTGGACTAGCACAGCAGAGATCCTAAGACTAAAACTCCCTAGGTCTATCTGACTCAGTTGGTTATGCTTCTATGTCTACCCCCTTCCCCTCTCCTTTGAAGGGCAGGCCCTTACATATGGGAAGAGGAACATGAAGCCTGAGGTCTACTCGGATCCAGCAACTTTCCTAAATCTCAGGCCCTCTATGTTTACCTAAGACTTCCCCCACAGCTTTGAAATGCCTCCTTTAACATGTTCTAGACTCGCATGTGTATGTGAGTCTCATTCTACACACTCTTTTATTTCATAGATATTTGTAGACCTCCTATTTATTAACAAATCTTTTAAAAATTATATTTGAATGTTTTTATTCCATGATTTCTTTTTTTTTCTTTGATATGTCCTACACTCTCCTTCCATCTCTCCCAATTCTCCCATCATTTTCCCCCGTTTCTTTCACTGAGATTGCCGAGCATTGCAAGGCAGGATCATTGCCCAGAGGACTTCCGAGGTCTGACTCTGACAGTGTAAGGTCATTGAAGTCATTGAGGATGGCTGTAGGATGAACTGGCATTTTCAGAGTACTGAATCTTCTTACCCAAGCCCAAGTTAGAGCTTTCTATTTTTCTGAACATTGCTATTTTTTTCTGAATTGTCCCCCATGCATAGAGAGGCTTAATGAAAAAGGCTAGAAACTTCCTTGTGGAAAGGTGGCCTCCTTCAGAGCCGGTTGAGAAGCTGCAGCTTTCTTCAAGAGAACAGGAGGCGGTGTTGTGCTCTGCTTCTGAAGTTGGCATAGGACCTTTAAGGGGGAGTTCAGGAACCCAAAGAGAGGTATTTGTGTTCCCCAAGAAAAGCCCTTTGTCTAGCCTCCACCCCATTTTGCTACACAGGTACAGCAGGCCTGGGAGGCCCAGAGGATAGCCAGACTGGTTGGAGTGTGGCCCAGTCCATCTCAGGGTGATGGGTGATGTGACACAGCTCCATCCCCAGTTGCCCACCAGGTAAGACAGTAGGGGGCCTGCAGGCTTGTGCTCATCTCTTTATTGTTTCTGTCCAGAGCCCCTGCAGTGGGAGGGGCAGTCGTGGGGAGGTGGCGTCCTCCTGCCAGCCTGAGCCTGCACACACTCTGCCTCCCTCTCTTCTCCTTCTCTCCAGCATCTCACCCACCCTCTCTCCTTCTGCATCTCCTGCTCCCACATCCAGCACCTTCGGGGGTTCCCTCTTGAAGCCCTTTCTTTCTAATCCCACCCTGGGCTGAAGAAATAAAAGGAAGGGACCATAGTGACTGTTACAAATCCCTCAGTATCCTTGCCCAGCTTGCTAAGGAGCCTATCCTTTCTTTCTCTGACTAGGGCCTAGGGGTGGGGAGGTCCACGGGGCTCTGTCCTGGCCCTGCAAGTCCCAACAAGCTGCTCTGAGGCATTCTCCAAAGCCAGAGCCCAGAGCCCAAGGACACAGAGCTGGAAGCCAGTAGGGTCACAGCTCAAGCTGGGCACAAGAGCCAGACTCACCCCCTTCTAACAGCCAGGGCTCGTGGTGGGGTTCTCAGAGGTGGCTGGAGTGCTGCCTGAGACAGGGCAGGATGGGGACTATGAAGGGGGGGGGCAGTGAGAGAGTTAGAGGCAGTGAGGGAAGAAGGCAAGGCGGCTGGGTGTGGCATCCTGGGATGGAAGGAGGCCGGCTGGCTTCAGGAGGCAGTGACATGGGGCCAGGACTGTGTTGGAGGTTCTCTAGCTCTAGAGCACCTCATGCTGCTGCTGTGTGGCCTCACTGACGACCTGGGGAGGAAAAGAACCCTAGTCCAGCCTACTACTGACTCAGGGGTGACCCCACCCCACCCCAAGGGGTGACCCCACCCCAAGAAAGGAGGACTCACTCAGGCCCAGCCAGGGGCCTGGACCAGCCTAGCTGGTAGAAGATACATGGCTCATAGACCCCCAACACCCTCACAGCCCCCACTGAGGATGAGGGGCTGGACAGACCACTTACCTCCCCATCCCGGGTCTCGATGGTCTTGATCATCACTGTCTTCTTGGTGTGGACCTCGGAACCCCTTTGCTCTGGGCTGGTCTCTGTAATAGATCCACGGCATGTTCAGCCTACCCAAGTCCAGGCTAGGCTATACATGGCCTGAAGCCCACCTCCCTCAAGACAGACTTTGAACTTACTCAGCAGGATAGTAAATAGCTCCTGTCCCTGAGCCCAGCATCCAGCAGGGGACTGTGCAGATCCCAGGGCCAGCCCCATAGCTGACAGGGGCTCAGGAGCCCACGGTGCACAAACTGCTGAACTAGGGATCCCAAGGCCTAGGCTGGCCTCCTCTCCTAGCTTCCTCTCTCCACCCGTGGGCTCCAGGAGAGCCCTGCACAAGTTTATGGGATTCACCCCATCCAAGACAGAACCCCAAAGCCCAAGCTGAAGGAGGCCTTTTGGAGGACCTCCCAGGCTAGCTCTTGAAAGGCTCAGAATGGGCAGCTTGATATCTCAATAACGGTGAGGTGGAGCAGCAGTCACTGTTCACAAGGTGGACTCACTTGCCCTGTCATGCCTCCATTTCCTTGCTATGGAATGGTAGCGATGTTACTTTCCCTGTTGTGGCCACAGGGCTATTTTTTTTTTTTTTTTTAACATTTATTTATTGTGTGTGTGTGTGTGTGTGTGTGTGTGTGTGTGTGTGTGTGGCCAGCTCAGCCCACCAGGGGGCGCAGCTGGCTGGCATGTGGTGCTGGGGGATCGAACTCTGATCCCTGTGCTTTTCCAAATAGGCGCTTTAGACCACTGAGCCATCTCTCCAGCCCCGCCACAGGGCTATTGACTTGAGAAAAAAATTAAGTGATTTCAAATGCAAGACTCACACTTGGTGTCTCTATAAACAACGAACTGAAAAGACAAGTTGTGAGCTTTATAGGAAGGGTCAAATTTAGGTCCTTGGTATCATGAGTTTGATATTCATGAATCCCCTTAGCAAGCAACTAGCCTGTGATAAACATTGTGACTCGTTGGAGTGCAGCGTGTATTTTTTTCCTGATGGAAATGAACATCGAAGATATAAAAGGTTTGATCTAGGAAAGGAGGAGCTGCCAAGGACTCCGACTTGCTTTCCTAATGTATCATTAGAGCAAATTTCCTGCTTTCTGGGGTTGGAAAGCCACTTGATCTGCATATTACTAATGTCAGGATGGCAAAATGCCCCAAGAGCTTGTTCTTTTCATTGTTTGGCTTTGCTTCGACTTGGCTTCAAGTTTTCAAAGGTGCATCCAACACTTGCTCCCATAAACTGGAGGTGTTCAACAAACAGCCAGACAGCACTGGGCCACAGGCCAGGCAGACAATGGGCATTGGGTGCCTTCGAGTCCTGAGTGGGAGCTCTCCTGCTACTAGGCTCCTGGGGACACTCCTGGTACTTCTAGAGTTTGGAGTTCACACACACACAATACTGTTGAAGGTGCAGTGGACATGGTCAGGAAAATACAACACAACACAGTAAGAAGCTCTCCCTCAGAAGGTGCCTCACCTGCCTCTACCTGTCTTAGGCAGTCCCCTTTCTCTGAGCACTAGCCCCACAGTTACAGCCTCCCCTCCTGCCTGATCTTGGGCAGAGCCCAGCATGGACTCCTGCTCTTGTGGCCCTTCCCTCAACCTCCCAGCACACACTCACCTCGGAAGTTGAGAGCAGAGAAGGTCTGGATAGGAAGGTTAATCCTGAAAAGGGAGAGACCACATCCTCAAAGAGTTAAGCATACAACCAGCTCTCCCTGTGACCACCTACAGTCAAGGCTTGCCCTAAAAATGTTTCTCAGCTCTCCCAGTCCCTCTGACCCCAACACTTCCTCAACCTATACCACATAAGGTATGGAGTCAAAGGCCAACTTCAGGTGCCTAACTTCCAGAGTTGGAGGGATCAGCCTTTGCAACCCAACCTATTGGTAGACACTGAGATGTCCAACCCCACAGTACCCTCCAGGACACCAGCATTTCCCTTCTGTTCCTGGCACTGCAAGAGGTTTGGGTAGTAACTCTGAGTGCCATGAGCTGGACAGGACAGCCCCATGAGCTGACCATTTACATTCATTCTGGGAAAAGGTAAGGGAGCTTTACCATTGCAAAAATCCATCTTATTGCATCATTCTATTAACTCTAAACCTTCTCTTTATCTGAAAACCATATCTAAACACATTTGCCATTTAGGTAGTGTTATTATTATAGACTATATACTATTGATGTTATGTGAGACTAAGGATTGAATCCCAGGTGTCACACATTCTAGGCAAGCACTCCACCACCAAGCTACATCTCTGATTTTCTTTATTTTTATTTTGAGAAAGGGTCTACTTAAATGGCTCAGCCTGACCTCAAACTTTCAATCCCCCTGCCTCAGCCTCCAGAGAAACTGGAATTACAGGTTTGTACCACCACTCCTGGCTTAGATATTATTTTTGTTTTTGCTTTTTGCTTTTTTTTTTTTTTTTTTTGGGGGAACCAGGGATTGAACTCAGGTCCTTGTGCTTGCCAGGGAAGCACTTATTCAACTGAGCCATCTCCCTGGCCCTGATATTATTTTTATGAGTAGCAATGAATACTATTTTTATTTACTTAATGGACCTGTCTGAAAAGGAGAATCAGTTTACATACAGTGAAATAGGCAATTTTTAAAAAATTATTATTATTATTATTATTTGCAGTACCAGGGATCAAACTCAGGACGTTGCACTTGCCAGTAGGCTTAAGCTGCTGAGCTATCTCCCTGCCCTAAAAAGGCAGGTTTTTAATGCACACGTTGGTGTGTATCATCTCTATCCCTGTGTCTGCCAGCCCAAATCTAGATACAGAACATTTCTATCCCTCCAGAAGCTGCTTTCCCTTGTACATTGTTTCTGCATCTAGGTGGGGGTGGTGGTCTGAACACACCTGGGGGTCCACCTGGAGCCCATGTGTGTGCATGGAGCGTGTTTGCCCTTGCCTCTGCACCCTGCCCTTGGCCTGCAAGTGTGCAAGGCTTCTTGTCTCTTCTCCATCTCAGCTGCCGCTCTCTGCCCCTCCCTCTCCTTCCTTGTCATTCCCTGCTCTCCTTTCATCTCTCCCTTGACTGGCACTAATACTTTATGACTGATTGCTGAATATGATTTTATGCTGCTGGTTCTTAATTCTAAAGGTGGAGGAGGGAATACTTACATTTCTCTTTTTATGAAAGCTGTTAATTACATCATTTTTTACCCAAGTGGCCTTGATTAATTCCTTGCAATGAGCAGAACTGTAGTTCTTTGTTTAAAATTGTTTCCAGGTCTGTCTCACCAAGGAGACCCAGAGCCCCTAGGGGGAGGGCTCTTCTCTATCTGCACCCCAGCACCCTCATTCCAGCCCCCGACTGCCTCTTACCGGCTCTCCTCGCCCTCCAGCAGCTTCCGGTAGGTGGCAATCTCTACATCCAGGGCCATCTTCACATTGAGCAGGTCTTGGTACTCGCGCAGGTGTCGGGCCATCTCATCCTTGAGATGCCGGATTTCCTCCTCCAGGCGTGCAATGTTATCCTGGTAGCCGGCGGCCTCACTGGCAAAGCGGTCCTCCAGCTCCCGCATCTGCCTCATCAGGGAATCATTCTGCAGAAGGTGGGTGGTGAGAGCCCGGGTCAAGGGCACGCTCACAGCACATCCAGGGAGGGGACCAGAATACAAAGGGACCCAGCCCTGAACCTGGGAGGCAACTCCACATGGTCAAGGCCAGGAATTTTCAAAGGGGTATCCAGGGAACCCTGCACTCAAATAATGTCTTATGTGGACATTTGGAAAACAAGCTACATAGAAAGGACCCACTGTGTTCAGTCCACACAGGGAGACACTGCCAGAAATCAGGTCCCTTAATGCCCTATGGGGAATGCACCATTTAGCTTTACCCTGCTGTAGACTTGAGGTGATGGAGGCTCAGAGAGGGTCTGTGATGAGCCCAATGTCACAGTGAGGCTGTGGGCTGCAGACAGAAGGGGGCTGAGCTTTTGGAGGTGGGCAGGGACTCACGGTGCCCTTGAGGGCGTCAATCTCGCAGGTGTAGGACTGGATCTGGTGTCGGTATTCCATCATTTCCTGCTTGGCCTGGCGTAGTGCATCATTGTTCTTGTTGGCAGCCTGGGTCAGGTCAGATACCTAAGAGCAGAGAGAGGCCCTGACATAGGAGCCAGGTAGGGTGACAAGGAAGGCAGAAACTCTGGGCTCAGCCTCCTCCCCATGGATGTAGCCACAGGCAGCACCTACAAACGGACACAGAGGGATGGAGTCCCCAGACCAGGGTGCTCACTTTGGACTTGTACCACTCCTCAGCTTCCGAGATGTTCTTAGCCGCGATGGTCTCGTACTGGGCCCGGATGTCCCTGAGAGCGGCTGTAAGGTCTGGCTTGGATACGTCCATCTCTACCTGGACCTGCTGCTCCTGAAGCTGGGCCTGTAGCTCACGGATCTCCTGCAGGGTGTGGCTGGGCTTCAGTCTTTGTCCAGGCCTCCCAGAGCACCCTCACACCCCATTCCTAGAGCCACTCCCCTTTCCAGCAGTTTCACCATGGCCTAAGGACCCTGTGTACCTCTTCGTGCACTTTCTTAAGGAACGCAATTTCCTCGTTGAGAGATTCAATTCTGCGCTCCAGATCAATGCGTGCAAGAGTGGCTGCATCCACGTCCTGGGAGAGGTCAGGCAACAAGGACAGAGTCACAGACAGCCCAGGTGGGCAGGGGATACTAGGGGAAGACAGAAGGGAGAAGACTGCTGGGGTAACAAAGAGAGCTTACTGCTCGGAAGGCAGCCAAATTGTTCTCTGCTTCTTCTTTCAGTTGGATTTCTTCTTGCAGCCTGGTCAGGAAAGACAGAAGGATAGACAGTTGGGATTAAGGCAGCAGTGCAGATGACAGGCTAGAGGGTGGATCAGGGAATGGGCTCAGGACTGAGAGCCTTGGCTGCTGGATAGGGACCAGCAGCCCAGAAGGGAGTGGTAGAGGCCCCGCCCTACCAGGGAGGGGACAGGATGTGGCCTAGGTCTCTGCCTTGGAGCTGCACCCTTGAAGTCTATGTTCCCACCAGACCATGACCTTCCTGGGGTTGGGAACTGCCATCTATTTTCTCTTCCTCCATGTTTCTTGTTCTCAGCCCCAGCCTGGTCCGTGGAGCTGCTCAATTAATGTTTGTGACTCTGGTAGTAGGAAGGTGACTGCTCAATTAGGTAATCAGAGGCAGGACCCGTAAATCCTCTGCACTCAGTCTTTTCATATTGGATGTCCAGTAGAGCCTGCCATCCAGTCCTCCCAAGCTTTTGGAGAATCACAGGCCCCTATCCACTCTCCTACCTGCTCCAGCGGCCCACTTGTGAAAGGACACAGCCTTAGCTGGGCCCCAGAGCCAACTTCCCTCCCTAGGGATCTCATCAGAGCTGAGCTGAGAGCTATGCCTCTCTGTTTCCTGCCTCTCCCAGCCTGCCCCAGGTTTGTTCTTATTTCCCATCAGTCCTGCCTCCATGACTAAGCCCCAGCTCCTTCCAGCCTCCAGCGCTTCCTCTGCCCATTTACCCACCAGATGCCCACCTGGCCCTCAACCACCAGTACTCCCGCAGCTTGAGGTCCTTTTAAGACGGCTGCTTAGAGGGGGTCCTGGGGCTCCCAAGAACTCTCATTTCTACCCTGTGATCTAGCGCCTCAAGTCAATTTTATATAGAGAAAGAACACTGGGTAAGATCTAGGTTTCAGCTCCCCTTGGAGAACGCTAGGGGACGACCTTCTCCCAGGCGGAGGTGGGATAGGATCCCTGGCCCCGCTGAGGGTGTAGACAGCCTGGGCGCTGGGGGAGCTGGGCCCTTACTTGGCCTTGAGCCGTTGCAGGTCGTCGATCAGGTTGTCACGCTCGACGTCTACGCGAGCGCGTTGGTTGGTGAGCACCTCCACTTGGCGCCGCAGCTCGCGCAGCTCCTCCTCGTAGAGCTCGGCGACGCGCGTGGGTTCGCGGCCCTTGAGGCGGTTCACCTCGGCGGCGAGCGCGGCATTTTGTTGCTCCAGGAAGCGCACCTTCTCGATGTAGTTGGCAAAGCGGTCATTGAGCTCCTGCAGTTCCACCTTCTCGTTGGTGCGTGTGGTCAGGAACTCCTGGTTCACGGCGTCCGCCAGCGAGAAGTCCAGCACCTCCCCCGCACCATAGGAGGGCGCGCGGGTCGTCCCCAGCCGGCCGGCCCGCAGCGACCCCAGGCCCCCGGCCCCGCCGGACGTGCGAGACACCTGGTACACGCGGGATGTCACCGAGCTCGAAGAACCTGTGGTGCCAAAGCCTGCGCGCGGGAACACGGGCGAGCTCAGCGGGGAGCCAAGCGAGAAGCCCCGGGCCCCGCCGAAGGCGCGGCGGTAGGAGGACACGCGCTGGCTGGACGAGTAGGCCTGGCTCATGGTGGCGGCGGCGGAGAGACTGGACGGGCGCACGGAGGAGGCAGCGGGCAGCCGGCTGAGAGTGGATGCGGCGAGGGGAGACAGAGCCCCTAGCCGGAGGCACTATTTGTAGCCCTCCTGACATCAGCCCCCGCCGCCCCTCCCTTGACAGCTGCAGGATCCCGCTGTCCTGCCAGGAAAGGGAGGCCGCTGGGCCGGCCGTGGGGGCGGGGAGGCCAGCTCCCCCGCACGCGCCCTGTGCCCCAGCCCCTGACGCTCGAGAGGTCCGCAGGCAGCCGCTTCGTGGGGCCGCCCGCCCTATGCCGCCTCTGGATGCTTTCCTACTTCAAGGGGCCTTGGAAGTGAGCAGTATCAATTTCCATCCAGTTTGAGAGTTTTCTTTTCCCCCCAAAAGGATTTGGGGTCATTTGAAGGGACAAAGCCTATCCACAGGAACGACCACAAGCCACCTCACTTCTCAAGATTCTCTAGAAGGCGCAGAACTTTGGGATGGCTCAGGCTAAGGCCAGGAGTCCCTCTGGCAAACCGAGGGGTTGCTAAGTAGGCAAGGAGGGGCAGAGAGCAATCCTGGCCTGAGTTTCCTTCCCGTGTGTGTCTAGTGGCACCCGGACTCTGGGTCTGGGCCTCAGTTTCTCCCTAGATGCATGCAGTGCCTGTCTGTCTGCCCTGCCCACGGAGGGGACTTGGAGTTTGTGAGCAGCAGGGTGATTTCCAGAAGGGTGGAGGTGTGTTCAATTCCTCTGTACAGTCCCACCCCACAGGACTACCCTGGCTCCTGTCCCCTCTGTCCCCTTCACTCCCTCTGATCCCTCCTGCTCCTCACACCACCCACACTCACCCACACTAGGGGTTTGTGTTTTGTCAGTTGCGTGTCACCCCAGCCACCTCCCTGGCAGCAACAGCTGCCAACCCAAAATACCAGAGGGTGGTATTTATAGAGGAGAATGCATGGGCCTAGAAACTAGGTACTGGAGAGGCTCCCGGTAGGAGGCACCTAGGGGATACAGGCCCCCGATGGTCAAGAAAGGCTAGTGGGGACAAGCCTGGATCATGCCCCACCCCTACAGGCTCCAGACCCCCAACAAGGCTGAAGTCCCAAAGAGGGCTGACCTGTCCCTTAGCAGCTCCCCATGCCAAAAGATAATTGCTGACCACCTAAGGGTGGTCAAACTTTCCCATGAGAACTGGTCTTGTCTCTACACATCTACCAGGCCCTCTGCAGGCCTCTCTTAGGCCTGGCCTCCCGGAATGCAAACCATAGATCAGGAGCCTGCAGCTGGTCCTACCCCCAGCCCTACCATGCCTTGAGGTGCTCAGCTGTATGGTGGGACAGGCCAGCCTCCAAGACCTACCCGTAGGGCTTTGAAGAGGCCTAGTAATAATAATACCTTCATGACCTGACCACCTACCGGATGCCAGTACTACTACAAGCACTTTATGCCTGTGACCCCCAGCTCTCCAACAATCCCCATGCCATAGGGGCTGGCGTTATTCCCATTTGGTAGCTCAGAAGACTGAGGTATCTTCCTCCAGAGCCTGAGCTGTGGCTCTTGGTGGATGCAACTGTGCCAGGTGAACTGTGAAGGGCTTTGTTACCCCTGTCTTTTCATATTAAGTGTCTAATTTTTATGCAAGAGACAATCTTAGGAGGTGGATGGGAAGTTCGAGATATTCTTATCCGGTCTTCAGTCGGTGCAAGCTGTCGTGTTCTGGTTATTTTTGTGCCTCAGCTCCCAATCTAGACTATATGATTTTGGAAGTGTTGTGGATCTTTAACACATGCCCAGCATTGTCATTGTCATTCAAAGAAGACTGCAAACTCTTGTTGCCCATTCTTTTATTTTGATGACAAAAAGCTGCCTCCCAGTGGGGTGTGGTGGCAAGGATACTTTAGGAGGCTGAGGCAGGAGAACCACTGCAAGTTAGAGGTTAGCCTATACTGCATAATGAGTCCAGGCCATCCGGAACTGTATAGCAAGACCTTGTCTAAATAAATAAATAAATAAATAAATAAATAAATAAAGTTGCATCTCCTCTCTCCTCTCTGCCCTCAGCCCTACCTTCAAAGAGCAGCTATGTGACCCTGCATCCCCCTCCTCACTGCAGTGATTGACTCAATGGCTGGGTCAGGCCTGAGCAGGACCAATCAGAGACCTTCTCTGAGACTTATAGATGCCACTAGGATTTCTAAACTGTTCTGAATTCTAGCCACATTGACACCGTTTCCTATAGGCACATCCCTGACTCTGTGAGTTTCACCTCTGTCTTCTCTCAGCTGTGGGCTAATGATAATTTTTCTTTTATCATTTAAAGTCCTTAGGCCAGGGGCTGGTGAGATGGCTCAGTGGTCTAAAGCACCTACTTGGAGCAGGCTTGGCGAAGCACAGGGACCGCGGTTCGATCCCCCAGCACCACAGGCTAGCCAGCCCCGCCCCCTGGTGGGCTGAGCTGGCCACACACACACACACACACACACACATAAATAAATAAATAAAATTAAAAAAAAAAAAGTCCTTAGGCCAGCCAAATAGCTCAGCAAATTAAAGTGCCTGCAAGAAGGTGCCAGGGTTGGGGGTTTGATCCCTGGGCCTGCCCTGCCAGCCCTGCCCTTGGGGTGCACTGAGCCGGCAATTGAGACTGGGTATGGTGTCATATGCCTGTAATCCCAGCTCTTGGAAGGCTGTAAACAGGCAGATCACTATGAGTCTGGTCTAGTAGTGAGACCCTGAACACCCTGTAGACCCTTCCCTAAAAATACAAAAATAAATAAATAAATAAATACATAAATACATAAATAAATAAATAAATAAATAAAATAAAGTCCTTGGTGTTGGCTTCCATTGCTCATAGCCCAAAGAACCTGAGTAATCTGCTGCAGGAGGCTACACACCCATTTCTATTATGCTGCTAAGGATGCTATTCCTGGGGCTGCCCTCTGTGAAGTCTCTACACTACATAAGGAAATTGGCTTTTGAACTTGCCCATGGCCTCAGTTCCTTGGTGAAATGAGGCCAAAAACAAATAAATAAATGGTGCCATTTATTCTCTAGTCAAAATCAACAGCTACCAGACTTGGCTTGGAACCATTTGGACTGATTCCAAAGTTCAGTTCCACACCCGAGGATTTGCTACCATGGAGGACACAAAACAACACTCTGGGGCCTGCAGGCAGGTGAAAGAGGAGCGCTCCAAAACATGCCCTGCATTGGGCAGCATGACTAGAGTAAGAGTGTAGCCTCCTCAGGGGCTGCTTAGAAGTGGGCTCATTGAAAATAATCATGCTTTATCTGGATCCATATTACATGGTGCAGAATTTAAGATGTCCAAGCTAGTAAGTGCAAAGTAATTTTCTAGTAAATGCAAAGTAATTTTTCTTTCCATATTTTGACACTTAGCCCCCAGTAGCCTTCCCCAAAGACAACCAGTTTTATTTTGTTTATCTATTTATTTACGTATTTGATACAGGGTCTCACTACAAAGTTCAGACTTGTAATGATCCTCTTGCCTCAGCCTCCTGAGTGCTGGGATTACAGGCATTCACTACCATACCCGGATTTGAGGCCAGCATGGCCTGCCCCAGATTCCCAGGCTGGCATGGCATGTGGTACTGGGGATCCAACTTGGATCCTTGCACTTGCCAGGCAGGTGCTTAGACCGCCAAGCTATCTCCCCCCAGCCCTTAGGTTGCTGTGGTTATGTTTCTTTTCAGAGATACTTGCACATATACATTTGTATGACTGTATGTGGAGCCTCTCCCTACTGGACAAGCCTTTCTCTACAAACAGATTGTTCCATTTTAGTACACTGACAGCTGATTCATTTTCTATTGTAGTGAAATATATGTAACATGAAATCGACCATCTTAGCCATTTTTAACAGATTGTTCCATTTTAGTATATTGACAGCTGATTCATTTTTTATTGTGGTGACGTATATGTAACATGAAATTGACCATTTTAGCCATTTTTAAGTACACAATTCCACAGCACTGAATACATTTGCACTACTGTCAACCGTCACGATTATCCATCTCTACAATGTTTTCATCCTCCCAAGCTCCTTCTATAACCATCGAAAATAACTCCCCAACCACCCTGCCTCTCCACCCCTGATAGCCACTGTCAAAAAAGTAAACTGAAGAGTTTATTTGAGGAAACAGTGATTTCATGAATTGGGGAGCTCTCACCCAGAAAGTGGTTCAGTAGGACCAGGGAAGAAGAAATCCAAGGAGGAGTATTGGGTAGCAGTTGCCTTATTGAGTTTAATTAGAGGGTCCCTTGTTACATAATTATACATTTGTTGGTTGTTTCTGATTGGTTACACTTAAGTTTTGTTTTCCATTAATACAGGTACTTGAAAAAAAAAAAAAAAGCTCCAGTTAATTTTTACTTTTATTTTGCAAAGTAAGCAGAGATTAGGTTACTTCCTATGAGGCCCAGTTGGCTTTGCCTGCTCAAGGATTCTTCAGACTATATTAACACCATAGTTTCACTTTCCTCTTTATATATTTGTTGCATAATAGCAATCTTTTTTTTTTTTTCTGTATTTTACAGAAGGATCTACAGGGTGTTCAGGGTCTCACTCCTAGACTGGGCTCATAGTGATTCTTCTGTTTATAGTGTCCCAAGCATTGGGATTACAGGTACGCTACTACACCCAGTCTCATTCGCTGTCTCAGTGCTCCCCGGGGGCGGGGCCAGCACAGCAGACCAGGGATCAAACCCTGGCCCCTGCACCTGCTTGCAGGCGTTTTAACCTGCTGAGCTATTTGGCCGGCCCCTATAATAGAAATCTTTTTTTTTTTTTTTTGTGGAACCGGGGTTTTGAACTCAAGCCCTTATGCTTGCCAGGCAAGCGCTTATTCTACCAAGCCATTTTCCCGGCCCCCAATAGCAATCTTTTTTTTCGGAACCGGGGATTGAACTCAGGCCCTTGCGCTTGTCAGGCAAGTGCTTAGTCTACTGAGCCATCTTCCCGGCCCCTGCCAATAGCAATCTTAATGGATATGAGATTACACTTCATGGTGGTTTTGCTTTGCCCTTCCCTAATGACCAGTACTGTTCAGCATCTTTTTATATGCTTAGTGATCATCTTTACATCTTTTTTAGATCAATTTCTATTCAGATCCTTTACCCATTTTAAAATCAGGGTGTTCTTGTTGTTGTTGAGCCATAGGATCTCTTTGTATACTCTACATATAATCCCTTATCAGATAATATAATTTGCACATGTTGCCTCCTATTCTGTGAGTTGCTTTTTCACTCAATGTGCCCTTTAATGCACCAAAATTTTTAGCTTCGGTGAAGTCCATTTTTCTCTTTCGTTGCCTATGTGTTTGTATTTATTTATTTATTCAAATTTATGTATTTGGTACAGCAGCTTGGACTTGTGGTGATCCTCCTGTTTTCAGCCTCCCCAGCGCTGGGATTACAGGTGTGCACCACTGCACCCATTCTCAGTGGCTGCTCCACATGCCACCCAGCGGCGGGGCCCACATAGCATGTGGTGCTGGGGATCGAACCCCAGTCCCTGTGCTTGCCTAAGCATGTGCTTAGTCCGCTGAGCTATCTTGCCGGCCCTGCCTATGCATTAAATGTGTGATATCTAAGAACGTCGCCAAATCTAATGTGCCTTTTCCTCTTATGTTTTCTTCTAAGAGTTTTACAGTTGTATCTCTTATGTTTGGGTATATGATCTGTTTTGAGTGAATTTATCTATAGGGTATAAGGTAAGGTTCCAACCTTACTTTTTTTGCATCTGAATATCCAATTCTCCTCGCATCATTTGTTGAAACTGTGCTTTCCTTGTTGAATGTCTCAGCACCCTAGTTGAAAATCATATAATCATAAATGTGAAGGTTTATTTCTGGGCTTTCTGCTGTATTCCATTTGTTTAGATCTCTTTATCCTCATACCATACTGTTTTGATAACTGTACCTTTGTGGTGAGATCTGAAATTAGGAAGTGCGAGTCTGCCAACTTTGTTCTTTTTTGAGGGTCTTTGTGTGTGTGGGTGGGGGGGGTACTTGAAGTCCCTTGAGACTCCATACAGATTTTTAAGATGGAGTTTTCTACTTCAGTAAAAAGTATTGATGGATAAGGTTTTTTTTAATTTATTTATTTTTATTTTTTTTTTATTTATTTGTGTTGTGTGTGTGTGTGTGTGTGTGGCCAGCTCAGCCCACCAGGGGGCGGGGCTGACTGGCATGTGGTGCTGGGGGATTGAACCGCGGTCCCTGTGCCTTGCTAAGCTTGTTCTAAGTAGGTGCTTTAGACCACTGAGCCATCTCACCAGCCCCGGATGAGGTTTTGATAGCAATTACACTGAATTTATATATTACTCGGGGATAATACTGACATCTTAACAATATGAAGTCTTTCAGTCCATGAAACTAGGATGTCTTTCCATTTACACGAATACCTCAGTAAGCAAACTCAGTTCTCCCTAGGATTCTGCTCACAAACAAACTGGAAAGAACTGAATAAGGTCATAAGGCCAGCCCTGAGCCAACCACTGGATCTGCTCAGTTCTCCTCCAACTCAGAGATCAGCATTGTGGAGAGAATCAAGTCCATGAACTGAGACACCATGGGATTGGGGGCTTCACCTCAGCAGCACCCAAGTGCTCTCCAGTGCACAAGTCTTATGCCTCCTCAGTTATGTTTACAGCTAAGTATTTTATTCCTTTCTGTTATTATAAATGCAATTGTTTTCATTTATCATTAGTGAGCAGATCATATGGATTTTTCCTTCGTATTCTGTTAATGTGGTATATTATACCAATTGATTTTTATATAATGCAGGATCCTTGCATTCCAGGAGTAAGTGACTGAGAAGATACTCCCTCCTTTTCCAATTTTTGGGAGAATTGGAGAAAGAGTGGAGTTCTTAAAATGTTTACTAAAACTCACCAGTAAGCCCACTTGGTCCTCCCTTATTTCATGAAGTTTTAGTATCCTCAATATTTTCACTTGTAATTCACTGTATGAATTTGGTATTATTTATTTGGCAGTTTCTTGCTCATAGACACATATATTACTTTCAGTTTTTTGCTATTATGAGCAATACTGCTATGAATATCTTCAGGACATACTTTTGTTTTTGTTTGTTTGTTTGGTTGGTTGGTTTTTGCGGAACGCGGAACCAAGGATTGAACTCAGGCCCTTGCGCTTGCCAGGGAAGCGCTTATTCCACTGAGCCATCTCCCCAGCCCAAAGATACGATAAAGTACTATTTTTTGTTTGTTTGTTTTGTTTTTTTGTTTTGGCGGAACCGAGGATTGAACTCATGCCCTTGCACTTGCCAGGGAAGCACTTATTCTACTGAGCCATCTCCCTGGCCCCATACTGTTGACTATATAGGTTTTTATTTAATGTAACAATTGCATGATTACATAGGTCATATCTTCTCTTTTAGCTCATTGATATTGGAAGTGGGATGTTCCACCAAGAATGACCATTTCATTCAGTATGTGACAGAAAAAGGGAACAATTTTATTTTATGTTTTATTTTGTTTGTTTATAGAATGCAGAGTCTCTCTACATAGCTTGGATTCATAGTGACCCTCTTGTCTCAGCCTCCCCAGCACTGGGATTACAGGTATGTGCCACTACGCTGCTTCAGGACCAGCATAGCATGCAGCACCGGGAATCAAACCTCTGTCCTTGTGCTTGCCAAGCAGGCATTTAGACTGCTGAGCTATCTCCCTGGCCCAAGGGAACATTTTTTTTTTCAGAACCAGGGTTTGAACTCAGGCCTTTGCGCATGTGAGGGAAGTGCTTATTCTACTGAGTTGTCTCCCTGGCCCCCAAGGGAACAATTTTAATACTTGTACCTATGACAGCTTGCGCAGAGGGTACTAATAGTAAATTTTGTTGAATGAATAAAGGAAGAAAAGTTTGTCCCACTCTATCTGAAATCTTCCTGGATTGCTCAAGCTTCGCTGCACCCTAGAAATCTAAAGTTCAACATCACATATCCTAAGGTTGGAGCTGGGGAGATAGCTCAGTAGAATAAGCGCTTGCCTGGCAAGCCCAAGGGCCTGAGTTCAATACCCGGTTCCTCAAAAAAAAAAAAAAAAAAAAAGAACCTGAAGTTGTGATCATTCTGCCTCAGCCTCCCAAGTGCTGGGAGTACAGGCATGCATCACCATTCCAGATCCTAAGGTTTTATCGGTCCCATGGTCTCCCTACACATTTAAGGTTCAAATTTTCGCCACTGTGACTCTAGCAAGCAGTTGTCCAGCTTGAGTCCCTCTGTAGACCAGGTACACCTTGCCTCCTGACAGCCCATGCTGTTCCATGAAAGGTCCCTGAGGACCTAACATGTCCACAGTGTGGGGCAGGAGACTGCTCTGCTAGTAGGAAATCTTTCCTTACATTTGAAGCTAGTGATGCCATGCTGCTGTTCCACATAATCTAACCTTGAAGCCAGACAGAGGAAACAGAATCCTTTCATAGGTCTGCCCCGAAAACGTTAAGAGTGGTGCTCGTGGCTTTTGGAACTTTGCCATTTTTGCTACTTCCAGTTTCTCTTCTTTCCCTGAACTACTGGACCAGTAAGACCCGGACCCATCATGGCCTCCAACATCCCACTGGCCTGGCCCCACCACCTTGCCAGCTTCAGCTTATCCACCTTTTCATCAGGGTCACTCTCATTCTCTTTATTGTTTTTGTTTTTTTCTTTTTTCTTTTTCTTTTTTTCTTTTTTTTTTTCTCTTTATTGTTAGTGATGCTACCTCCAGTCTTGTATATTTATTCTTCCCTGCTTTCTCCTAAGGAGTGTCTGGAGAGCTAATGGGCACCTAGGCCTATCTCTGAAAAGGGCTTCCCAGAAGGCAAGGGCCACAGAACCCATAGCACAGTGCCAGGTTTGTGAATGTCACAGATGGACAGAAGGTAGCTGGCATAGGTGGATAGCTGCGATGAGGACACTGGTACAGCAGCATGGAGCACCACTGGGTTTAGGAAAAACTGAACAAGATCAAAAAAGAGAAAAGCTGGGGGCTGGGGAGATGGCTCAGTGGAATAAGTGCTTCCCTGGCAAGTGCAAGCGCAAGGGCCTGAGTTCAATCCCTAGTTCCGCAAAAAAAAAAAAAAAAAAAGAGAAAACCTGATTCTTGTAGTAGAGCCCGATGCGTAAACTGCTACACTATCTCTCCACCTGAAAACCTGATTCTTATGCTGCACCTGGTGTAGTATTTTTCTTTTCTGTTTTTGGTACCAGGAATCAAACTCAAGTCCTTGTGTTTGCCAGGCAGGCCATTGTGCCACTGAGCTATATCTCCGGACCTTATACTGCATCTGAAAAGAACAAGAATCTACCTACCCATGGTGTGCCCTCACTCACCGACATTTCACATGTTTTCTTTTTTGTTTTACTTTATTTTGTATTTTTGGCAGACCCAGGGATTGAACTCAGGCCCCTGCACTTGCCAGGCAAGCGCTTATTCTACTGAGCTATCTCCCCGGCTCATATTTTAGTCTTTTTTTTTTTTTTTTCATGTATTTGGAACAGGGTCTCTCTACACAGCTCAGACTTCTAGTGATTCTCCTGTTTTTAGCCTCCCTAGCACTGGGATTACCGGTGTGTGCCACCATGCCCGGACTCAGTGGCCGGCTCAGCACTCCTGGGTGCGGGACCAGCATAGTATGTGGTACTGGAGATTGAACCCCAGTCCCTACACTTGCCTAAGCAGGCACTTAGTCCGCCGAGCTATCTTTAGTCTGTTCTTTTCTGTAGGTACAACAAAATACTGGGGGCCGGGGAGATGGCCCAGTGGAATAAGCACTTCCCTGGCAAGCACAAGGGCTTGAGTTCAATCCCCAGTTCTCCAAACAAAACAAAAACAAACAAACAAACAAAAAACAAAAAACTGGAAGATGGCTATTTTATAAAGAAAAGAAATTTATTTAGCTTACAGTTCTGGAGGTTCAAAACCACTGCACCAGTATGGGCTGGGCCATGGTGAGGGTTTTATGATAGACAGGACCAGTCACTGGAGTGTGACTTGCTGTTCCCGTGCTGGCTTCTCCTCCCTCTGCTTTCAGCCACCGCGATGTGAGCAGCTTCCCTCCAGAAGGCCCTTCTACCACGCATGACTTGGAGCCAGCTGACCGTGGACTGGACCGCTAAAGCCGTGAGCCAAAAGAACCATCTCCTCCTTAAGGTTGTGAGTGGTAGGAATTATGTCCCAGGGACAGGAAAGCTGAGTGACAATGGGGATGCAAACAGAGCAATTGCAAGGTGACCTAAGAAACAGAGAGAGATCTAGGGGTCAACTTCAGTCTTTATCGCTCTCTCCTGTGAGAACTACCAGGGCTTCCCTGATGGTCACAATTCCTTTCACTAGGCCCCACCTCTTGAGGATTCCCCCACCTCTTAATATCACCTGGGCCCAAGATTTCAGCACTTAACCCTTGAGGACAAACCACATGCACTCCTACAGTGCCTCCCCAGGGTCACCCTCTGCTCCTTTCTCAGAGCTCACTCTTCTCTTCCTTTCTTTTTTAAAAATGTATTTGGTACAGGGTCTCACTGTACAGCTCAGACTCCTAGTGATCCTCCTGTTTTCAGCTTCCCCAGTGCTGGGATTACAGGCATATACCACCATTCCCAGACTCAGTGGCTGGCTCAGTGTGCCTGGGGGTGGGGCTGGTGTGGCCTATGGTGCCGGGGATTAAATCCTGGTCCCTGTTCTTGCCTAAGCAGATACTTAGTCCCCTGAGCTATCTCTCTTTCACTTTTTCTATTTCCCAGCCTAGCACCTCATGTTTCTGCCCCAACATGGGCTGGGCTGGGAGGCAGCCATTGCATGAGAGAGCCTTGGGGACAGCATGACAGGTGTGAACTCTAGGGGCCTAGGCTCTTGTCATTGGTTTTAGCACTGGGCTGAGAGGAATGGAGCCGGGTCGGAAGGGATAGAAATGCATGATGGAGGATAAGATGGGTGCTCATCCTGGGTCAACAACTAGCCATCTGTCCCTTTTCCTCTGTGGCCTTGGCAGAAACTACCCAACTCATCTCTAGGGTCCTCACAGCTCTGACATCCAGAGTCCTTGGGCCCCGTGACAGCACCATCCCATGCATTCCTGCCTAAAGCCCCTCCCCCATGCTTCCCCATCCACCTTCCCCTCTTCAGAGGCAGCTGCTTAACCTACAAGGGCTCCAGGCTCCGGAGGAGCCCTCCTGAGTGACTGTAAAAGGGAAGGAATGTCCACAGGCAATTGTTTCTTCCTGATATCACTCGTGGGGCGGAGGGGAGCCAGAATAGCGGACTGGCAGTGTCAACATTTTCCCTGAAACTCATCTTTCTCCTGCTGCCCTGCCAGCAAGTCCCGCCTCCTCCCCACAGTCTGCTGCCCTCCGCATCCTACTGGCCGAGGAGCTTTAGCCTATATGTTCCTGCTCCCAGTTTTCTCCACCTCCTGCCCCCAGACCCTTTCCTGGTCCCCTTGCCTCAGTGGTGCCCCCATCCCAATTATCATAATTCCTTCCTGCGCTTGCCTCAGCCTCAGCCCTGGCTCCAGCCCCTTCCTGCCCCTACCCTCTCCTTTTACAGACATGGAGCCCAGCGGGTTTTCTGCCAAAGTAGGAGAAGTCTCAGGCTGATTGTGCATCCTCCCCAGCCCCCAACCTCTACCAAATAGGACATCTCTGCCAGTGACAGAGGCAAGGAGGAGGAGGAAGAGGAGGAGGGGAGGAGGGGGCTAAGCCTCAAGGACAGGAGTCTGCTTTCATGAAGGTGAACCTGCTTTATGAACTGTCAGTGGCATGTAAATTTCAGGTGTTATTCACAGCAATAACAGACAGGAAGGCATGGGCCATTCAAGGAAGGAGAGGGGGCCTTGGTGGCTAAGAAAGGACTGGAAAAGCTTTCTGTTGCATTGGAAGTATCTTCTGAGACCCAAGGTGCCAGGCGAGGCCAGTTCTGGGCCAGCTCAGGGACAAGCTGTGTGACACTGGACGGGTCCCCTTCCCTCTCTGGATCTGTTTCTCCTTGCGTAAACATCCTCAGATATCCTCCAAATTCTCACCCTAAGGACAGGACTGAGAGAGGCCAGTTTCTTACCAGAGCTTTGGTATACCCTGGGCATACCCATTCAAAGCCTCTGTGCCTGCTCCCTCTGTTCACTGCATAGCAGACCCCCAATTGTTGATTTGTTCTCCGGAATCAACACAGGCCTGCCACCTGCTGCTGAGGTGTGGGTGCATACACAAAGGCAAAGACTGGGGGCTGGGGAGATGGCTCAGGAGAATAAATGCTTCCCTGGCAAGTGTAAGGGCCTGAGTTCAATTCCTGGTTTCACAAACAACAACAACAACAACAACAACAACAACAAAATGGGCAAAGACTGGATCAACACTATGGTTCCCCCACCTGGGCCTTCCTCTCTCCCTTCCTCCCAGGCTCTCACCTTCCTGACTCAGCCATAGGTTCTCCGCAGCAGAGCAGAAGGGGCCTCACCCTCTTTGGAGCACTTGGAGCCTTGTTGTCCTCCCACCCCCACCCATCCCAGCAGCTTATAGGGGTGCTCTTGAACCTCCTACTCATCCCTGCTTTGAGTTCCACCCAGTCCTGAGCCTTGTGGAAGAGACAGGGCTGGTGGAGAGTTGAGGGGTGGATGGGGGGTAAGGAGATGGGGGTGGGGGGTGAGGGTACTTCCTCAACACACAGTGACCCCAGGGAGAGTAGAGGATGCAGGTTTTGAGAGGGGGGGGGGCGTTGTCAGAAGCTGCTGGAGAGTGCCAGGGAGGGCAGCCTGGGACAGCATGGGAACTTGGTGGACAGAGCTGCACAGGCTGCTTCAGTCCCAAGGGCTTGGGGTTCAGGCAGCCCAACTCCCCTTGGGAAGACAAACCCCCCGCTTTACTTTTTACAGAACTGGGAATTGAACCCAGGGCCTTCTCACTAGACCACCTCCTCAGCCCTTTTTATTTTGAGACAGGGTTTCAGTAAGTGCTAAGTTGCTCAGGCTGGGCTTGAACTCGCAGTCCACCTGCCTCAGCCTCCCATGGGCCTAGGATTACAGGTGGGCATCACCACTCACCACTTTCTTTCTCACACCTTACCCTAGGTGAGACAACTACCCTGTCCCTTCCCTGGCATTCTGCGCCCCTTGTTTTCTCTGCCTGATTCATCCCCATTCCTTTCATCTTTCCTCACATCTTTTTTTGGTTTCAGCGCCTCCAGTTTGGTCATATTCCTGCTGTCCTGGGCCCTTTCCAGCGTCCTACCTCCCTCAGAGGCTGAGGAGTGCTCTAAGCAGGGCCTGAGCGGGCTGGCAGTGACCTCATAGGGCCACTGTGCTCAGCTTCTATTTCTAGCCATATAGGATCCTCCTCCTACCCCCAGCTGAGTCACAGGCAGCCTGGGTCCATTCAGACCCCAGAACCTTTGCTGACATCCGGACCCCAGCCAGTGCAGCACTGTGCTGTTTGTGCTGGTGGCTGGAACATTTTCATTCTCTGAACTATCCAAGCATACAACCAGCGTGAGCAGGGCGCCAGGGGACACACCCTCCTGGGCCCTCAGTGTGATCCATGCCTCTAACCTTAGCCCATCATGCCTGCCTTCTCACACTTGCTGTGAAGTCAGCCAAGATCTAGATTCTCTTTGACTTGGCAAAAGAATAAACAAGGGAGACAACTGGGGGAGAGCTGATGGGCCCCAGCTGGGGTTCAAATCCTCAGTCTACTCCTCTTGGGGTTATTTGCTTCACCTCTTTGAGCCTTAGTTTTCTTATCTGTAAACAGAGTATAACAGCACAAAGGGCCAGGAAGATTAAAGGAGATGCTGTACATAAAGAACTTGGTACAGTTCTGGCATGTAGGAAGCACTCTGGAAGAGCCAGCCCATACCACCCTTTGGTTTCTTGAGAGCAGTAAAGGAGCCTGGCTGTGGGAGGCCTGGGCCCTGCTGGAGTCCTTGCTGTAGGTTAACCGGGATAAGATCAAGCTTCACAGTCAGGGCTGCCTGATTTCAAGGCCCTTGCTCTTTCCATGCCCTATGCCGCTTCTTATTTTATTTATTATTTTTTGGTGGAACCAGGGATTGAACTCAGGTCCTTGCACTTTCCAGGGAAGAGCTTATTCTATTGAGCTATCTCCCTGGTCCCCTGAGCCACTTCTGATAATAACAAAACCACCTTTTATTGAGTACCTACTGTACACCAGCCATGGAACTTGGGGCAGCTGCCATAAAAACCTCTGTACCTCTGTGCCTCAGAACTGAGTGCTGTGAATTTCATGTTACAGCTGTGGACACTAGTTTTTGTTTTGTTTTGCTTTTTTGGTGGAACTGGGGATTGAACTCAGACCCTTACCAGGGAAGAGCTTATTCCACTGAGCCATCTCCCTGGTGCCAGACACTAGTTTTGGAGAGGTAAGTTTCCCAAGGCTGAACACCAGGGAAAAACCAAAGCCTGGATTTGAACCTAGTTGTTGGCCACAGCAATCCTGCACGATTATCTGCACGAGTGCCGAAGCCTTGGCACACACTGATTCCCTACGTTCAGCCTTAGGCCTCCCCTTTGAACTCAGTCGGGTCCGGGAATCTTCACAGCAAAAAGCCCCTTGTCCAGCGTGGGAGCCTTCCCAATGGTCCACTCTGCTTCTCTCCCCAGCCCCACTGTCCTCTGGTGTGGGAGCTGGACATGGAGTAGGGAGTCACTAGGGGGTCGGGGTCTGCAGGGCCCCGTTGGTGGAGGAGCGTTGGTGGAGGAGCCGGCCTTCCTCAGCCAGAAGGGGGAGGTACTGAAAATTTCCTGTCTGTGAAATGAAGAAGCCTATGAGTCATGGGCCTACCCTGCCCTGGGACGCCCCCAGGCCCCCAGGTCCCCAGGCCAGCACAGCCCCTGCTGCTGGAGACTCCCCATGAGGCCCTGTGCCCAGACTGCCCCCAGCCAGCTGTATACCTCCCTCCCTGAGAGGCTGCCTGGAGGTCTGGAAGGCCAGCCTTGCTCCTGAGGCCTGGACATTGGAAAGAGACCCTGGGGTCCCATGCCAGAGGCTGGGGATTCCTCCTGCCCAGACTCTGAGTGCCAGAACCACCCGGGTGGCCCCAGACGCGCTCCCTTCAGGTGAATCTAGCTGATACAATTTGGCCAAAGCAGCGCTGCCGGGTCTTCTCCCAGCCACTGCATGGAGCCTACACCCCAGCTACTCCACTCCCACCCCGGTGCTCCTCTTCATGCCCCCACCTCTCCAGGCCTCCTCTACTCTCCCCAAGCTCCCCTGCTGGCCCAGCCCCAGAATAGACCCCAGTGCCTGCCCTAGGGGGCCGCAGCCGCTGCTGCCACTCAGACAGAGGGGATAGGAGGGGCAAAGGGGCAGGTGGGGCCGCCATGGGGAGGGCTCAGGCCCCAGGCGGGCGCCGCGCGAGCTCCTCAGCAACACCCAACCAGCAACGGGGATGGGGTGGGGGTGGGGGTAGGGATGGGTAGGGGGCCCAGGGCTCAGCCTGGCGGGGCTGAGGACCCCAGACAGCGTCTCAGCTGGGATCTGAATGTGCACCTCCTGTCTGCCTCGTCCAACCTCTTTCCCCTCTGGGCCTCGGCCCCCACACCACCCCCAACTCCAACGTCCAAGTGAGGACGCCTTTGCACAGTGACCCCACATTCCAGCCTCCCTGAGGTCGGGAGGGCTTCCGGCCTGGCTTGGGATCCCTGCCCCCACGCGTAGGACCCAGCTCGCTTTGCTCAGACCTTCTAGCTTCTAGCCCTTCACGGTTCCCTTATCCGACACCTCCCCCAGCCTCAGGCCCGATTTAGCTCCCTGAAATTCAATCTGGCCATTTCCTGAGCACGGTGCGCTTCCCAAATGGCTGCCCCTGGAGAGGCCAGGGAGGCCAGCGTGGCCTTGCGCTTCCCTGCCCTGGAGCAGTCCCCTTCCTGAGCCTTCCTCTGCACCCCTCTTCTTCCCACCAGAGGAGGCCCCCAGGCAGAGCCTGCCCTAAGCCCGCCCCAGGCAGGCCTTCCTCTCCGGGTCCCTCTGCCTGGAACATTCTCACTCCCCGAGGGTGTTATCTCCTGAGCTCTCTCCTCTCCTCTGGTGAGGCCATGCCTCCCAATTCGTCCTTCTCAGAACAGGACCCACCGACTGCCTGCTTCCCTCATCCCAGATCTTCCTCTTTCTAGCTGTGTGAGCTGGGAAAAAATGCTTACCCCTGTCCCCACATCCTCATCAGCAAATACCGGCCTAATAAAGCAACCCTTAGAGAGGAGCCTCAGGACTAGTTAACTTCACTAAGGATTTTATGATGGGCTCTGGGTCCCTAGTAGGTGGTACTTAAGTGCTAAAGGAAAAATCATCATCTCCTGCCTGGTATCTCCAAGACTCTATTTCCTCCAAGTTAAGACACCATGAGTTGTGTGCCTCTTTTTTTTTTTTTTTTTTTTTTTTTGGTGGAAGGGGCTGGGGATTGGCAGATTTGCC
>NW_004524672.1:9633373-9663196 GCF_000260255.1 Octodon degus
ACTTGCCAGGGAAGCACTTACTCTACTGAGCCATCTCCCCGACCCCCAAATGGGGGCCTCGTCCTTTACTTAATAGCATCATTGCAAGGGATGAAAGCCATATTACTGTGTGAAATACATCCATTGTCTGTAAGCCATCTTCCAATTTCAGAATGTGTAAATTCCTGCGTGACAACAATGCCCGTGTGCAATGTTCCGCTCCCTGCCTCCCTTCAAAGTCCCTCTTTTCATTATTTATGCTCAGTGCCTGAGGGCTTGGGGTTCAAATCCTCATCCCCAAATTTCATTTGGCCAAGTGAACTTAGGTAAGTGGACTTCTTTAAGCCTTGATTTTTTTTTTAACTAAAGAGCCAAAGTAATTCACAACGATTGTAGTGAATATTAAATGAAATTTTATATAGTACTGTATTAGGTATTCAACGCACGAGAGCGATCATTATTGTGATGATTTTGAAACGTTTGTTGAATTAAATCACAGCCTCCGAAAGAGGCAGGAGGTGAATACAGTAGGTATCTGGTGTTTTGCGGTCCAAGCGCCCTCCAGCGGCCTGCAGGGAAAATCACAAGATTCTTAGTGATGCGCTTCCTTGGGTAGTCCGGAAGTAGTAATTCATCCACGTTCACCACCTCCAAGGCTTACCCAATGCTCCCCGAATTCTTCACCGTATTCTTCCTTTTTTACAGTAGCCACAAGGAGCTTCTAAAAGATTCTCGGGCTGGGGAGATGGCTCAGTAGAATAAGAGCTTCCCTGGCAAGCGCAAGGGCCTGAGTTCAATCCCTTGTTCCGTCAAGAATAAAATAAAATAAAATAAAAAATAAAATAAAATAAAATAAAATATAAAATAAAATAAAATATAAAATAAAATAAAATAAATAAAAGATTCTCAACAGGGCAAGAAGCTGGGTGCAGGACTTTAGCCCTGGAAAGTTCCATCCAGCCAAGCACTGCTTCACAGAGCAGGGAAGCCCAGGGCCGCGTGTGGAGGTAGGGTGGTGGACGCTCTGAGCTGAGCCGGACTCTGCCAGTCCTCAGTTGACCCAGAAGCTATGGGATCTGGCCTGGGAAAGACACCTCCTGGGCCCACCTTCACAAGTCTAGCACAAAACAAATTTAGCCTATTCCAAGAGCCAGCTCCTGTGTTTTGTCATCTGTTCACCAGGCATTCCCTCCTTGCCTCCTTCCTTCCCTCCTTCCACTCTTTCTTTCCTCCTTTTTTCCTTCCTTCTTTCCCTCCTTTCCTCCTTCCTACCTTCATTTATTCATCAATACTTATTGAGCATTGGCTGTCTACCAAGCCTCAAGTCCTAGGTGCTTGGGTTAAAAAGATCAATTTAACATAGACACAAACACAGCCACCAGGAGTTGTTCACAATGTCCCAGACACCACATGCAGAGCTAATCCCTGTAGTGGAGTGTTTACAGCTTCTCTGGGTGGCTGATGGGGAGGGCAGAGACAGAGAAGCTGACAAAACAGAACCTCAGATCCCAGCTGCCTGATTTTCCTGATATGGTCTGTCCTGCCCAGTCTGGTTGGGTTAAGGAGCTGGCCTCCGCCTGTCAGGCTACACTGTTCTGAGAAGTCCTTACCCATTTCCGACACTGACCTGACTCCTAGCTCTAGCAGCACTAAAATCCCTGCTCACTTATTCCCATCACTGCCCCTGTCCAGGTCCAGATTGTCCAGGTTGGGGAGGTGAGGAGGGGGATTTAACCTAACTTTAGGATGCATGGAAAAGTGGCTGAAGGTGCTAGGCCTGTCCTTGTGGAAGATGGCAGGAGAGGGAGGAGGAGCTGGCAGGCATAGAACATGGCTGTGTGCAATCTCCCAGGAGCCTACTACCTCCCGGAGCTGCCATCCTGCATCCCTCCTTTCTTGATCAGACTTCTCAACTGTCCCCCACACCCTGCTTCAGGGGCCCCTTCTAGCTCCCCATTGTTTTCCATTTCCTTGGACTCCTCCCCAGCTGCAGTAGCATGGGTTATAGGTGCCCTGCTGGGTCCAGTCAGGGCCTGGACTAGTGTTGTCGAAAAGAAGTAAAACTGGAGCCATATAAGACAGTTTAAATGTTCTAGAAGCCACATTTTAAAACTGTGTAAGGGGGGCTGGTGAGATGGCTCAGTGGTCTAAAGCACCTACTTAGAACAAGCTTAGCAAAGCACAGGGACCGCGGTTCAAGCCCCCAGCACCACATGCCAGCCAGCCTCGCTCCCTGGTGGGCTGAGCTGGCCACACACACACACACACACACACACACACACACACAAATAAAAAAAATTAAAAAAATAAAAATGGTAAAACTGTGTAAGAAAGAGGTGAAATTAATTTCACTAGCATAGTACATTTCACCCAGCCTACCCCAAATGTCATCATTTCAACATGTAATCAATATATTCAAGTGGAGCTATTTTATACATTTTGCCCATAATGTGATATGTGCATTGTTTAGCAAATATAATGCCCCTCGCCGTGGAAGACACTCAGCTATATTTCAAGTGTGCAACAGCCATATGTGGCTACTGTAGTGGATGTCACAGTCCTGGAGCCTTCATTTCCTGCTTGGGCGTACACAATTTCACGTGTGCGGTTAATCATCTAGTCTGCACACGCCCTGTCTCCTTAGGGAGAGTAGAAGCCCCCTTGGGGCAGAGCCCGCATTTTATTTATCTGCTTATCTCCCATGACAAATAGGAAGTGTGCCCCACACTCAGGAGGCCCTCAAAGTGTGTTCGCTGATGGGCGTGAGCATCAGGGATTGATTTTTGTGGTTCAGTTATGGCTGTAAATGGTGTTTTATAGATTGCTTCTATAGAAGCACCCCGCTGCAATATTAGCAGAAACAAGCAGCCGAGGTTGTCAGCACAGTCAGTGGCTTCGGGGCAGACGGGGCTCCCTGAATCAGGCGGGGGAAATCCTGCCAGACGAAATACCATTTCACTGACTTAAGAGCCTGTCATTGCCATTGCGTGCTCCTCCATGCAACCCCTTCTCCATTAGACCTCAGATCCAGGCCTTGTCAGGGCGCATTACACAAAGGATATATCTCCAGCTTTACAACATCAGGGCCAAGAGGGAGTTATTCAGGCCGACAAGAGCCTGGCCCAAAGCAGATGCCCAAAGTGTGTGTGTCGGATGAGAAGCAGCTCCTTCCTGTGCTCATGCACCAGAAATTCTAGTGCGCACTTACTCCTCAGGCCCTGCTGCCTGGCCCTGGAACAGCAGTGAGCAAGGTGGGCACGCCCCCTGGAAGCTCATTTCTAGTGGGAGAAACAGGCCATGAACATGTCCACACATGCAAACGAAGTCATGGGCACACTGCTGCCAAGCAGGAAAGAGAGGGGCTGGGTGGAGTACAGACAGGAGGGAAGCTATCTGTCTGTAGCCTCCTGGAAAATAGGACTCCCCAGGTCAGGAGTTACCAGTAAGACACTGGCCACAACAGGCAGGTCTGAGACTCCAACACCAATGATGTCATCATTTCAGAGGATACTGATGATGTCGTAATGGGCTGTGGGAGCTGGGATAGAACCAGGCAAGTAGGAACAGGGGACACTTGCATGCATTCTGCTAGGATAAACCTCACCAGGGCCTTTGGAGGAGGTGGGCAGGTCTCCATGGCGCTCAGCCTCTTGGCCACATCCATCCCCAGCTATTGGCTTGCTGGCTACTGTGAGGTAACCGGGCCTGTCTCTCTTTCTGTACCAGATGGGATTGTCCCAGTCTGGACAGATGTAGCTCCTTTTTCCTATGGCTGTGCAGTCTTAGGTGCTATGGGATAAAGAGAGGGAACAGGGTGTGGTGGTGCATGCCTGTAATCTCAGCACTCTGGGAAGCTGAAGCAGAAGGATAATAAATTTTAGGCCAACACAGGTAATTTAGGAGCACCCTGTCTCAAAGTACAAATTAAAAAAATAAAGGGCTGGAGATGTAATTCAGTGCAAAGTCTCTGGGTTCAAGCCTTAGTACCACAAACAAACAATAACGGTCTCACCCTCATTTTGCCAACATTAAATTTTAGCTCAGGAGCAAACTAACAAAGCAAGACTGTCATTTTCTGCCGGACTGTGGAGGAGTGGATGCTGAGGGCCAAGGCGATCATTCCCAGAAACCCTGTGTGGTCTGCAGCTTCTCTCTGTGTTACCCACCAACACGGCAGCAGGCTTAAGGGCAGCCCACCCATCGGCACAAATATATATATTTTTTGGTACAGGGTCTCACTATGCAGCTTGAGCTTGTAGTGATCCTCCTGTTTTTAGCCTCCCCAGCGCTGGGATTACAGGCGTGTGCCACCACGCCCAGACTCAGGGGTGGGCTCAGAGCAATCAGGGGTGGGGCCGGGCAGCATGTAGTACCAGGGATGGAACCCCGGTCCGTGTGCTTGCCTAAGCAGGCTCTTAGTCTGCTGAGCTATCTTGTCAGCCCTCAGTACAAGCGTTTTGAGAATCTAGACTGTGTTTCTTGGGATGGTCTAATAATAGTAAACTTACTTGCAGAGCCTATTAAAAATGCAGATCTGGGGCCGGGGAGATGGCTCAGTGGAATAAGTGCTTCCATGGAAGTGCAAGGGCCTGAGTTCAATCCCTGGTTCTGCCAAAAGAAAAGAAAAATGCAGATCCCTGCCCACAGTGTCTACATCAGAATTTTCAGGTGTGGGACTTGTGAATATGAATCTTAGAAATCACTCCTGAGAATTCATACTTGTGACCCTGCCTTGTCAGTGTCTGTGCCCAGCCCCATCTGTGTCTGGCTCACCAGAATGGCTCGATTTCTCTGTTGGGATGAGTGTTGGCTTTTGATATTTTTATTACTGATTCACAAACTTCTGGTGGCCAGCTGTCAGCCTGGAAGGAGTCAGAAGTGGCTAGGAGCAGAATTCCTGATCTTTTCAACCCATCTATAAAATGCTTACCTGAGCAGACACTGTTTAAAGGCCATTAAAATACCAGACACAGAATAGCCCAGTCCCCGGAACTTTATAGACGTATTTACTCAACCCCTAGTGCTTGCAAAGAGTAAATAAAAGGGAAGCAAAATGAGTAAGCACCCCTAGAAATAAGAACTTAAAGTAAACAGCCCTGTTCACTAAAATAAACAGGACAAATCCAGTGAGGATTAAATGACCTCTAGTCAGAAGGGCTCAGAGCCAGAACTGCCCATCTCAGCTGCCAGAGGAAGGAGAGATGAGGGCTTGCTCCTGCCATCTGGAGCGAGCTCTCCCAGAGCCTGGGCCCCTGGAGGTCAGGGCCAGCCTGCAAGGGCAGATGTAGTGGGTACAGCCCCGGATTGCCCTGGCAGCCTTCCACAGCTGAAATCTCCAAGATTAAACAGTGTGTCCTTACACGCTTGTAATAACACGTAGACTTTCTAGAGCCCTATTAACCCACATTACTATTATCTCCCATTATTCAGTAATGTAGCAGGCAAGTGTCCAGCACCTGCTGTATCTCAGGTTCTGTGCCAGTCACTAAAGATACCAAAATGCATAAAGCGTAGGAAATGGTGAGTGAAGACAGCACTGCCCCCTAGTGGCTCCCAGTGTACTCTGACGGGTAATACTAGCTAACATTGGCCTGGCATGGTGACACCTGTAATCCTAGTACCTGGGAGGCTGAGGCAGGAGGACCACTGCAAGTTCAGGCAGGCCTGTGCTAAATAGTGAGCTTTAGGCCAGCCTGAATTATATAGCAAGACTGTCAAAAAAAAAAAAGACAAAAAATTAGTTAACATTTATTGTGCACCTATTACTTGACAAACTTAGTTATAAATATTCTACACACATTATCTCATCTACTGCTTGTAGCATTTTGAGATTTCTGTGATCCCATTTTTCAGATGAGGAAAATGAGGCTCAAAGTATATGGTCTGAGGGTAAATGTTCAATAATCGGCTCTTAAGAAGGAAATAAAACATCCTGATTTGTAGTGTTTGCCAATCTTGGTAAATACTCACAGGCCTGTCCCTTCTGGTGTCCCTGAGTAGAGTTGCAGAGGCAGGACTGGGCTGACCCCAGCTAGCACAGCAAATTTGACCCGCAGCCAGTCCTCAAAGGAGCCAGGATTTGACCCAGGTGCGTCCTGTCCTGAGCTCACCCTCATAACCACTTGGTCATCTGGCCAATAATTGCACAAGATCATTGACATTCGAAAGGGACGCTGCTTAAGTTGTTTGTGAAGTGCAGTCTTTACAGTGCTTCATAAAACTTCAAGGTTAGTAATCAGCACTTCTTGCTACCTCTTGCATCTCTTGTTTTTTGTTTTTTTGTGGTACCAGGGATTGAACTCAGAACCTTGCACTTGCCAGGCAAGCGCTTATTCTACTGAGCCATCTCCTCGGCCCCTTGCATCTCTAATAGGAGCAGTTGGTTTTCTTTGGAGGACCATCCCAAGTACATTGTATCTGAGATAAGTATACATTCCCAGGAGATGGCAAAAATAGCGTGCAGAGAGGTCGTTTCTCATTTCCCTCAATGGTAACCGCAGCACAATAGCACAACAGAAAGTGACTTAAGGAAAATGCGGCGCCTGTAGTGCTAGGCTGCTGCTTCTAGGACAGCTAGATTTAGCAAATAAAAATTCAAGACTCAGCTAGTTTTTATTTTTAGTTTGAGTATATCTTGGAATATTTGAAAAAATACATACTAAAACAAAAAAGCAAGGAAAAACTATGCCTTGTTTATATCTTAAGTTCAAATGTAACTGAGCTTTCTATGTTTTATCTGTCACCTCCCCAAGCCTCTACCCATGGCAGGACTGAACCAAGGACCTTGTGTTTACTAAGCAGGCACTGAGCTACGCCCCAGCCCCTGGCAACTGCAGTTTATTACATATAGTCATAACCACTTTTGAAAGCAAAATGTGAAACTACCTATCACTGTGAAGATAGTCCTTGTGTGAGTCCTTTGTAGTCCCAACCATCCCTGCCCCACGCTCTCTACCCTTGGCAACCATCATCCTGGACTTTGCGATTTTTTTTTTTCATGGTACCAGGGCTCGAACTCAGGACCTTGCACTTGCCAGCTAAGCACTTATTCCACTGAGCTATCTCTCCATCCCCCTGCAACTGTCATCCTGTTCTTTCTACATTTTGTCACTTTTTCACTCACCATTAATGCCCACCCAAGTTGTTGCATTTATCAAAGGTTTGCCCTTCTTATTGTGTGTCATATTCCATGAGAACAAATATTTTTGCAAAGAAAAATTATTTTTTTAAAATCTCCTTCATTCAGGACCTATTGACTGTATACCTTCTACTTTGTGCCACCACTGAGGGCCACAATAGCAGAGTGAGAACTGTGGCATGGCATTGGTCTGCAGCTTCCTCTGAGTTGACAACCACGGAGACTTATTTCCGTGGAGCCCGTCACTACCACTACTGGTGGTAGTGATGGGGGAAGGGAGGACAGAGGACTGGGACATTGATTTCTGGAGGTGCCAGGGAATGAAGGGTTGGATGTGGGACAAGAGCAAGAGAAGATCGGTAGTGACACCCAGGATTTTGGCCTGAAACAAGGAAGACAGACTTACCATGTGCTAAGATGAGAAGGATAGGGATGGAGCAAGGAGTTCAGACCATAATATATGAAATTGGAGGTCCCTGTGGGGCACACATGTGCAGATCATAAATGAAAATTGGATACATAAGCTGTGGGTCAGAAGACATGTCTGGCAAGAGATGCGTAAGTATAGGCATTTCAGGGTATAGATGGTATTTAAACCCATGACGCTGGAGAAGATTCCAGAAACAGGTAAACTGGACAGATTTCTAAGGACTCAGCCCTGAAACTCCCATTCAAAAGTGAAACAGTGAGGAGAAGCCAGGGAAGAAGTTGCAAAGCAATGGTCAGTGAGGATAGCGAGTGTCCTGAAGGCTGGGAAAGTTTCTAGAAGAGGCAGCAGGTCACTGTCAAATATGATCATGGGTTCAGTACCACGGGCACTGAAAATCAATCAGTGGGTTCAGCATGTGGTGGTTCATTTTATTTTATTTTATCTTTATGCATTTAGTACAGGGTCTACAGGGTCTCACTACACAGATTGGACTCGTAGTGATCCTCCTGTTTTCAGCCTCTTAAGAGCTAAGATTATACCACCATGCCCATGCAGGCACTTTAATCTGCTGAGCTATCCAGCCGGCCCTGTGGTTGTTCTTTTCTTTTCTTATTATTTTTTTTCTGGTGAACCGGGGATTGAACTCAGGCCCTTGCGCTTGCCAGGGAAGCACTTATTCTACTGAGCCATCTCCCTGGCCCCTGTGGTTGTTCTTGACCTCAATAACATACATATGGCTGGAATGGTTGAAGAGAAAATATATTTCCAGAGGGCTTGTAAGAGAATGGGAAAAGCGGAATCAGAGATAGTTAAGTCTAGATAGCTCTTTTTCAAAAGGGGGATTTACCTTTAAGTAAATGTTCCTCGCAGGAGGAACATTGATGAGAGGGTATTTTTCAGTGGGAGGAGTTACATGCCAGTCATACCCTGCTGGAACTGTAGAGTTTGATAAGGCAGGAAAAGATGGACAACTGCAGAAACAGTGCACTGAAAGCCCAGCAGGGTGACTGACGCTCATCTACAGTCTCAGCTACAGGGAGGCTGAGGCAGTAGGACTGGCTGAACCCAGGAGTTCAAGACCAGCCTGAGCAGCACAGCTAGAGCTTGCCACAGGAGGAAAAAAAGGAAGAAAGGAAAGGAGGAAGGAAAGGGGGGAGGGAAGGAAAAAAGAAGGAAGGAAGGAAGGAAGGAAGGAAGGAAGGAAGGAAGGAAGGAAGGAAGGAAAAAAGAAGTAGACCCCCCCAAAAAAACCCCAAAATGGTACCCTTAAGTTAGAAAGACAGGAAAATCTTGTGTACAAGAGTGCAGGAGACACACAGACTCACAGATGGCTTGTGCACAGAAACTAGGACAAGTTCCCTTCTTTACAGAAAAATGGGAGCCACTATCATCAGCTGGCGGCAAGAGGTGGGGCGGATACTAGAAGAAGCCGTCCTGGGGGTGTGGAAGAGCAAATGGTGGACAAAGCCCTCTCTAAAGAGCTTGGGACTGCTTGACCTGGCTGCACGTTTGTCCCGCCACCTGGTGCAGATGTGGAGCCAGTTGCTGTGAGGGTTGAGGTTTTGCAAGGAAGCCAACCCAGCAGTGGGTCAGGAACTCAATGTGGTCATGGGATGGGGCATTTGTTTTGCTTTTTTTTTTAAATTAACTGATTTTATTTATTTATTAATTTAATTTAATTTATTTATTTATGTGTGTGTGGGTGTGTGGCCAGCTCAGCCCACCAGGGGGCAGGGCTGGCTGGCATGTGGTGCTGGGGGATTGAACCCTGGTCCCTGGGCTTTGCTAAGCTTGTTCTAAGTAGGTGCTTTAGACCACTGAGTCATCTCACCAGCCCCGGGGCATTTGGTTTGTGCTGGAGAAGAGGGTCAGGAAGACAGAAAGTGACACACAGCCAGGAACAGCAGCTTGCTGTTCTAGAACAGGTGAAGATTGGACGGAGCCAGGTACTTCTCTAGTGTTCTTCTAAATTTCAAATGTCTATCAAAAGAAACACTCCATCTGTTTCCCTGTCTACATGTACACATGATTTCCATATTAGGGAATAATGCAGTATTACATGTGCACCTTTGGACTCTATTTTACTGCAGGCTTCAGGCTAAAGTCTAACAAACAAATGCTTACCAACTAAATCAGGATATAAGAGAAGAAAAAATTCATGGTCATTATCTTTCAGGGGTAATGCATGCCTGTAATCCCAGCACTCTGGGACTCTGAGATAGGAAGATTACAGATTGGAGCCGAGCTGGGCAACATGTCTCAAAATAAAAAAATATAAAAGAGCTGGAGATACAGCTCAGTGAGAAGACCTTGGGTTCAATCTCCTGCTTTACCAAAAAAGTTTTCCATCTGTTGTTTTTTTAACATTTTTTTACTTAGTTTGTGAACATATTTAGTACATATACATAAAAACAATTAAAAAGAGTTCAAAAGGATTTATCTCTTCCCCTCCAGTTCTTCAATCCCAGTTCTTTTTCCCAGAGTTAGTTAGGTTTTTCTTGTAACTTTTAACATATCTTTCTTTTGTCTTGGGCTGGGGAGATAGCTCAGTGGTCGAAGCAAGGGAACCTGTCTAACCTGTCTGGAAAGCACAAGAACCAGGATTCGAATCCCAGTACTGCATGCCGCGCCAGCCACCAAAACCAGGAGTGGTGACGTGTGCCTGTAATCCCAGCACTGGGGAGGCTAAGGCAGGAGAATCACTGAGTCTGACCTGCGTATTGAGGCCCTGTACCAAATAAA
Source organism: Octodon degus (assembly GCF_000260255.1). Taxonomy (NCBI): domain Eukaryota; kingdom Metazoa; phylum Chordata; class Mammalia; order Rodentia; family Octodontidae; genus Octodon; species Octodon degus. The sequence goes on from NW_004524672.1 coordinate 9,643,663, forward strand.
TAAAAAATTTATGAAACATATCTTCCTGGCCTGCCGTGCTGGCCCTGCCTCCCAGGGCGCACTGAGATGACGAATGAAACTGGGGCCCTGTAATCCCAGCATTTGGGAAGCTGAAAAACAGGAAGGATCACTTTGAGTCCGATCTGTGTAGTGAGACCCTGTGGACCTGTGCTAAATACATAAAAAAAGTCTTTTTTTTTCCTTAGTTATTTTAAACATATAAGAATGCTTGTGCTTGCACACAAATGCCAGCATACCATAGCTGCTGCTCCATACAATGTCTTATTACTTATTATACAATATGTTGTACATTTTTTAGCAGTACCTAGAGAGGTGCTTTAAAAATACTTTTAACATAAGAAGCTTTTAAACCTCTTTCCTAGAAAATAATTGGTTGGAACTGGCAAGTAGCCAAAGACAGTGGTGGTGAGCCATGGGCTCTGTTTTTCTTTTAAGACAAAAGATGCTAAAGCATGAGATGTTTTTTCTAAACTAAAACCTCAGTATTTAGGTTTAGTTGCATTGTTGGCACTTTGCAATACATAGTGGGTTTTGGATTGCAGTTTGGGCTGTGGTTCTTTAAGAGGTTTGCCATCACTAGTCCGAGAGCTACTCACCTCAAGGCATCCTGGGATTTGTAGTTCTCAACCAGTTGCATGCCACACGATAAACAGGACTTGAGCAGAAATCTTGTGTTTGAAACTACAGTGCTCTCCAGCAATGCTGTAAGAGTGCTCTCGCAAACAGAAACACTGAAATGACACCCAGGATTTGGGGACAGATTTATGTATGTCAAAGAGCACTGACTAGAGTCATTCCCAAAATATCAGGCCCTGATCCCTGGTTGCCTTCTATGAGATAAGCAAGCAGAAAGTACAGAGGCAAAATAACTCATCAATTGAGGATTGATTTTTACAATATGCATTATGGTGACCAGTATTCATTACAATGACCAGCTGTTTCTAAGACACAAAAGTAACAGGAACTGTTAACAGGAAATATTACCTGGGCAACGAACAAACTGAAGCAAACTGGCTGGGGAGAGGGCATCTTCTGCTATAAGAGGACAAATCGCACTTTGCAAATTCCCGTTATTACATGCAGAAGCAAACTATGTATTCATTGAGACAAACAATATATCTAGCACCAAGAGGTATCCAGAGCAGTCCTGGCATCAGAAAATCAAGGTCCTCTGATTCAGTTCCTCACTGCACCCATTTTAGCAGACTGGAACAGGTGCCTGCACACGTACGCCAGGGCTCCTCCTTACAGCACTGCTTTGGTCTTCTGAATATCAAGTTGTCCTTAACAATTATGTGACAAATTACTACTTAGACATCCAAAATCGAGACATAGAGGTAGTGCAATAATTACATATCACCCATGCTGATGTTCCCATATAGTTTAATAAATAATCTATCACTTATAATATCAAATGCAATATAAATACCATGTAAGTAGTTGCAAAACTATTCTTTTTCTTTTTCTTTCTTTCTTTCTTTCTTTTTTTTTTTTTTTTGGTGGAACCGGGGATTAAACTCAGGTCCTTGCGCTTGCCAGGGAAGTGCTTATTCCACTGAGCCATCTCCCTGGCCCCTATAAAACTATTCTTTAAGAAATGACAAGGGTGGGCTGGGGAGATAGCTTGGTAATTTAAACTCCTGCCTGGCAAGTGCAAGGACCTGGGTTTGATATCTAGTACTACATGCCATGCTGGCCCCTGGAATCCCAGGTGTACTGTGCTGACCACCAAAGCTGGGCGTGGTGACGTGTGCCTATAATCCCAGCACTGGAGAGGCTGAGACAGGAGGACACTATAAGTACAAGCTTCATAGCAAGACCCTGTATCAAATAAATAAATAAAAGATTTTTTAAAAATTAAAAAAATGACAAGGGAAATCTCCATAATTATATATAAGACACAATTTTTGCCCCAACTATTTTTTTTTTTTTTTTTTTTTTTTGGCGGAACTGGGGATTGAACTCAGGCCCTTGTGCTTGCCAGGCAAGCGCTTATTCTACTGAGCCATCTCCCTGGCCCCAAAATATGTTTTTTCTTTGGTGAGTTAAATCCAAGGATGTGAAACCCACCAATAAATACAGAGACCCAACATTGCATTTTCACCCCATGACACCTCTTCTCTCTGTCCTTCCTCTAGCTTCTCTGAGGACAAACCCAACTCAACACCTAACTTTGTACATAGTGGAGTTTCAGTATTTGGTCTGTGAGCGCCATGAATTTAACCCATCACCGCGTGTGTATATCCTTATTTCTCCTGCGATATCTACTTGTCAGAAGTGAGGGCAGCAGGACCTTGTAACCTTCCCATACCTTCTCTCCATCATTCCCACACCAAGTATGTAAGTGACAGACTGCCCATGGACCTGTGATCCCTGGAATATTGATTTTACTCCGGGTAGGGAGCCCTGCTTTAAACCCAGGGCCATCAGAAGTCCCGGTTGTTATCCATAGCTAGCCAAGTTTGTAGGCTTTAAAATTGCTACTCACAACTCAACATCAGGATATTACAATTGCTGCTAGGCTGGTATGGTGCTGCACACTATAATCTCAGCACTCTGGGAAGCAGAGGCAGGAGGATTCCAAGTTGGGGCCCAGATTGAGCAATTTAGTGATTTAGGGAGGGCCTGTCTCAAAAAAATGTTTACAGGGAGATGGCTCAGTAGAATAAACGCTTGCCTGGCAAGTGCAAGGGCCTGAGCTCAACCACTGGTTCTGGAAAAAAAAAAAAAAAGTTTAAAGGGCTGGGATGTGGCTCAGTGTAAAGGGCCTGGTTCAGTCTCCAGCACCACACATGCACACAAAGTATTAAGAGCACAGGTATCAGAATCAAACCCTAGATCCACCCAAATAGGTATGTGAACTTAGGTACACCCTTAACTTCTACGTCTCTAAAGTATCTCTCATATAACATTTACCAAAGCACATAGAAAAGACCTGAGAAACCTGAGTAGCTGTTATTCCAGGCCTTTGCAATCAAACTGGTAGAGCTCAAACCCCAGCTACTCCAGTTATTACATCAGATGGGTTACCTGTCTGCATATTCTGTCAATTCATGTATAAAATGAGGACAAAATGTATAACATTGATGGGCACTCGTGATCATTAAATGAGACAACACATTAAGCCTCGTGAACATTAAAAGGATGGCTTCAGGGACAGGAGAGCACTTGGTCCTGTGCTCTCAGACGCAGCAACCTGAGCTGTGCGGCTTCGGCGGGCGGTATGCGGCGGTCCTGGCACCTCCCATGAGCCAGAGGGCGCTAGCGATGACAGAAGGCGCAGCGGGTTGATGGGGCGGGGCGAGAGTTACAGACTCCATGGCGAAGGCACTGACCAATGAGGGCGGGACAAACGGCGGAGCTGGGACGGGGCGGGGCGTAGCCTGATAAGAGGCGGGGCCTTGAGAGGACCGGACCAGATCTCGGGGTGAGGGGTCGGCCTGATGAGGGCGGGGCTAGGCGGAGATGTGGGCGGGGGCACACGGGGGCGTGGCTCAGGCGCAGCCTCGTGGGGGCGGAGCAGGCCGCTGGCGGGGGCGGGGCCGGGCGATCGGACGCGGCGGTGCGACTATGCAAGTAGGTGGCGGCCTGCGAGACCGTTTAGATTTCGATCCTAGGCCTGGCCTGACACTCATTCGGGCCTCAGTTTAGCCCTGTGCCGAGTGGGCCATGCCCGACTCTAAGCAAAACCGAAACCCCGCCGGTGGTGACCTGACCTTCCCGGGGATGGAAGGGGGGAAGGGAGAGGTGAGCGCTCCCGGGTTCCGGGACAGGGTCTTGCGCGGTGCAGGCCGGGTGCGGGTCAGCATTTTCTAGCTGGGCTGGGACGTGGGGTGGAGCTTGAGGGGCCAGGCTAAGGCTCGGATTACCGGGCTGGCGGACCGGAACCCGCTGGGTGGTGCGCGCTGTTGGGTCGTTGTCCTTCGGCGGGAGGACTGGGACAGGCTGGGACGGGGCCATGTCTGTCTGTGAGAAAAGGGTTAGAAACAGGGCTCTGAGCTTTGGAGCAGTTGCTTTTGGGTGGAGATCGAGGAGTCCGGGGAGCTTGGAACAAAGTAGGGGTCCCAGACTGGCAGGAGCTTGAGCGCTCTCTTTTATAGATGGCCATGAACGGCAGGGCCCGCAAAGAGGCAGTGCTGGCCGCGGCTCGTGAGCTCCTCAAGTTTGTGAACCGGAGTCCCTCTCCTTTCCACGGTAGGTGACCAAGGCGAGAAGAAGGGGGCAGGGCTGTCCCCAGCTACTTGCCTCGGTATGAGCGGGTCCTCTTCCTGCAGCTGTGGCTGAGTGTCGCAACCGCCTCCTCCAAGCTGGCTTCCGTGAACTCAAGGAGACAGAGAGCTGGGATATCAAGCCCGAGAGCAAGGTGCTAGAGATGGGTAGATCACTGGACTGGGTCTCAAAGTCCTTTGTGCCAGCTGGCCAAGCGTCTCACACTGCAACTCTCTCCTCGCTCCCCAGTATTTCCTGACCAGGAACTCCTCTACCATCATTGCTTTTGCTGTGGGGGGCCAGTATGTCCCTGGCAATGGCTTCAGCCTCATTGGAGCCCACACTGACAGTCCCTGCCTCCGGGTAAGAACCCAGGGCTCCGCTGGGGTGAGGGGAGTTGTCAGGGACAGCATAATCCAGAGAACCACAAGGTAGAAATTGGGGGGTGTCTCTATACCCTGGAGCAGGAGAGAAGCTCTCCTTGTCTCCTTCTTCCACACGTGCACCCCTTCTCTGACACTGATATTTGCTTTGTACAACTGGACCTGTAAAACTAATCTTGTCATACAGCCTGCCTTCCTGTCTCCATGCTCAGGTGAAGCGCCGATCTCGTCGAAGCCAGGCGGGCTTCCATCAGGTCGGTGTAGAGACCTATGGTGGTGGGATCTGGAGCACCTGGTTTGATAGAGACCTGACCTTAGCTGGACGTGTCATCATCAAGGTGGGAACTGGGGATAGGGTGGAGTGGACTAGGAGGCCCTTGGTGTCAGCTGCCAGCAGACTGAATGTCACATTCTTTTGGGGTACCAGTGGAGAGTTCCCTGGGGAAGAGAGGTGGGGCAGCCTGAAGGACAGCGTGTTTAGTCTCTGAAGTGAGAGCTTTATCCTGCTGGTGTTGGGAGGCGCCCTGGCTGACCTGGCCAACCTGGCCTGTGGACCACAGTGCCCTTCCTCAGGTCGGCTGGAGCAGCGGCTGGTGCACGTGGATCGGCCTATCCTGCGCATCCCACACCTTGCTATCCACCTGCAACGAAATGTCAATGAGAACTTTGGGCCCAACACAGAGACACACCTGTGAGCCTGGGAGAAGGCCTGTGGTAGGAGGGGTGGGGTATGACCTTAGGTCAGAGAAGGGACCCAGATGGAACCTGGGAAATCAGGACTTCATAGCCCATCAAGTTCCGTTCTTGTGACCCAATTGCTATTCATATCTCTGCTGTTTGGGAAATGGGTTGAGAGGAGATGCCTGAGCCCACAGGTACCTGCCCTGCCCTGCCCTCCTACCCTCCCATGGCCTCTGTTCTCCTGTCTCCCCACAGAGTCCCTATACTTGCCACAGCAATCCAAGAGGAACTGGAGAAAGGGGCTCCTGAAGCAGGACCTCTCAATACAGCTGTAAGAAGGTCCCCTCCTGGGGGGGAGGGGGCGGGGGCAGACAGGTCCCTGGAAGAGGAGTGAGGAGAGGTGGGGTGGATCCTCCTCCAGACATCCTCTGCCCTGCAGGATGAGCGGCACCACTCGGTCCTCATGTCCCTGCTCTGTGCCCAGCTGGGTTTAAGCCCTGAAGACATCTTGGAGATGGAGTTGTGCCTGGCAGACACACAGCCTGCGGTGAGGAATGGCAGGCTGTGAGCTTGGGGTTGGGACAGTATTCCAACCAGTGTCTTCCCCAGTCCCTCAGTGACTGTTATGCTTGTGCTACTCCCCCATCTGTGGTTCCTAGATAGGTAAGGGGGGTGTGTGTGTGTGTGTGTGTGTGTGTGTGTGTGTCCATCCTTCCATTGTCCCATCCTTCACCTGCTCTGAGGTTATCTGTGGGGTAGTGCCTGGGAATCAGTCTTGTCATAGATTCCTGGAAGTTCCTGCTGTAGGTGGTCCCTGGTGGGTTAGACCAGCAGAAGGCGAGGAAGTGGCCTCTCGCTCTCTGCCTTCCAGACTTGCTGTCAATAGTCGACCACCAAGTCTAGGTTCTTGAATATGTGCTAAGTTTCTGTTTAGTAAAGGAGGGGATGTGGGGCGCTAGGGTCAGGCTGACCACCCTGTCTGTTCAGGTCCTGGGTGGAGCCTATGATGAGTTCATTTTTGCCCCAAGGCTGGATAATCTGCACAGCTGCTTCTGTGCCCTGCAGGTAAGAAACCCAGTATCCCAGGCAGCACCCACAGGAGAGGTGGAGAGCTAGGGGGGTAAGGGTGGTCTCAGGTCCATTGGTGACAAGACGGGGCCACTGGATGGACCACAGGGGTGTGCTGCAGCGCTGATATCATTACCTTTGGTCTCTGACCTGCCACTGGCCCAAAGTCAGGGGCTGAGATAATAGGAATCTAAGAAGTTTCAGGCCTGTGTGTGCCTTGCCCTAACCCTGTTGTTACTGTCTTCTCTAAAGATAGCAATCTCTGCCTCAAGGGAAAGCCCTGCTGCTGCACCGGGCGGTGTCATCTACTTCCTTCCACTTTCCTCTAGCCTCACCCCTGGCTTAAGTCGGCCTAGTCTTCTCTGTTCCTTGGGATCTAGATGATCTCGGTGGGACAGCCTTCCTCCTGGTCCCTTTTATGCGGTCCACCCTCTTCACCCAAGGCAGGTCTCTTTCTCTTCTCTTGCCCTCCACTCTCCCTCTGCCCTTTTTTCATCCTTTCCTTCCTTGCCCATCCTGAGACTGGAGACAGACTTTGGGCTCTAACAGACTAGAGCCAGCCTTGAGGCCTGTGTCCCTTCTGCAGCCAGCAGGGATTATAGATGCCTCTGGAGTTCAGTCTGTTAGCTAAGCCTGATTGGCTTATGTGAACTCCGGGGCCTTCTGACCGGCCAGAGTGCTCAGCTCCCCCACTCCATCTTCCACATCATCTCCCTGCCTTTTGTAGGAAAAAGTGTAGGAGCAAAGCACCCGGAGGATGGTTTCTTTCATCCTGGCTGGAAAGGTCCCCTTACTCCCTTTCGAGGCAGGGCCCAAAGAGAGAAAGCTATAGAAGCTGTGCTTACTCACCTGGATGGAGCCCGGCAAGGGAGTGTGCCCCTGCAGAATGCTGGTGGGATAAGTTGGAGGAGGGGTGGGCTGATGTGTTTGTTTCTTTCTTTGTCCAGGCCCTGATTGATTCCTGTGCAGCCCCTGCCTCTCTGGCCATGGAGCCGCATGTGCGCATGATCACGCTGTATGACCATGAGGAGGTACATGGAGCACACCATGAAGGGCCTTTCTGTGGTGTCTTTTGTAATTAATAGTGATCCAGGGCTGTCCTAGAAACCCCAAAGTTTGGGGCGGGATGGGAGTAGTGCTTCCATAGCACTTGGTGTCCCCTTCTAGCTCAGGATATGTCTGCATCTTCTGGTGTGACCCTGTCTTCCTGTATCTCTGAGCACTTTTGAGAGAGTGTTGAGGAAGCCCACCAGTAAGTGCTGTCTCTACCCCTGAAGTGCCTGGGAATTAGTCTGGCCATAGCCTACTGTTAGGGGCTCACACCCTTTCCCTCCCAGTGACTCAGGAAGGTGGGTCCTGGGCCAATCTGGACATCAGGCCCATCTTGCTAGTCTGCCAGCTCAGGCCCATGGCCTCTGCCATCCCCAGGTGGGGTCTGAGAGTGCCCAGGGGGCACAGTCTCTGTTGACGGAGCTGGTGCTGCGGCGGATCTCTGCTTCGGCCCAGTGCTTGACGGCCTTCGAGGAAGCTATACCTAAGTCCTACATGATCAGCGCAGACATGGCCCACGCTGTGCACCCCAACTACCTGTGAGTCTCCCATGCCAGATGCAGTCCTCACAGCCAGAGACGCAAGTGGAACACACTGGGTTTGGCTTTGGCCCCCATCTCTTCCCTTTGTCTTCCTTACTCTGCCCAGAGGTTTGGCCAGGACTTTCTTTTTTTTTTGGCGGAACCAGGGATTGAACTCAGGCCCTTGTGCTTGCCAGGCAAGCGCTTATTCTACTGAGCCATCTCCCCAGTCCCAGGACTTTCTTTAGACTGTTCCAGAGCCCAGCTTGGTCAATCAAATAATGCCTTGCCCAGGTATGAGGAGGCCTGATCTTCACCCTGATTTCCAGCTGTTGTTGGAGGCTGCATGAAACAGTTTCTAGGTCCTGCTGTGTGGCATGGAGAAGAAGGCTGTTGTCCATTAGAGCTGTTTGTCTTGGGAGGCAAGGTGGGTGTTGACAGGCCCACTCCTATGTGCCATCCCAATGCTTACCACATCTTACAGGGACAAGCATGAGGACAACCACCGGCCGTTGTTCCACAAGGTGAGACGCTCCCTCCTCCCCAGGGAAGCAGAGGCTTCATTGCTCCATCTGGACCTGCCGTCATCTCTTCCTCCCCTGGACTTTTCCCCAGGGCCCTGTGATCAAGGTGAACAGCAAGCAGCGCTATGCCTCGAATGCTGTCTCAGAGGCCCTGATCCGAGAGGTGGCCAGCAGTGTTGGGGTGCCTTTGCAGGTGAGGATGGGAGCAATGTGGTGGAGGGGCCAAGGTGGGGCATAAGTTGATGGGGCCCTTGTACGTGGGACACCTGGAGATGGGCTTTGGTAGAGGAGGATCCCAGTATGTGAGAGAAACAGGGGCTTTGGATATACACAGAGCTGAGTTTGGGGCAGGTGCTCTCTGCGTGGTACAGACTGTGTGGCCTCACCAGCCTCCTGTGCGGTCTGGGTCTCAGACTCCACATCTGCAATGTGAGGCTAACAATGCCTGCTTTGCTAGCTTTTTATGAGAGTTAAAAGCATGTGTGTGCTTGGTGTGTGGTAGGTGAGTCCTGTCTTCTTCCTTCCTTGCAGCCCCATCTGCCTGCTGTTTTTCCTGCACACCCCTGCTTTCCCCCAGATGATATTCAGGGCCAAGGGGCCTGGGACCCCAATTACTCACTTTCCCTTAAAAATCACTTATCTAGTCCTTTCTTCTTAGTGTGAACGTGTATGTGCATAGACATACACATGCTCGTTTGCCTGCCTGCCTGCCTGCCTGCCTGTCTAGACACTCAGGGCAGTCCAATGACAAACATAGCAAATAAGTTCCAGTCGTTAGGACTTAATGTGGTATCTTGATTTCCAGGGCTCTTGATGCTGCTGTGCCTCTAACCCTATATTTCCTGTACCCTGGAATTTGTATCTGAAGATGTGACAGTTTCAAATTAAACACTTGGGGCCAGGGAGATAGCTCAGTAGAGTAAGTGCTTGCTTGGCAAGCGCAGGGTCCTGAGTTCAATCCCCAGTCCTGAACCCTATATATATATATATATATAAAGCAAATTAAACACTTTTGGCTAGGAAGCATCACAGATAATATTCCCTTCATATTGATCGCACATGTAATACCTGGGTGACCCACTCTAAAGAATAGACCCCATTGCACTGAGGTGCCCTTCAGTCCCCCCATAATGTGGAGGCTTCTCTCCATTAGCTGGACAGTAGCAGTTTAAGCAATGAGCTCCACATCAGACACCAAATGGTTTTAATACTAATTGAAAATCTTTGCCTAAGTCGATAGTTCACTAGAATTTACTGAAAAATGCCACCCCATGTTTCCATCTTTGTTGATCCTTTGGATCCAGTCTTCCATAGAATAGAATCCCCTCTCCCCATCAGCTAGTGCGGGTTGGTTGTCATGAAATACAAGTCCTATTGGAAAGATAGCATAAAGTACTTAGTCTTTTCAAGGTAAGTTTTCAGCCCACGTGATACCGTCCATCACAAATGATAAGCCAGTATTTCTTTCCTTTTCCATTTTTAATTGTCAGAATCAGGGATTTTCATTGAGTTAGTGTGATCTGGTCTACTACAGTTATCATATTTAATGTTGAAAGCGTCAGGGCTAGCCAAATAGCTCAGTGGATTAATGCGCCTACAAGTAGGCACAGGGGGTTGGATCCCTGGGACTGCAGTGCTGGCCCCGCCCCTGGGGCTTGCTGAGACATCAATTGAGACTGGGTGTGGTGGTGCATGCCTGTAATCTCAGCACCTGGGAGGCTGTAAGCAGGAGAATCACTGCAAGTCAGATCTAGTCGTGAGACCCTGAACACCCTGTAGATCCTTCCCTAAAATACAGAGAGGAAAAAAAAAAAAAGGAAGTGTCATGCCTTCAACCAGTAGGAGCTGTCTCAGCAATTCCTGTGCCCTTGTGACTTGACTCTTAAAAGTTTCCTTGCTTTATGGCACAAGAAATTGCAGGCTCATCTTGTTCAGTTTCTCCTCAGATTTTGTAGTTTTGGGGAAACAATTGTAATAGAGGTCACAGCCTGGTACCAGGAGTGTCTATTGTTGTTATTGGGGTATATGTATCGGGGATCATTTCCATGAACATAAAAAATAATGCATTTTAGCATTCATGTGTTAATATAGTAATTGCTACTTAATAAGACAGACATCAGTTTATTTGATTGCATAGTTCTGATTTCTTTTAAACTGAAGATCTTGATATCTAGCATCATGGTATCATTTTCCTGGCTTTTTTTAAAAAAAAAAAAACATAGTTTGTAGTTTCAAAATGCCAATAGCAGTGTTTTTAAAACATAAATACTGAGTGCTTTTTCTGTGTGTGTGTGTGTGTGTGTGTGTGTGTGGTTAAGCATGAGGATGACAGAAGAGATGTGTCTATGAAATCCCCCTGCCTGTCGTAGAGAAAATGGATTATTTATGAGTGATAAGATGATAGTAGCTGAACCAGGCTGGTGGCAGTACAAGTAGAGAACGAGACCAAGCCAGACTGTCTTGTCCTGTGTGATGTGCCATTTGGACTGGCTTTGTGATCTCACACGTGCTTTCCGTGTTCTGGGGGGTAGAACTGGACTATCTCCCAGGCCCTCCCAGCCCTGCAGTTCTTTTTTTTTTCCCGGCGGAACCGGGGATTGAACTCAGATCCTTGCGTTTACCAGTCAAGCGCTTATCCTACTAAGCCATCTCCCCGACCCCCGGCCCTGCAGTTCTAAGACGGCTTCTTCCTAGTTGGGCCTTAAACATACCACAGGCCACGCATGACCTCTCCTTTCTCTAGGACCTCATGGTCCGGAATGACTCCCCCTGTGGCACCACCATCGGCCCAATCTTGGCTTCTCGGCTGGGGCTGCGGGTGCTGGATCTAGGCAGCCCCCAGCTGGCCATGCACTCCATCCGGGAGACGGCGTGTACCACAGGAGTGCTCCAGACTCTCACTCTCTTCAAGGTAACACCCTCCCGCTGCTGGTGGTCACTGGGCTCCTTCCCTTCCTTGGACTGGTTGCTAAGGCAACATCTCCAGCCCTAAGTAGTTGGCTAGATGATGGAGGCTGGTTGACATGGTTCGGCCATAACGAGTCTGCATTCTTCTCAAGGCTCAGGGACCCCAAAGGAAAGGGAGGGGCCAGAGCGGCATGGGGGATGGGAAGATGGTGTAGCTGGCCTGCATAGGTGTAGCCTCAGTGTCTCTTTTTGGAGCTGTGGCAGAAGTTGTTGGACTGCCTCCCTGCGGGCTTTTACTGACTCCAAATCTCATGTTGCCTTCATTCTAGGGCTTTTTTGAGCTGTTCCCCTCTCTGAGCTGTAACCTCTTGGTGGATTGAGGACCCTTGGCAAGACTTTCCTTCCATCCCTTTGCACTTGAGAAGAGAGGTCCTCAGCTGAGCTGAAGCTGGATTATTAAAGTGGATTTTTCACTCAAAACTCTCCACTATGCTTACTTGGAGACAAGAGGGTGGTGTTGAGCCTGCTTTGAACCTCTGGAACTAGAGCAAAGGAGGAGCCTAGGGCACAGGGAGAGATGGCTTCTAAGAGCTGAGGGTCCGTGATCGAAAGTCACTTCTCCCACTCCAGTTCCTTCCCCCAGGAAGCAACCGCAGTGCTTTTTCCCATCCACAGAACAGTCCAGGAGTGAAGCTGGCCCTTAAAGGCCTCTGCAGTTAGCACTGACAACCCCTTGCCCCACCCCGCTGAGCTACCCAGAGTGGTCAGGGCTGTTCCCACTTCCCCTTGGGAGCTATGAAGAGCAGGGAACAGTCTGCTTTATCTCCCTTGGTCTTCCACTTCTCAACAGTCATGGGTTTTTTTGGTGGAACCGGGGATTTTTTTTTTTTTTTAATTATTTATTTATTTATTTATTTGTGTGTGGCCAGCTCAGCCCTGGGCGGGGCTGGCGGGCAGGGCTGGCTGGCATGTGGTGCTGGGGGATTGAACCGCGGTCCCTGTGCTCTGCTAAGCTTGTTCTAAGTAGGTGCTTTAGACCACTGAGCCATCTCACCAGCCCCAGAACCGGGGATTGAACTACGGCCCTTGTGCTTGCCAGGGAAGCACTTATTCCACTGAGCCATCTCTGCGGGCCCCTCCCCCTTTTTTTTGTGGTACTGAGGATTGAACTCTGGACCTTGTGCTTATTCTGCTCAGCTATCTCTCCAGCCCCCTACTACTGTAATATATTACCAGGAAAGAAAATTACCACCAAAAAAAAAAAAAAAAGCATGTCTTGAGACTGGGCATGTTGGCGTGCACCTGTAATCCCAGCTCTTGGGAGGCAGTAAACAGGAGGATCACTATGAGTCCGGCCTATGCAGTGAGACCCTCTACACCCTGTCCTAAAGACAAAGAAGAAAAGAATTATCACCAAAACATTAGGCCTAAGTGCTTATAAATCAGCCTCTGTCTTTCCCCAAAAATAATTGTACTAACAATTAGTATCTTCCAGTTTTTTTAAAAACTGTATAAAAATTAATACCTGAGGATGTAGCTCAGTGGCACAGGCATCTGCCTGGCAAGCATAAGGTCCTGAGTTCAAATTCCCAGTACTGGGGCCAGGGAGGTGGCTCAGTAGAATAAGCGCTCCCCTGGAAAGTGCAGGACTTCTTTAAATTCAAACAAACAAACAAACAAACAAAAAAACCGCAAAAACCCCCCAAAAATTCCCAGTACCAAAAACAAACAACAACAAAAATTCATACCTATATAAATATGGTCACATAAACTAAAATCCTACAATGGTTTGCAAGGGAGATGTAGCCTTGTGGGCTGTGGAGGAGGAAGGTGCTCAAGCCAGGAAGGACACATGAGGAGCCAGCACAGGCGCGCCTGCATCCCAGTGCCAGCTATTCGCAGCACTTCCAGCTATGAAAGTAGGTTTCTCCACTGATGAATATAGTGTCAGGTTTTTGCAGTGGTGTGGCAGAGAACCAGAAGTGAGGTGGAGCGGGTGGGGGACTTGGTTGAAGACACAGAGAGAATCAGGGAGATGGGGATCCCATGACCTGAGATAAGAAGGGTGAGATTTTACGGACCTTTTCTAGGGACCGAGTTTGAGGGGCAGGTTCATCGACACCAGGAGCTGACTGGGGGCTCCCTTGTGTACGCAGGGAAAGGTAAGAGGAAGTTGCATCCAGGGCTGGGGTGAGGAAGGAGGAAGTGGACGGTGGGGTGATAAACTATTGTCTTTGGGTCAGGGCCAAGATAATTTAGCAGCCTGTACTGGGGCCAGAGCCTGTCCTATAGCACCCCCATAGTCTGATCATCTGTCAGAAGGCTCTCCTCTGAACATACAAGCCTTTGGGGGACCTGTTTGGATCTAAATCATAACACGCGGTAGAAGGGTACTATGAAATATTAAGGTGGAGCTCTTACAAGTAGAATCATGTGGCGATCACAGAGACATTGTTGAGCACAAAAGGCAGGCTGCAGAACCGCAGAGAACATTTTTCAGTGTATGCAAAACCCATGTACCCAGAAGGACATTTTTATGGATGGGTGAATATGTGCATACTTACAGATGTATAGAAAAAACCTTAAAAAATGCATTGTGCTTTTTTATTTATTTATTTATTTATTTATTTATTTATTTATTTAGTATGTGTGTGGCCTGCTCAGCCCACCAGGGGGCGGGGCTGGCTGGCATGTGGTGCTGGGAGGATTGAACCGTGGTCCCTGTGCTTTGTTTAGTTTAGCTTGTTCTAAGTAGGTGCTTTAGACCACTGAGCCATCTCACCAGCCCCTGCATTGTGCTTTTAACTGGTTTTTCTACATTCAATGACAAAGGAGACATATTCTTGTAATAGTATCCTTTTATACAAGAGAATATGTTCATGTATTATATAAAATGTTTTTGACCTTAAATAGTATTCTTAAAATTACTGCACAATATTTTCTTTTTAAATTTTTTGAGACAAGGTCTCTATGTAGTCTAGGCTGGCCTTGAACTCACTATGTAGCCCAGGCTGACCTTTAATTCATAGTGATCCTCCTGCCTCAGCCTCCTGAGTGCTTGGGATTATAGGTGTGTACCACCACACCTGGCTGTACACAGTGTTTTCTTGTATAGATGTGTTGATATTTCCAAACAGCACTGGGAAGAAGTTTTGGGTTTTGTTTTTGTTTTGTAACAATTCCAAGCAGCACTGGGAAGTTTTTGTTTTTGTTTTTGTTTTTGTAATGGCACTTGAACCCAGGGGCTCACTTATGCTAGGCAAGCACTCTTCTATTGAGTTGCATCCCCAGCCATTTAAAAAGCATTGTTTTAAAATTTTGAGTCTTGCTAAATTTCCCAGGTTGGCTCCAAATTTAGGATCCTCTTCTCTCAGCCTTCTGAGTACCTGGGATTAAGGCATATGCCACCATGCCCAGCTGAGACACATATTTTTATACATACATATTGTACTCTTGACTAATATTTGCCCTTTTGATAATTTTTGGAAATGAAATTCTGTAGTCAAATTCTGTAGTCAAAGGTATGCATATTTAAAATGTTAATAAGTAGTGTCATTTTCCTCGAAGTTTGAAATACTGGACAATGGAGGTAGCTCCAGTGCTAAGTAGATCAAAATTTTTCATTTACAAAATGAAAAGTCTTTACACTTCTTAAAGTACTTTCAAGCTTATGTATTTGGATTCTCATAGATTTCTTTTTTCTTTCTTTTTTTTTTTTTTTTTTTTTTTTTTTTGACCTGGATCAAACTCAGGACCTTGTGCTTGCCAGGCAGGTGCTTATGCCACTGAGATATCTCATAGATTTCTTCAGGTGCGCATTTGGCCAAAGCATATTCAATTTATTTAAGGAACTTTAAGATGTTAGGATGATTTGTGCATAACAGGTTCAGGGACACTGCCACTGTGGAACCTTTCTATCTCCCCAGCTTTTTCCAAGGACAACTAGACCCCAACCTTGGACTAATCATCCTTGTTTGTTCCTAGTTTGGTTAGAAGCTGTCTTAGTTACTCCTCTCTCGTTGCTGGGACAAATACCCGACACTCAAAATGAAGGAAGGAAAGGTTTATTTAGCTCACAGTTACTGGAGGTTTCGGTCCATACTCAGCTGGGTCCAACGCAGAGCAGCACATAGCAGAGGGCAACCTTTCATGGCAGCGGCAAAGAGCAAGAGCGCAAGGGAGGGGTAGCAGCAGCTCAAGCAGTTAGCTTTTCTTCCCACCTTACAATGTAATGCAAATTGCCTGCCCCAGGGTAGGGGAAGTACTCACACCTATGGGTACTTCCCAGTATTTACCCACCTATGGGTAATCCCAGCAGTACTAAGACCCATAATCCCAGCCTTGGATCACACATAATCCCAGTGGATCATGAGTTAACACAAACTCTAGAAGACATCACCCCATGACTGCATGAGGCTTTGGGGGGGACAACTAGACAGAAACCATAACAGAAGCAGTAACTCCGGAGAGGCCAGTGCACAGGTATGCAAATCTCCCATCATACTGTGTTTCTTATCTAACAAATACTAATGGAGTGCCGGGCCATCTCTGCACCCAGGCACCTTACAATCTAGGATGGGAGAGTAGTTACATATATATCATTAGGTGGTCACTTCAGTTCATTCAACTGATCCTTAGAACTGACCGTATACCATAGAATGAGGTAGAAACTCCTGTTCTTGGTGTGCTTGTGTACAGATCTAATGTGTAACTCTCCTCTTGAAAACCCTTTAAGAGTTTATCATGGGTAAGATCTAAGTATTTCATCTGTCCCGTAGGACCTTCAAGATCCTCTGTTGTCACTTTCACAATGTCATTTGGGCACCTCCCCAGATGTGGTCCTCATGTAAAAAATCTAGCAGTTTCCTCCCATCTGTGGGTCCCCCTGGTATCCAGCAGGTCTGTCCACTTCTAAGTGCCCCCTGCTATCACCATCTCCTTACCCCATTAATTTAGACAAATCACATGATTGTAATGAGCTTTAGTTTTCTCCAAGAAGGAATGGAAGTATGTAGAGAGTTCAGATGACATGGAAGATACTTGAGAATTACAGAGAACACCAGCTTTGGATGGTAGCCTTCAGAATGTAGACCAACCTTCCTGAGACAACAACTAAACATGGTGGAAGGTTTCTGAGATCTCTTGGAAGCATCAAAGACATTACCAGGAATGAAGATTGACCTGGTTGAGGTCCGAGAGAGGACAAGAATTCACAGAGGTCTGTTGAGGACTTCTTGCTCTGGCTATGTTAGCCTGCCCCTCAAAAGGCAGCTGTGGTCCTGAGAGTCTTCAGGGTCTTGGGACAAAGCTGAAGTTCAAAGCCTACCATGGTTTAGTACCATGATGAGCCAGTAAGGGTTGGAACCTAAAATGTGAAGGAAAACTAGAAATACAGGAGTCCCCCTTATCTGCAGAAAATCTTAAGACCCTGATGCCTGAAATCATGGATAGTGCTGAGCCCTGCAATACAGAGACCCCAAGTGGTTCTTCTTGTTCATGCACATATGTGTGCCCATGGCCTATAGAAGCATTCCTATGATAAAGTTTAATTCACAAATTGGAAACATTAACAATAACGAACAAAGTAGAACAACTGTAATGATGCACTGTAATAAAAAGCTATATATCTGTGGCCTTTCAAAATATTTTATTGTGCTCACCACCTTCGTCTTATGAGCATGCGACATGCCTCTGCAATGCCACAGCCTATGCAGTGAGGGGGAGCTAGGTGAGTGGTGGAGACATTCAGTGTTGCATTAGGTGACACGAGCACAAGCACTGTGGCACTGTCAGCCAGGTAACAGAACCTCAGGTGACTAGCAGGCACATGTGCAGCCTGGATGTGTCAGACAGATGTCAGGGCAGGGTGAAGCAGGGTACATCAGGTGTGTGGTTTAAAACTTACAGATAAGCCAGGAGTGGTGGTGTGTGCCTGTAATCCCAGCACTCAGGAGGCTGAGGCAGGAGGATCACTGGGAGTTCGAGACCAGCCTGGGCTACAGAGTGAACTCAAGTTCGGCCTGAACTGCATAGTGAGACTTTGTCTCAAAAAGATAAAGAAAAAAGGTATAGTTTATTTCTGGAATTTTCCATATAACATTTCCCAACACTGTTGACCTCAAATCAGGGCTGAAACTATGAAAGAACAGTCTTGGTACAGAAGGGGACTACTGTAAACTATCACATACTCTATCTCAGCTTTGCAGTACCTGGGAAGCTCAGACAATCTCAAGCACTGAATTTGGATTGACATGTCTGACCAAGATTGCTGGGCATGGTGGCGCATACCTGTAATCCCAGCACTCAGCGAGGCTGACGCACAAGGATCATATTTATTTGCATAATTCTTTAGTCTCATTACATTTTTCCCTCCCATTTAATACTTTTCCCTTGTTATATCTCTTCATCTCTTCTTCCTCCTTTTTCTCTCTTAAATATTTTTAAGGTAATACTTTGGTTTCTAAGCACCAGCATTTTAAATTTATTAGTGCTGCATGGCAGTGATAAACTGGTACACTGTACATCCTCATCACTGTACTGTCCGAGTCCTTTGTAGACCAGAGTAGATAGTAAGGAATGTTGCTAGGCAACTGAGCTCCGCGACCAGAGGATTTCTGCGGAACAGAGGGCAGCAAGGCGGTAGCATTTTATTATCTGTCTTGTAACTTGCTGTAAGTGGGTTATGAGGTGAGGCCTGGCCTGGCCTTGCCTTGCCTTGCTGATTTCTCTTTTAGCTAAGGTCTCCCTGTGTAGCCCAGGCTGGCCTCAGACTCACAGAGATCCTCCTGCCTCAGCCTCCTGAGTGCTGGGATCCCAGGCATGCGCCACCATGCCCAGCAATCTTGGTCGGACATGTCAATCCAAATTCAGTGCTTGAGATTGTCTGAGCTTCCTAGATACTGCAAAGCTCAATAGTTTTTCTGTTATTAACCTGAATGACTTTTAGGAGGCTGTATAGAAATATTTGGACTTCTGTGCTGTTACCCTGTGAGGACTGCAGGTGTGACCAGTAATAGTCACCTGTAATGAAAGTGATTGTAGAAAGCCTGCAGGTGATCTTCTGTGACCCTTTGCTTTACCTGTGCTGCACATGCGGTCCCACGTCCAAGTGCCAATATCCGAGCTGCTCTGCCCAAAGGCTTTCTTTGGCTACTTCTAAATAACTCACTTCCCAGCAGTTGGAAGTGCTAGGGAATGCAGGCTCCTTACCCTGGAGTCTCTCTGACCAATGCCTGGCAAGACTGACTGCTCCAACTCCCCTACATCTCCCAAGAGACAACTCTGAGGTGTGGTTCACGCCAGCCTCAGAGTCTCCCCCAGGGAATGAAGCCCCAGAAGTCAGCCAGGTAGTGTCTGCTGTGTTGGCTGCCTGCCCTTCCTAATCTCTCTCCACTTCCTTGCCTCTTTCCCCCACTTCCTACAGGTATCTTCCTTCACCTCCCAAATACACCTCTTGCACTGAAATCCTTGTCTCAGGCTCTGCATCTCGGAAAATCCACACCAAATTAGAATTCCTTTCAAACAGAGAAATGGACAAGGATTTTTTCTATTCTGTCACTGTGTATCACTGTACTGTAGGTCTTTATGAACTAAGGCAAGAAAAAGAACAAAGGGGGCCAGGGAGATGGCTCAGTGAAATAAGCGCTTCCCTGGCAAGTGCAAGGCTCTGAGTGAAATCCTCAGTTCCGGGGGAAAAAAAAAAAGGGGGGGGATGAAAGGGTTAGAAAGGGAAGAGCAAACCAGATGTGGTGGTGCACACCTGTAATCCCAGCACCTGGGAGGCTGAGGCAGGAGAGCTGCTGTGAACTGGAAAGCAGCGTGGGCTACACAGTGAGTTCAAGTCTAGCCTGAACTGCATAGCCAGAACCTGTCTCAAAAAGACCAAAAAACCAAAAAAATCCCACTTCCTTTTGATATGACATATGTAGAAAAATCACAAAGATACATTATGCAGATTAGTAACAGTTGATCAAAACAGCTGGCTGAAAAATTAATGTATAGAATAGCAATTCTCGGGGAGGAGGGGAAAGGGATGTAAAAAGAATTAGATGTGTTATGTACAAAGAATTAGATGTATTATGTACACGTACCACTCCCACGATGATGTACCCATATACGGCAAACATCTGCTAATAAAAATTAAAAATTTATTTTTAAAAACCCACTGGAT
>NW_004524672.1:9663296-9673368 GCF_000260255.1 Octodon degus
TATTATTTGGCAGAACTGGGGATTGAACTCAGGCCCTTGCACTTGCCAGGGAAGCGCTTACTCTACTAAGCCATCTCCCTGGCCCCAAAAATTAAAAATTAAAAAAAAAATTTTAGGGGCTGGGGAGATGGCTCAGAGGAATAAGCGCTTCCCTGGCAAGTACAAGGGCCTGAGTTCAATCCCTGGTTCCAAAAAAATAAAAATTTTAAAGGCCAACCCTGTTGCTACTTATCAGCAATGAATGATGAGAAAAGATTTGAAAAGGTTTGCTTCAATTAAGCATAAAAATCAAGTACCTATGAATAAATACAAAATACATTGAAAATTATGCAGAAAACTAGGTCCAAGTAATTCTTTTTCTTTCTTTTTTTAAAAAATGTATTTAGCACAGGACCTACAGGGTCTCACTAGCAGACTGGACTTGTAGTGATCCTTCCTGTTTGTCAGCTTCCCGAGCACTGGGATCACAGGCGCGCCACTGTGCCCAGACTCAATCCCCATTCCTGGGCCCCAGGGGCGGGGCTGGCACAGCAGGCCAGGGGTTGAACCCCAGCCCCTGCCTGTGCTTAAGCAGGCGCTTTATTCCACTGAGCTATCTGGCTGGCCTTGGCCCAAATAATTTGGAAAGTGTGGCTGCTTTTTGAATATAAAACTCATTGCAAGGCCAGGGAGAAAGCTCAGTGGCGTAAGTGCCTGCCTGGCAAACGCAAGGTCCTGAGTTTCATCCCTGGTACAAAAAAACAAAAAACAAAAAACAAAAACCTCATTGTAAAAATACTAATTATCCTTCAAGTTTAGACAGTGCAATCCTAATAAATTTTTTTTTTTCTGTTTGCTTCTCTTGTGGGAGTTAACAAGTGTGTGTGTGTGTGTGTGTGTGTGTGTGTGTAATGAAAATAATAAAGACAAAGGAGTCAACTGCCTTACTAGTTATCAAAAGTTATTACAAAGCAATAGTGATTAAGAAAGTATATTTTTGGTTCAAGGATAACCTAAACAACAAAATACAATACAGAAACTTGAATATCTGATACTCAATTTATGCCAACAATAGGATGATATTTTCAGTTAACTGGCCAGGGAAGTTGGAAATCCGTATGGAAAAATGAAACTGAAATGCTATTTCTTATGATACAAAAAATTAATTGCAAGCAGAGCTTAGACCTACATATAAATTGCAAAACAATAAAGCTTTTAGAAAACATTAGAGCAGCTATCTTTTTTTTTTTTTTTTTTTTTGCGGAACCAGGGATTGAACTCAGATCCTTGCGTTTGCCAGTCAAGCGCTTATCCTACTAAGCCATCTCCCTGGCCCCTAGAGCAGCTATCTTTATGACCGTGATTAGGGCAAGATTAAACGAGATACAAAAAGACACAGCATAGAAGAAAATGTGGGGCAAGGTTGACCTCATTAAAATTAAGGCCTCAGACAGGGCTGGTGGTGCACTCCTGTAGTCACAGCCAGTGGGAGGCTGAGGCAGGAGGGTAGCCTGGGCTACACAGTAAGCCTGGTTAGCCTGAGCAGCAAGACTCTGTCTCAGAACTAAAAATGAAGACACCGTCAGAATCAGAAGATGGGATACAAAGTGAAACAACACATTTGCAGCACATGTAGCTGACAAAGCTCATGCAAAGTGTTTATACTCCCAAATCAATAATAAAAGCAAGACATCTAAATGCATAATGGGCGAAATAATAAACAGGCACTTTACATAAAAGAAAATCCAAATGGCCATTAAATACATAAAGTGTGCTCCGCCTGAGTTATCAGAGAAATACCAGGTTGATTATGTAAAATTGACCATATTTGACCATTTGGATCTACCAAATGACAAGTTTATATGATTTAATGCCAATTAAAGTACAGAATAATAAAAATACAGTACAAATTAAAACAATAAGACACCATTACACATCCATCATAATAGGCAAAAATTTAAAAGCTGACCAGACCAAGAGTTAATGAGAATGTAAAGAAACCCCCACTCAGGATTAGCAGGCCTCTAGGCAGCAGCGTGGTCCCCATTTGTCACTATACCTGCTGTCCCAGGTGCACTCCAGGGTGTGGGCACCTGCTAGAGCACCTTCCCATGCCCCAAGAGCTGCACACAAGGATGTCCACAGTGCACATTAGGGCAGCAGGTACTGGGAGACATGCGGCTCTTGTGGGGTTTGGAATGTACAGTTCAGGCCCTGAAAGGATATAAAATTACAACTACAAAATTTAGTATGAGCAAGTATCTAGAACAAGAACAAGCATTGAAAGAAGAAATACCAATTCTTCACAGACTCTTTGAAAAAACAAAATGGGAGAAAGCACTTCCCAGCTTATTTTATGAGGCCAATATTGCCCTGATGCCAAAATAAGACAAAAACAGTACAAAAAAGGAAAGAAATCTATGCTGTATATAGATTCTCAACAAGATAGCAAACTGAATCCAGTAATGAGTAAAAAGGAAAAAAGTAATAAAACAAGAGACAAGAAAAAAAAAATGTCACAGGACTGTCCTGCTACCATGCTATATATATATGGTTAGATTTCTAAATTTCTTTTTCTTTTTTTTTAACCAGGGATTGAACTCAGGCCCTTGTGCTTGCTAGGCAAGCGCTTATTCCACTGAGCCATCTCTCCAGCCCAGATTTCTAAATTTCTTTGTAAAAATATGTAACTGTTTATTCCTATTTTTAAAATATTTTTTTATTTTTTTCTTCATATTCTATAGAGACTTAAAGGCTAACATATCAATACTTGATGGAAAATACCTGTTCCATGTTATGCCTAAGATGTTTGATATTCAGACAGATAGTGAGCTTAAGCTCAACTGCCTATGTTGTAGGGTAATAATAATAAGCTTCTCTTCTGGAGGGTTAAGAACCCATTTGCAGATCAAAAATTAGAGAAAAAGAAGGGCTGCAAGGACAGTCAACATTTTGGCCCTAACCTTTCAAGGTCAGTGAAGACTCAGGACATAGAAGAACCTGTACTGTAACATCATCTAACTCAGTTGTGTCCCAAATTTTCTGATCAAGGAGATTATGGGGTCACAGAGGGAAGTGATCGACAATGTAGAGTGTGCCTATGGAGAGTCACATGGAGAGAAAACATTCTCTCAGGCTTTCACAGAGAGCAAATTGGTCAAGCAATGGCTGTGACTCATCCACATGGCTGAAACTGACAAAGAATCTACAAAGTACGGTACAGGGCTTCATGATAAATCCTGAGGGGATTTGACTGACCTTGTCAGATACAAAAGTTATATTTCTTGTTATATAGGTCTTGCTTTATCTTGGTCTTAACCATCCAGCAGAAAAGAATAAAAATGAAGTATAAAAAATAAAGCCATATTAATATGCTAAGGTGTAAAAGGCTCAAGTCAACAACTTCTGACATTGCTAGTCTTACAGAAAACCCTCTACTATTATGGACTACTGGACTATATTGGGATATTTTGCTGAATTCATGCATCTACAATATTTAAATGATAATGGAATGCCCTTCTTTGACTAAACAAAAAGGAGGCATACAAATGAACGACCATTCTGTATCTGTATATTCAAAATAGGACAGATATACAGCAGCATTCTCTCTCTCTCTCTCTTTTTTGCGGAATCAGGGATTGAACTCAGGCCCTTGCGCTTGCCAGGGAAGCGCTTATTCTAGTGAGCCATCTCCCTGGCCCAGCTGCATTCTCTTAATTCAATGAATAGAGAGATTTGTTCTAATAGTGTTTGTGGACAGGATATCATGTCTGCATCTTGTACAATGAATAACCACTATGACAACAATATGCAATGTATTAATTATTTAAAAAATGAGTAAAAGGATAACATATTTACTCCAGAAAAGCAAGATTGGCTCAACATATGAAAATCAATGTAAACTGTCATATGAATAGGATAAGGGAAGAAGAAAACACATTAATGCCTCATTAGATGCTGAAAAGCCATTTGGCACAATCAGTACTTTCTCATGGTTGAAGATATTCAATGTCTCCCAGCAATAGAGAAGAACTTCTGCGGTCTGATAAAAAGCATCTTTGAAAACACACGTCTAGCATCCTACACCTGCTGCTTCTTCAGGTTCCTTCACCTTAAAATGCTCAGTATGCCAGGGGCCAGGTTGTGGGGCTGGGTGTCCTCACCCTGTCACTGGGTAGTACAACGTGGTTGTTCACTTTCTAATAACTTGTCAAGCTGCATGTTATAATTCATCCACTCCCATTCATCTGCATTACTTTTCACAATTCTATGGTTAAAAAAAAAATTAAGGGAAAAAGAGGAGCAAAGCCTTTAAACACAAAAGTTGGAATCAGAAACATTCTAAATTGAAAAAGAAGAAAGATTTTTGAGATTTTTATTGGGAGTTGAGCTTAGTAGAGCTTTCACACTGAGCAACATCCCCAGTCCTTAAAAAATAAATTTAAGGGGGGCCTGGGAGATGGCTCAGTGGAATAAGCGCTTCCCTGGCAAGCGCAACGGTCTGAGTTCAATCCCTGGTTCCGCAAAAATAAATAAATAAATAAATAAATAAATAGATTTTAAAAATTCAATTAAAATTTGAGCCTGCAATCCCAGCAGCACTCGGGAGATTGAGGCAGTATGATTGCTACAAGTTCGACCTAGACTACATAGTGAATTGAAGGCCAGCCTGAACTGCATAGCAAGACCCTGTCTCAAAAAGACAATAAAACAACATAAAATGAAATTTTGAGATGAGCTCTCGCTCATTTGCCCAGCCTGGGTTCGAGTTTGCGATCCTCCTGCCTCAGCCTCCCAGAGTTCTGGAATCACAGATGTGCAACGCCACAGTCAAGAAATGGCCCCCATCTCAGTGAGCCGCGCAGACTGCGGGTTGCCCTTTCCCTCGATGGGCCTCCTTTTGTCTCGGGCTTGCCTCCAGAGGGCGCAGTTTCCCACTGAATTCTCACCTTCGGGGAGCAGAAAGACTAAATCCTCCTTTTCCATTCTGCACCTCTCTGGAAAGGCTGGGATGTTCAAGTTAAAACAAGCAACCACAACAGCTCTGCCTCCCTGCCTCCCTGCCTCCCTGCCTCCCAGCCCTGCAGGATGGCCCCAAGGCACAAAGCTCCATTGGATCCTCCGTAGCCGAGGCCGCCTTGGTGAGGCCACCGTGAGCTCACCTTGTACCCCCTGGGCGGGGGCTGCCTCTGTTCTCCGGAGCTGGGGTGTCTGGCCCCTTCTCCCCGAGGTACCAGGAAGTAGAACTTCAGGGTTCTGCTCCCGATTCTCGGCGAGGCCAGCGTCAGCCCTTCTGGGGTTCACGGCCTTCACCCCTTCTGGGGTGCGGGGAGGCATGGGCGGGATCTGCGTGAGAGTCCTGGGGATGCTGGGCTGAGGTGCGCAGAATCTGAGGCCCTGAGCATCTGGACAGCGCGGCCCGCGCTCACACCCACCTCGCAGGGTGCTGTGCTAACAGATGAGAGCGCCGAGGCGAGGAGGCCTCCCCCAGCCCAGCGCCCAGAGGCCTTCACTTATCCCACAGGTGTTTCTAGGGCGCCCACTCTGAGCAGGCGTGTTAATCACCTACTTGTCACAGGGAGCCCCACCTGGCATTCATACCTGGCAAGAGAAAAGGCTGATTTCGCCTTGTGCTTCTGGAAGTTTCCGTAGATGGCATGCAGAGGGCTGGCAGGGGACAGCTGCTGGATCCGGAGCAGCCAGGAATCGGGGAGAGAAGGACAAGGTATGCTCAGCCCCCCACAGGCTGAGACTGGCTAAGTGAGACCCCGCGGGGTTCATGTAGGACAGAGCCCAGCAGAGAACCTTCTGGAAGGGCGGGCCTGGGGGCCTGGTGGGTGAGGATGAACAGGGACACACACACACACACACACACACACACACACACACACACACACACACACAGCACAAGCACAGTTCTGTCCTCGTTCTGCTCCTTCCCAGTTCTGACCGTGGGCACAAGATTGAAGCTCTTCGGGACTCCACATCAGTGAAATGGGAATGGAAACCACGTGCTGATAATTTATAAAAAATGCCTGCCTGTGACAGTTCAAGATGGAAGGGAAATCCTTCATTTCTCCACCGGAGGGCGCCCCACTTCCTGTCTCTCACAGGGCTGTGGCCAGTATCTCAGGAGGTGCCCACTGCAGGAGCCGAGAGTCCCACGGACCTCTTGTTCTGTACGAGCAAGTGCAGCACAAGCCTGGGAGGCCTGTAGAAGCCTCCACAGAGGATTCGCACGTTTTGTTTTATTTATTTACTATTTAAAGCAGGATCTCACTATGTAGCTCAGTCTAGCTCAAACGGTCCTTCTGCCTCAGCCTCGTGAGTGGTGGGATTACAGATGTGCTCCACCACATCAGGCTCTGGTTTCCCACATCTTAATAAACACACAGATTCTGTTTTTCTAAGAGAATCTTAAGTGTTAATGACCCTGATTCTCTCCTCACTGGCCTTGCATAGGCATATATATATATATATATATATACATACATATATATATATATATAGTGTGTGTGTGTGTGTGTTTATAATATATAAACCATCAGCAGGTCCTGTTCTGCATCTATGGATTTAACTACCTGCAGACTGAAAACATAGTTAGGCTTATGGTGGTTGCATCAGTACTGAACAATGTGGACTCTTTTCTTCCGAAACAACATAGCTATATGCACAGCATTTACATTGTATCAGGTATTATAAGTACAGGAGGGTGTGTAGGTTATTTGCAAATAAACCCAGTGCTGTTTATCATGTAAAGGACTTGTGCATCCTCAGATTTTGTTAGCTGTGGGCAGTCTTGAGCCAAGAAAGTACTGAGGGCCACCTATGTGTCCATAGATCAGTGCATATGGATGTAGAGGTGGATATGGAACACTCCTCTTCTTAAATGAAGCCCAGAGTCTACCCTGGCTCAGTTCTGTCAGGCTGTCATGCATCTGAGGAAGGCCCTCAGGCATCGCCTTGGGTCCCTCAAGGTTTTTGGAGGCCAGATATAAAACTGCATGTCCAGTACCTCCAGTCGGTCATCTGCATAGAAGAGAAGCTGAGACCAGGCTGGGCCACTGTGGCTCTGGTGCCAGGCTCTGGTGTCCTTACACCCAGCCTTTCCTCTGCACAGCCCCATCCACAGCCTGCTCCACACTAAGGAAGGCCCAAGGAGGTCATTTAGATACCAGGACAAGGAGGTCCCAGGAGAAGATTCTAAAGCAGAGACCTCTGCTGTTCAGTGAGATTTGGTGCTTGTTGGAGAACCGGCAGCAGCCTGGGAAAACACAGCTTGGAGAATAAACTTCTAGTCTGTAGAGCATAGGGTTGGATTTTATTCAAAGTGCAGAAAGAAATCACTAGGGGGATTTTAAAGAAAGCGAGTATAGCAACATGATAAAAATTTCATAAAGATAAGCAACAAGCCAGGAAATACATTATGAAGTGGACAAGAACATAAACAGGTGATCTGTTTGGGACCATTGAGTTGTCCAGACAGTTTAGTGGAATCCTGGACCAAGATGGAGTTGACACAGCTGTGAAATTCTGAGCTGGGCTCCATCCAGGGCAACCTGCTCTTCAGAGGTGCTTGAGCTCCTAAATCCTATCAGAGAAACTGGTATCCATCCCGTCACCATGGCAGCTGGGCTTCTCAGCTTGGATTGGTTGCTAGGCCACATCATTAGTCCCAGTGAAGGGAACTGTTGCCATGGTTCTTTTGAGTATGCAAACAGGAGTATGTCATCCTTCTCCAGGCTCAGGGGACTTGGTTATTCTCTAATATGTCCAGTGGAAAATTCTGGGGGAGGAAATGGGTTCAGCAATGAGAGGCCAGGGAAAGGCCTGAGTTACTTGCCTCACGTCTTACTCGATTGAGACTGCAGGTGAGGCTTGTCAATACATGAGCAAGGAGGGAGAACCAGGAATGGCAGCCCCTCCCACTTGGAGCATCAATTGACAAGGCCTTGTTTCTTCCCCATTCTTCTACTACTCTGAGTTACAACCTCATAGCTGATTAAGGCCACACCAGAAGCCTCCCCACGTCTCATATACTTTCCTTGATGTTCTCAAGAAGAGCAATTGCAGACTGATCCAAATGTGAATTATTAAATTTGGTTTTCAAAATAACTCCACAAATTTGCCCAGATGAGAAGGCAATGTTTTGGGCCTGGGCAAAGCCTTCCATGTGAGAAAGGCAGAATCCAGACACAGTACACAGCTGCACTGCCCAAAGTCCTGGAATCAGAGCCCTTTCACCAACCCATGAAGCCTTCAAATGTGTCTTACTACCTTCATTCCCTTGTGAAAGCAAATCCTTCCCTCCAGACCCCGGATCAGGCAGGCCTGGGACCATATTCTACTTGCTGAGATCCACAGAACACTATCAGCATCATGGTTTCCTACACAGAAGTCATACAAGCCCCACGCCAAGAACCTACAAACAGCTCTGTCATCAATAGATATGAACATTTAATGTTTGGAACCCATGATCAGATGCCCTGAGAAACAGGAATCAAACCACCAATTCTCAACCCAACCGAACTCCAGCATATCACATGCTTCTGGCTTTGTATTTCTTAAAGCACTTTCACATCAGTTCCTCTGATCTTCACACATAAGAACACACAGGAAGGTTTCCAATTTTCCCATTAATGGAATGCACGGAAATCCATACCCTTGCATGCTGCTGAAATACTGCAAGGCATAGCTGGACACAATGCTCTGTGGTCACATTTATTTATACATGGTTCTTGTAGGCCATGCTGGCCCCTACAGCCCACCCTTTCCCTGTTTATTCTCCTCTCTTTTATTCAGCACATATTTGTAGCATCTTGGGCTTCACTGTGCCTGGCCAGGCCAATATGTGGCGTTTGCCTCAGTGCAACTTTAGGCTAGGCAGGAAGGCATGGTACACACGTAACAAGCTTACAACACGTTCATGATAGACAGAGTGCCTGTGCAGTGGATTCAGTAGGTCCCCTGTCTTGTGTCCCCTGTCTTGACTTTGAGGTCACCTGCAGCAGAAGTGGACAGTGTAGGCACAGGATGACAACCTCCCACCTCTGACCCTGGGGACACTCTACCTCTCATCCTGCAGGTTTTCTGGAACCCCGCAAAACTCACAAGCCCATGCATCAATGGCTCTGAAGCACCTGGGATTTGACATGCCAAGAAGCACCCCTCAGTGCTAAAGATTGATCCCAGTATGGCCTTCCCTCAAATGTTAAACAGCCCCTCAATATTAAATATTCATAAGTGTGAGACACATTCTGAGATTAGACTCCTGAGGGACCCCTGAAGGGTCCATCCCCGACTGGGTGCAGCAGTGGCCTGCCCACCATTACTGTGTTTCCTGGATTTTTGGCTTCCCCTCTCTCGCTTTCCCCTTCCTTCACTTGTTCTCTTGAGGATGACCTATGCCTGCACCATGTGCACCTAGCCTTTGCTTCAAGTTTTCCTTTGAGTGAATCTGAGTGAAAAAGACCCACTTTGTTTGGGGCTCAGTCCTAGGCACCGGGAACACATGGCAAACAAGACAAGGGCCCCGCTCCTAGGAGCCTGGGGTTGCTTAATGACACCCAAATCTTCAGGAAAAAGTCCAAGCTTCTTAGGGGTGTGTGGCCTTCAAGTTTTTGTCCCCTGAACCTCTCCCATCTCATGTGAAGTTGCTCTTCCTGTCTGACTGTGTGCAATTCAGCCCCACTTGTATTTCTCAGATTGGGCCCAGCTGGTTCTCACTGTCTTTATATGTGTGGCTTTTTTCTACCTCTAAGGAGTCCTAGAGGTGTAGCTGGAGGAGATGAGGAGGTGGAGGTGGGTGTTTCACCCAGGTGGCACATTTAGGGGCAGCATTTTCTATTTAAACAGCTTACCATACTGAGATATGCTGGCGGGCAGCAAACTGAAGGACTGCCAGAGCAGTATGAACTCTAGCAAAACTTTGTTCATCTTATCCTAAAATATGGGCCCCATGTCCCTTCCTTTATTTTTCTATTTAGCATCTCTCCCACCTGTGTTCATCACTTTTTTCTCTGAAACTTGGTACTCAGTATTTGGCTTTACCACCCCCTCCTGTGTGTGTGTGTGTGTGTGTGTGTGTGTGTGT
>NW_004524672.1:9674808-9678097 GCF_000260255.1 Octodon degus
CTTACCAGGCAAGTGCTTATTCCACTGAGCTATCTCCCCGGCCCGTGACTGTGAATTTTGACTACTGCTCTCAGTATCTTCCAGTTTTTCTGTGTTATCTTCCCAGTTAAGGTGGCATCTTGTAATCTTGGGATTAAATAAAATGTTCCTTTGAAGCTTAGAAAAGTCTGGTTTTCCTGATGGAGTTTCCCTTAATTCGGTCTCAGTATACTCATTACTTATGTAATAGCCAACTTTAATAAATTGACCTCAATAGGTTCAAGCACTTAGCACCACAGCATCACTAACCACATCTGCATGTGGAATAGGTCTTGCGGTGGGTGCCTCAGCCTGAAACCCAAGCAGATGCCTTCCTGTGGGAACAAAGTAGCTTTTCAGCTGGCCTCTGAGGTCTGAATTTTATTTTATTTATTTTATTTTTTGAGAGGAAGTCTGTCTCTCTTTTTTTTTTAAACATTTATTTATTTATTTATTTATTTATTTAGTGTGTGTGTGTGTGTGTGTATGTGGCCAGCTCAGCCCACCAAGGGGTGGGGCTGGCTGGCATATGGTGCTGGGGGATTGAACCGCGGTCCCTGTGCTTTGCCAAGTTTGTTCCAAGTAGGTGCTTTAGACCACTGAGCCATCTCACCAGCCCCGTCTCTCTTTTTTTAAAAAAAAAATGTATTTAGTACATGGTCTACAAGGTCTCACTACACAGATCAGACTCATAGTGATCATCCTGTTTTCAGCCTCCCAAGCACTGGGATTACAGGCCCAGGCCACCACGCCCAGTCTCAATCACCATCTCAGCACACCCTGGGGGTGGGGCCAGCACGGCATGCTGGGGATCGAACCTCAGTCCCTGTGTCTGTCTAAGCAGGTACTTTAATCTGCTGATCTATCTGGCTGGCCCTGAGGTCTGGATTTTAGTAACAGGTGATCAGATACAGATAATATCAAAGAAGATGAGGATGTCTCCTGGGTGAATGGGTAATTCTGGGATAGTTTGGGGTAAGTCTTGAAAAGGAGGTTTAGTCTTGATTACAGAGAGCCAGACTATATGATTCAGATCTCATTTAAAAAAAAAAATTATGTGATTGCTACAGGGTCTCACCACACAGCTTGGACTCATAGTGGTCCTCCTGTTTCAGCCTCCCCAGTCTGAGATTACAGGCAGATCTCATTTTAAGAGGCACTGGGGAGTCACCAAAAATTTTTTTTTCCATAATTTTATTGAGAAACAAATAGCAATGACACAGTTTCAAACCAAATTGGTAGGACAGTTTCTTTTTTTTTTTTTTCTTTTTTTTCCCCATAATTTTATTCAGAAACAAATAGCAGTGAGACAGTTTCAAACCAAATTGGTAGGACAGTTTCAATAATTAACACATTGCATACATTCTTCCTAGTGGTTAATTGCTGTACAAGATGCAGACATGATATCCTATTTACAAACACTATTAGAACAAATCCCTCTGTTCATTAAGAGAATGTAACTATATATCTATCCTAACCATTTTGAATACACAGATACAAAATGGACATTCATCTGTATCCCCTTTTTTTTGTTAAGTTCCGTTATTTGAATATTATAGGTGTGTAAACTCAGCAAAATATTCTAAAAGAGTCTAGTAGTCCATAATAGTATTGGGTATTCTGCTTCACTGGCAATGTCAGAAATTGTTGACCTGAGTCCCCTACAGCTCAACATAACAACATGGCTTTACTTCTTATACTTCATTTTTATACTTTTCTGCTGGATGGTTAAGACCAAGGTAAAGCAGGACCTATGTAACAAGAGTTGCAGCTTTTGGGTCTGATAAGATCAGTGAAATCTGCTCAGGATTTATCTTGAGATCCTGTACTTCAGATTGTAGAACCTTTGTCAGTGTTAGCCATGTGGATGAGTCACAGCCATTGCTTGGCCGATGTGCTCTCTGTGAAAGCCTGAAAAAATGTTTTCTCTCCATGTGAGTCACCAAAGTTTTGTAGTCCAGGGATAGCACAGTGAAAGGATAGGTTGGAGAGTAGGAAGAGAAACACATGAGAAAGAGGCAGCTAACTAGAACAATGAGGGAAAGACTTGCACATGCTTTAAGGGCCTGGAATTAGGCAGAGAAGCAAATGGAGAGGAGAGACCTTTGGGAGCTAAAATGAAGAGTGTGTTCATAGTTGTTGGCAACTATCTGGGTTTCAGTGGAGAGGCAGAGTGAGAAGCCACACCTAACCTTAGGGAACAGTTGGTTGGTGTGGTGGATTGACAACGGATGGTCAAGTTGAACCCCCAGCTGAACTGAACAAGTGGGGTGCTGGGTGTGGGAGGCCCACCTGAAGGTTGTTGCTACAAGCATAAGAGGCAAAACTGGAGAAGAGGAGGAGGATTTTAGGGAAGCTGTTGGAGGCTGTAGGGAGCTGTTAGTTCTCTTGGTTCCCTTGGAGGACCTTGTCATGCTGGCTTTCCCAATGAACTTGGCCATTTTTTCAAAAGAGGAGCTCAGGTCCTCACTGTCGCTGAGAATGGCTATGGTTCACTTTGGAAGAGCCTGGTCCTCACCTTGAGCACCACTTCCTGGATCTGGAGGAAAGATGGTGCACAGCTCAGTCTCCTGAAGAAGGCTGTCACACTGGCTTTCCTGATAGGAACATGGCTTTACTCATCACTGGAGGGGCTTGGGACCTCACTGTTGCTGAGGATGGCTGTGGTACTTCTTGGGGGAGCTCTGGGTTTTACCTTGCACATCGCTTCCTGGCTCCTGTTCAGATCCCTCAGCCTGCTAGCACAGAGCCTTCATCTCACTGGAAAAGACCTTCTAGCTTCCACCACTGACCTCTGGGCCTTCCCAGCACAGATCCATGAAGCAGGCCTGCATGAGACATCACCAAGTGTTGTAAGCCTCCAGTGGACTTGTGGGAAGCATGGTTATAGGCTCTAGGTTGACTCAAACAGGACATTACTGTGAGATCCAGGCCCTCAGTTGGCTTCTTTGGTCTTTAGTGTGTGGACAGATTTCCTGCACTCTTTGTATATGATTCTTTGGGTGATTCATCATAAAATAATATTATAAAACATGTGTCCTTGGGCCAAGGATATAGCTCAGCAACCTAAATGCCTGCCTGGCAAGCACAAGATCCTGAGTTCGATCACTGGCACTGCAAAAAAACAAGTCAAGGATTTGGCTTTAATTTCAGGTAGTTTATTCTGGACTATGCTCCTGATCAGCAGTTGTGGGAGGGGTGTATGGCTCTTCTGGGGTTCCAGAGACCTTGAACCTCATTATCCAGAGTGAGTAGTCCAACTACACACCTC
>NW_004524672.1:9678702-9680390 GCF_000260255.1 Octodon degus
AAATAGCAACTCTATACAATCTCTTCCAAAAAACCACAAGAGGAGAGCACACCTCCCAACTCACTCTATAAAGTCAGCATTGCCTGAATCCCAAAGCAGAAAGACTGTGCAAGAAAAGGAAACTGCAAGCCGATGCCCCTGCTGAATGCGAGCTTAGGAGCACCCGAAATTGCTTCCTGTTCCATTGAGTCTTCTCTTTTTCTGTTTTCGATTTTGTTGGTTAGTGCTTTTCTGTACCTTCCTAATGATGACTCTCCAGCTGGAGTGTTCCACGCAGTGCACAGTAAGCATCCTTTTGCACGCATCCCACACATTTTAATATGTTATGATTTCATTTTTGTTCACTCCAAAATATTTTCTTATTTCTCTTTTTGACCCACGGATAGTTTGAAGTACTTTTTTTAGTGGCCCAGTGTTTAGAGACTTTGTTGTTATTGATTTTTTTTTTCAACATGTGTAGTTACAACAGTGTAGTTCAGGCTGGCCTTGAATTACTGTGTAGCCCAGGCTGGCCCTGAACTCATGGCTAGCCTCCTGCCTTAATCCCCAGAGTGCTGGGATTGTAGACATCTGCTACCAGATTGGCTGCTGCTGATTTTTAATTTAGTTATATTAGCATCATAGAACCCTCTTTATCATTTCAATTGTTTTACATTTACTAAGGTTTGTTTTATGGCCAAGGATATGATCTGGGTTATGGGTAGTGTTCCATTATGAACTTGAGAAGAAGTATACTCTACTGTTGTTGAGTAGCGTGATCTGTGAATGCCGATTGGAATCAAGTGTTGGATGATGTGATCTAGTTCCTGCAGATCTTAATAATTTACATCTCCTAGTTCTCCTGAGTTTTGAAAGAAGAGTGTTGAAATTCTCAAATATAATTGTGGATATTATTTCTTCCCTTCACTACTGCTCATCTTTTTAAAAAACGTATTTAGTACAGGGTCTCACTGCACAGCTCCGACTCCTAGTGATCTTCCTGTTTTCAGCCTTCCCAGCACTGGGATTACAGGTATGCACCACCATGCCTGGTCTTGGTCGTTGGCTCAGTGTGCCTGGGGCAGGGCTGGCACAACATGTGGTACCAGGGATTGAACCCTGGTCCCTGTCCGCTGAGCTATCTTGCTGGCCCGAGTGCTGTTCATCTTTGTATCGCATATTTTGAGGTTGCTACGTACGTACACTTTGAGCGCTGCATATCTTCCTGATGAACTGATCCATTTACCATTGTGTGTAACTGTTGGGATCGAAGCTGTCTATACCTCCAGTGTCTCAGACAAGGCCACGGTGCACAGCTTGGGGAGCTGATGCCCGTAGTGACCTGACCTTTGCTAAGATAATACAGACAGTTTTCTCTTGTTCCCTGTGAAGCCAACAAGGTATGCTCTTCTGCTATGGATTAGATATTCTTCCTGACTCAGATTCTGCCCTCCCCTTAAACTCTCCATGAGCTTATTTATATGCCGATTGTATAAATAAGTGTGCTTCAGGTTCTGGGCAGTTCACTTTCTCCCATCAGGAGAAAGAGTTTCACCTGACCTCAGCTTTTGTATATTAGTTTCTGTCTTCTTCACCCCTACCTTCCTCCCTCTGCAGTTTCAAGAGCTGTGCAGGACATGGCATACAATTCCCTTGTATTTCTCTCTCTCTCTCTCTCTCTCTCTCTCTCTCTCTCTCTCTCTCTCTCT
>NW_004524672.1:9680745-9686236 GCF_000260255.1 Octodon degus
TTTTTAAAAAAACAATTCTGTCAATCTCTGTCTTTAATCAATAGGCTTAGACTAGGCACAGTTATCGATATATTTGGATTTACACCTATCATTACATACTTTATTTCCTCTTCTTATTGCTCTGTTCCTTGTTTCCTTATCTTTCCTCATTTAGATTGTTGGAACACCTTTTTTTTTTTTTTTTTTCTTTTTAGATAGGGTTTGTCTCAGTTACTCCTCTCTCATTGCTGGGACAAATACCTGACACCCAAAATGAAGGAAGGAAAGGTTTATTTAGCTTACAGTTACTGGAGGTTTCAGTCCATACTCAGCTGGCTCCAAGGTAGACTGGCACATGGCAGAGGGCAGCAGTCCATGGTGGTGGAAAACAGCAAAACAGCAAAAGGAGGAATAGCAGCAACAAAGGCAACAGAGAGCAAATCTCTCTCTTCCTTATGTTGCCTTCAGGCTATCTGCCCCAGGCTGGTGTAGCACTCACATCCATAATCCCAGAAGTACTCAGACCCATAATCCTAGTCTTGGACCACGGATTAATCCCAAACTCTAGAACTGTGACCCATGAATGCATAAGGCTTTGGGGGGACAACTAGACACAAACCATAACAGGGTTTCACTATATAGTGAAGGCTGGCCTTGAACAAACAGCAATTCTTCTGCCTCAGCCTCCCAAGTACTGGAATTCAGGTGTGTGCCACCACTCCCAGCATTTGAACACTTTCTAATATTTTATTTTAATGTGTGGTGTTTTTTACTTTATTTCTTTGTATAGCTTTTTACAGCAGTTGCTGTAAGGATTGTAATATACATACTTACCTTTGCATGGCCTACTTGCAATCACTATTTTACCATTTGAGCTGTTTTAGCTGTTAAAGAAAGTCAGTTATGTCATTGTGCATTGAAAACTCCATCAGACAATGTTATAATTCTTTCTTTCTTTCTTTCTTTCTTTCTTTCTTTCTTTCTTTCTTTCTTTCTTTCTTTCTTTCTTTCTTTCAGTTCAGGCTGGTCTTGAGCTCACTTTGTAGCCCAGGCTGGCCTCAGACTCACAACAATCCTTCTGCCTCAGCCTCCTAAGGGCTGGGTTTACAGACATGTGCCACTATGCCTGGAATAACTTTTACTTTTTTTTTTTTTTTTTTTTTTTTTCAGAACTGGGGATTGAACTCAGGCCCTTGCACTTGCCAAGCAAGCGCTTATTCTGCTGAGCCATCTCCCTGGTCCCAGTTTTTACTTTCAACCAAACATATCTTAAATAACTCATGAAGAAAACAATAGTCTATGATATTTACCCAGTTATTGACCATTCATTCCCAGTGTTTCTGCAGGCAATGAATTATCTTAGTTTCACTTAATCTAAGAATGTCTTTGTTGCACTTTCATTCCTGAAGCATATTTTTTGTTGAATATGGAAATCTGGATTGACTCTTTTTCTCTGTCTGTCTGTCTGTGTGTCTTTTTGAGAAAAGTTCTCACTATGCAGTTCAGGCTGGCCTTGAGCTCACTTTGTAGCCCATGCTGGTCTCAAACTCCCAATGATCCTCCTGCCTCAGCCTCCCAAGTCTTGGAGTTACAGGTATGCACCACGGCATGAATTCCTTTCTTGTACCACTTTAAAACTGTTACTATACTTCCTTCTGGTTCCCATGGCATATAAAGAAAAATTCAGTTGTTCAAATCATCTTTCCCCTCTAAGTGAAATGTTGCTTAAGCTCTTCAATTTTAGTTTTTGGGGTTTTTTTTGGCGGAACCAGGGATTGAACTCAGATCCTTGGGTTTGTCAGTCAAGCACTTATCCTACTGAGCCATCTCCCCGGCCCCTCAATTTTAGTTTTTAAACAATTGATCATGAGTCATGTATGGAATTCTTTTTTTTAAAAATGTGTTTAGAACAGGGTCTACAGGGTCTACAGGATCTACAGGGTCTCACTACACAGATCAGACTCATAGTGATTCTCCTGTTTTCAGCTTCCCAAGTGCTGGGATTACAAGCACACCACCATGCCCAGTCTCAATCGCCATTTCAGCGCACCCTACTGGCGAGGCCAGCATGACACGCTGGGGATCAAACCCCAGTCCCTGTTCCTGCCTAAGCAGGGGCTTTAGTTTGCTGAGCTATCAGGCCTGCCCCATGTGTGGAATTCTTTGGGTTTATCCTGTCTGATGTTCACTGAGCTTCTTGTAGGTTCTTTTGGGAGTGAGGGTTGTGTTGTGGTCTGTGTCTGGATGTCCCCCAAAGCCAAGCAGTCCTGGGTATCAGGTTTTTCAGAGGTGGCCGAATCCAGAGTTTGTGATTGTTTCATGGTCTAATTCTGGGATTAAAGGTGTGAGCATTACATTCACCCTGGGCAGGCATCGTGCACACAACGTAAGGGACAGGAGGGCTTGCTCTCTCCTCCTCTTTCACTGCTCTTGTTGTCTTCCTCCACCATGAACGTCTGCCTCTCTGCCAGACCACCCTGCATTATGGACTGAAACAGCTACACACTGTGAGCTAAATAACCTTGGGTGTCAGTGTTTTGTCTCAGCAATGAGGGGAAAGTAACTAAGACAGGTTGGCTTGACTTTTTGCTTTGTTTTGATTTTAGGTTTTGTTTGTTTGTTTGTGGCAGTTAGGATTGAATCCAAGGTCTTTATACTGAGCTACAGCCTGTTTTTAAAATTTTAACATTTTTCTTAGGTCAGGTTCTCCGTAAATTGCTAAGTTGCCCAGGCTGGCATGAATTTCTGATCTTCCTGCTTCAGCCTTCCAGAATGCTAAGATCACAAGCGTGTACCACCACAGCTGGCTTAGAGGTTTACATCTTTGACATATTTTGGAAAACTGCAGCTATTATTTCTTCAAAAGCTTTATTTATGTACCATATGCTCTCCTAATTCTGGAATTCCAATGACATGCGTGTTAGACCTCTGGTAGTAGTCCAAAGGTCTCTGAGGCTCTGTTAATGTTTTTCTCCAGTAGATTTTCTTTTTAAAAAATATTTACTTATGGGCCAGCCAGATAGCTCAGCAGATTAAAGCGCCTGCTTAGGCAGACACAGGGGCCGGGGTGCAATCCCCTGGTTGCCAAGCTGGCCCCGCCCCCGGGGCATGCTGAGAAAGTGATCAAGACCGGGTGTGGTGGTGCACGCCTATAATCCCAGTGCTTGGGAGGCTGAAAACACAAGGATTACTATGAGTCTGATCTGTGTAGGGAGACCCTGTAGACCCTGTACTAAATACATAAAAATAAATGAATAAATCATTTATTTATTTAATTGTTTGTTACAGGGTCTTGCTACACAGCTTGGACTCATAAGATCCTCCTGTCTCAGTCTCTGAAGCACTGGGATTACAGGCTTGTACCACCACACCTGGTTTTGGTGGCACTGAGCACCTGGGGTTCTTCGGCTGCCATGGCATGCAGTACCAGGGATCAAACCTACGTCCTTGCACATGCCAGGCAGGCACTGAGACTGCCAAGCTATCTCCCAAGCCCTGCATTCTCTTTATTTTGTTCAATGGGAATCATTTTTATTGAGCCACAGTCAAATTAATTAACTCTTTCTCTCTCAAT
This sequence comes from Octodon degus, assembly GCF_000260255.1. Classification (NCBI taxonomy): domain Eukaryota; kingdom Metazoa; phylum Chordata; class Mammalia; order Rodentia; family Octodontidae; genus Octodon; species Octodon degus. Next base: position 9,684,299 of record NW_004524672.1, read on the forward strand.
CTTATTCTGCTTTTGAGCTCATCCGGTGAGATTTTATTTTAGTTATTGTATTTTTTTCCTCTAATGGCACATTAGAGGGAACAAACAGAACAGCCTGTGGTAGGAGGTAGGCTAGAGAAATAGGCCCAGCACTGAATTTTCAGGGCCTCACAGGTACTAGTGGAAGGTTCAATACTTAATGCAAAAGTGCAGAAGAAAATTACTGGGGTTTTAAGTGATGATTTTAAGAGATTGCCTTAACGCTGTTGAGGAATGTATCCACAGAGGCAATACTGACATCTGTAGATCCATTAGGAAGTACTGTGTTGGCTCAAAGTGATGGTAGTGGCTTCAGCTTGGTGACCGCAGTGGAGCTGAGCACCTCTAGTGGGCGCTGCACCCTACCTGGGGGACCTTGGATCTGGGGCGGGGCTGGGGGGAGACAGGTATTAGTATGGGTTCCAAGGAAACTGCTTCTGACTCCTGTCACTATGGCAGCTGGGCTCCTTCTGCCTGCATTGGTGGCTGGGGTGATATCATTAGCAGTAAGTGACTGAGCCCACAGTGAGAACTGGTTGTCACGGTGCTACAGATTATGAAAATAAGAGCCTGCCATTCTCCTCCAGGTTCCGAGTCCTTGACTAGCTCTACACCTAAGGAAAAAAAAAAAAATCAGGAAGCGTGAGTTCAGGACCTGGGCTCCCAGGTAAAATAAAATAAGAATCAAGGGCTGGCCCAATAGCTCAGCAGATTAAAGTGCCTGCAAGCACAGGGGCCTGGGGTTCAATCCCAGGCCTGCCGTGTCAGCCCCACCCCTGGGGCACACTGAGATGGTAGTTGAGCCTGGGTGTGGTGGTGCATGCCTGTAATCCCAAATTTTGGGAGGCTGTATACAGGTGGATCTCTATGAGTCCAATCTAGTAGTGAGACCCTGAACACTCTGTAGACACTTCCCCCCCTCAAAAAAAACCCATAAAATGAGAATGAAAGCCAACAAGGAGAGTGAAAAGGGAATTCAACACAGAAGGAGGTGGCAGTTGGCATTTTTACCTGAACCCTAATTCACTGCATGAGAGGGGGTTGATCAAACTGCAGGACACTCAGTGACTAATGGTGACCCTGGAGGCCCCCCAATGGAGAAATGCACCAGTAGAATGGAACAGCGGATGCAGTTCACTTCAGTGAATGAATTATTTGAGTTCAGGTGTACTCCAGGAGAGGGTGACTGGCCAGTAGCCATCTTGGAGAGGGGCCAACTGAGCTCAGAACTCAGAGAAGCTCCAGGTTGGATTCGTCTTGTGGCTCCCAGTGTCCAGGTGAGGTGGAACCAAGTTCAGATCGACAGAGGTCAAGGATCTGAGTTCAAGCCAGCAGGAAGCAGAGTTCAAGCTGGTAGGAGGCACATAAAGTGTTGGCCTGAACATCGGTGGAACTGAAGGTGCAGCTTGCTGGGATTACCCTTTAGCCTGCCCTAAATCTACAGTCTACAGCTGGCTTCTGAGGTTAATCAACATGGATCTGTGCTCTGTCTGCCTACTCTGTCTTCAAATGATGGCTGAGAGATGCCTTGAAGTGGACCCCCCCATTTCCCTTCTCCTCCTGCTCTTCTTCCTCCTCCTCCTCCTCTTCCTCCTCCTCCTCCTTCATTTTCTTCTTCCTTTTCTTTTCTTTTTTTGTTTGGAGCACCTGTTGGAGCCATTTCCCTAGAGCCTTGGCCAAGCAGCCACCTGGAAGAGTGCAGCCCAAGGGCAGGTCCTGGAGAGTGAGGCTTTGAGGTCAGAACTCATGGAAAAGGAAAGACCAGAGGCTAGTGTCTGAGCTCTGGGAGAGGAAGCTGCTGCCAGAGCCTGGAATTGTGCCCCTGAGGGGTGTAAAGAGTAAGGGGCCCACAAAAGCCCCCTCTGTCACTTAGGCAGGAGGCACTGATGTGCTGGCGCTAGTCCCTATGAACTGATCACT
>NW_004524672.1:9686861-9688450 GCF_000260255.1 Octodon degus
GTACTGGAAATTGAACTCAGGCAGGCACTGTGCCACTCATATCCCTAGCCCATAAATCTGTTCTTGTTAGCACCTGAAATCTGGAAGGGGCCGTCCCCACTATATTGGGGCCTGATCCTCTAAAAAAGGAACAAGGTCCTTCTTTCTTGAAGATCACCTTTAGACAATGGAGGGATCCAGGAGACACTACTCGGTTAACAATGGCTCCAACCATGGTGTTCAGCTGAATTTCAGAGATATAAAGTGTCACAGAAGACAACTGCAGCTGTGTTTTCACAACTTCCAGCGGACAAGTCATAATAGCTCCCACTGTGCCACTACATCTTTCTTTCCTTGTGGCCCCAGTCCTTCATGAAGTTTCTGATTTATCTCTGTATTCTTTGTTTGCTCCTAAATTCCTTCTCCATGGTGTTTTTCTTTTTCTTTTTCTTTTTTTTGTGGTACCAGGAATCAAACTCAAGACTTAATGCTTGCCAGGCAGGCACTTATGCCCCTCAGCTATCTCCCCAGCTTTCCATGTGCTTTTTTGGGAGCATGAGTTGGATAAGACTAAAGTTAAGCTTTTCTCTGCCATAAAGAATAAGTTTGGGACATTTCTAGCTAAATGAATGCATCCTGAGACCATACTCTTAAGTGAAATATATCAGACACACATGTTTAAGTACTACATTTTTTCTCTAGTGTAACAAACCAAAAATACAAGTGAAGACCAAATGTATAATAGATATTGGGAAATAGGAAGGAAATTTTCAAATAAAAACAGTGGTGGTGGGGGAGGCTTGCTGGTTAACTCAGTTGTTCAAAGTGCCTGCTTGGACAAACTCAGTCAGGTGCAGAGGACCACGGTTCATCCCTAGCTCCATGAGCCATGTGAGACCCACCCTTAAGGCAGCCTGAGCTAGCAAAAAAAAAAAAAAAATCCTTCTCTAATTTTGGGCTGTTTGATAGCTCAGTGGACTAAAGTGCTTTCTTAGGCAGAGCACAGGGTCAGGGGTTCGATTCTCAGCATGCCATGCCGGCCCCATCCCTGGGTTGTGGTGGCGCTCACCTGTAATCCCAGCATGTGGGAGGCTGTAAACAGGAGAAGTCCTATAAGTCCGATCCAGTAGTGAGACCCTGAACACCCTGTTGACCCTGCCTTAAATACAGAAAAAAGAAAAAGAAGAAAAGAAAAGAAGAACAGGGAGGGAGGGGGGAAAGATAGAAACAAACCTTTTTAAATAAGGAGGGGAACAGGAGTTAAACGGAGAAAAAAGAATCAAGTTATTTCATGTACCAGTACAAATTCTTTAACTTTTCAGGAAAATATTTCTAGTTCCTGAAACAGCAAAACAACTTTTGTCAGACACTCCTATTAATGATAAATATAGACTTCAGACACAATATGAAAATAACTGTATGAAGACACAGAGACCAATGAAAAGCAAAAACAGAAAAAGAAAAGGAAAGGAAGAAAGGAAAAAAAGAAAGAGAAAGAAAAAAATTAGAGCGATGATAATTCTTTTAAAAGGGGGAAGTTCTGGCCAAGGAGATAGCTCAGCAGCTTAAGCACCTGCTTGGCAAGCACAAGGTCCTGAATTTGATCCCTG
>NW_004524672.1:9688550-9691104 GCF_000260255.1 Octodon degus
CACACACACACACACACACACACACACACACACACACACACAAATAAATGTAAAATAAATAAATAAAAATTAAAAAAAAACATACTTAAGCAAATGTAAAGGAGTTGAAATGATCCCATGCATAATATCAGGCCATAGTGAAATGAAATTGGAAATCAATGGCAAAAAACACAAAAATTTCATAGATACATGGAAATTATGTAACATTCTCCTGAACTAATGGATCACTAATGAAACTGAAGAAAAATTAGTGATCTAATTAATGATCAGAGCAGAAATTAATGCAATGGAGACTAAGACAATGCAAAGAATCAATGAGTTGAAGAGTTGATCCTTTGAAATATTAAGTAAAACTGACAAAATCATAGAAAAAAAGGAAAGAGACTCAAATACATGCAATTATGAATGAAAGGATGAAATCACAACAGATCTTGCAGAAATCCAGAGGACCATCAATGCCTATTTTGAGAACCTGTGTTCTAGAAAGATTCCTAGGCATATCTGAATTACCACAGCTGAATCAAGAAGATACAAACATTTCAAATAAACTAATATCAGTCAATGACTGATGGCTGGAGAGATAGTTCAGTGGTCTAAGCACCTGCCTGGCAAGCACAAAGACCTGGGTTCTATCCACAGTACTGTATGCTGTGCCAGCCTTGGAATCCTGGATGTGCCATGGTGGCCACCAAAACTAGGCATGGTGGTGCGCACCTGTAATCCCAGCACTGGGGATGCTGAGACAGGAGGATCACTATGAATCCAAGCTGTGTAGTGAGACCCTGTACCAAATAAATAAATAAATAAATGAAATTGAAGATATAATTTAAAACCTACCAGCAAAGAAAAAGCTCACAACCTGATGGATTCACTGCTGAATTCTATAAGAAATTAAGAGAAAAACCTCATGTTGCTCTTTTTCAAGCTCTTTAATGAAATTGAAAGGGAATCAATACTCACAAATTCATTCATGGAAAAATGTTTTACCTTGATGTCAAACCCAGAGAAAGATCTGACCAAAAGAGAACAAGGCAATCTCCCTAATTGACATAGATGAAAAAAAATTCTTAATAAGATATTGGCAAACAGAATGCAATAAATCATCAAGATTATACACCACGACCAAGTAAGATTCATCCCAGGGATTCAGGGATGGTTCAACATACACATATCAATAAATGTAGTATACCACACTAACAGAGCCAAAGAAAAAATCCACATGATCATCTCAATAGATGTACAAAAAGCATTTGACAGAGACCAACACCCATTCATGATAAAATAGAAAAAAATCCTACAGAAAACTGGAATAGATGGTCTTTATCTCAACCCAAGCGAAGCCGTCTATGACAAACCAACAGCCAACATACAAAATGGATAAAAGTTAAATGATTTCTCTCTAAAATCAGAAACCAAACAAGGATGTCCACTATCATCACTGTTATTCAATATAGTTCTGGAAACATTAGCCAGAACAATTAAACAAGAAAAAAAATGACAAGAATAAGGATAAAAAAGGAAGAAGTTATGTTATCATTATTTGCAGATAACATGATACTTTACATAAATATCTCCCAAATCCCCTGCAGAATACTTCTAGATTTAGTATCCAACTTTGGTACTGTAGCTGGATATAAATTCAACACTCAGAAATTAATAACATTCCTGTATACAGATAACAAAGTCACTGGAAGAGAAATAAGGGAAATAACACCTTTTAAAATAGCATCCAAAAAAGTACAATACCTAAGAATTAATCTAACAAAGAAAGTAAAAGACCTTTACATTGAAAACTACAGCACTCTGAAAAAGGAAATCAAAGAGACCCTGAACACCCTGTAGATCCTTCCCTAAAATACAAAAAAAAAAAAAAAAAAAAAAAAAAAAATTACCATTTGGAACCAGAAGATATCTATAATAGCAAAAGCAATTCTGCAAAATAAAACAAGGCAGGGTGCATCACAACCCCTGTCATGAAATTATACTACAAAGGTACTGTAATAAAAATAGCACGGCACTGGCAAAAGAAAGCCAGATGCAAGGACCAATGGAACAGATCAGGAGATGCAGACACAACTCCAAACACACTCATCCATTTTATCTTTTTATTTTATTTTTGGTGGATATCTTTTTATTTTAAAGAGAGAAAAAACAATAAAAATGTTATGGAATTTCAAAACAAGATGATAAGAAATTAACAATGGCTATTATATTGCATACTGCTATCTTCAAAGTAGTTGCTCAGATTACAAGTTACAGGCATGAAAAATTGATCAAACAATATAATCACTAACTGTCCCTTTCAATGAACTGTTCATTTCAATGAAATATTTGTGGTTGTTATTTCCCTTCTCCTTGTCTCCTTTCCTCCACTCCAGTTTTTTTTTTTCTTTTGAAAAGTTTCTTTTCCTTTCAAATTATGTATTGTATCTTTGGATCTTACTTACTCTTTCGGTTTCTTCTTCTTCTTCTTCTTCTTCTTCTTCTTCTTCTTCTTCTTCTTCTTCTTCTTCTTCTTCTTCTTCTTCTTCTTCTTCTTCTTCTTCTTCTTCTC
>NW_004524672.1:9692291-9693191 GCF_000260255.1 Octodon degus
AAATTTAAAGATCCAATCCAAAAACGGGCATCTGAAATGAACAGTCACTTCTCAGATGAAGAAGAAGAAATTACAAATAAGTGTATGAAAAAATGTTCATCAACACTGATTGGTCATTCAAGAGACAAATTTAAAAAATACTGAGCACTCCACAAAGAAGGCCTATTATAAAGAAATCAGTTAGTAAGAAATGCTGGAGGGGATGTGGGAAAAAAGAAACTACTGTGGATATGCCTCAAAAATACTAGAACTAGAGGTTCCACTTGGCCTAGCTACTCCCCTTCGTGTCATCTTCCTGAAATAATGAAAAGCATCACATGACAGCAATATCCATGCTTATAGTGGCACAGTGTGTAATACCTAATTTGTGAAAACAGCCCAAATGCCCATCAACCAATGAATGGAAAGGGCCGGGGAGATAGCTCAGTAGAATAAGCACTTGCCTGGCAAGAGGAAGGGGCTGAGTTCATTCCCCAGTTCTGAAAAAAAAAACAAAAAAAAAACAATGAATGGATACATATGTGGGTTTTTTAAACAATGGAGTAATGCTCTGTCATAAAGAATAGTTTATTACTTTTATTGTTAAAGAATACAAATTAGAATTAAAACAGAAAAAATTGCAAGTGATACAGATTCTCAACAAAGTAGCAAGAATTTCACAGTATTTGTTGTAATACATAGGGCTGTCTTCTAACCAGTTATTCATGTTATCAGATATATGCATGTAAAACTGGAAAAAGAAAGAAATGTATAATAAATTAAGAAAACAGGGTCTGGAGAGATGGCTCAGTGGTCTAAAGCGCCTACTTGGAGCAGGCTTGGCAAAGCACAGGGACCGTGGTTCGATCCTCCAGCACCACATGCCAGCCGGCCCCGCCCCCTGGTGGGCTGAGCTGGCCA
>NW_004524672.1:9695781-9731379 GCF_000260255.1 Octodon degus
TATAGTGAAAAAGAACTTGGTTAGTAAGTGGCAGTCTTACTGGCTGAGAAGCAGAGTTGGGAGTACAGAAACTGAACTTACTGTAAGGTTTACCTTGAAATCGCTAAAGGACTATACCTTAGGTCTAAGTACCTCATCCCACACTGAAGGGATGTAGCCAATGATTAATGCAGAAATGAAAGACTTCTGTCTTAATCAGGCTTCTACAAGAGCAAGGTTTTCTGCCAAAAGTTAATTGTCTGCCAAAACAAATTTGACACTCTTTAAAGAAATATGATGGCCAAATAGCGCAGACAATTAAATGCCTGCAAGCAGGCGCAGTGGCTGGGGGTTCTGTCCTTGGGCCTGCCATGCCAGCCCAACCCCCAGGGCGCACTGAGATGACAATTGAGACTGGGCGTGGTGCATGCCTGTAATCCCAGCTCTTGGGAGGTTTTAAACAGGTGGATCACTACAAGTTTGATCTAGTAGTGAGACCCTGAACACCCTGTGGACCCTTCCCTAAAATACAAAAGTAAAATAAAATAAATATAATGTAATTCAAAGTCCATAATGCATCAACACAAATTATCCAGTTCACAACAACAATATCATCATCATCAACAAATTATATTGAAATGTCAGCCTAGAGTTTGGAAAGCTCATACACATTGGTATAAGAAGTCAGCAAGTCAGTTAGTCATTGCAATAGATCTACTTAAAAGGGTAAAGTGGTTTGGACCAGAGTGATCATAGTGAATGTGGGGGGAAAAAAATAAGAGAGATGCACAATATGTTCTGAGGGTCAACTCCATGTGATTGGTAAAGGTTGTAGTTGCATGAAGGTAGAATGAACATCAAGAATAATAAAAACCAACTAAATTCCTTGAGTGCCTACTGTTCTCCACAGTTCATATTTAATTCTTAAACCCATAAGGCAGGTGTAATGTCTGTCCACATCTTACATGCAGCTCACTTCTCCAACCTTGGAATTGGAAGTATATACTGTGGTCTTTAGGACTTGGCTTGTGTCAAAAAGCAGAATGGCCAGGAAGTCCAAAGGGTGTGGGGAGGAAGGTGGCCTAAGGGAAATGAGGAATTGGAGAGGCGTCCTAGGGGCAGGACCTGCTCGCTATTGGCCGATGCAGAAGGAGGGCTTTGCAAGCTTCTGCTAGCTAGCGGGTGGAAAGCGCTCGCCTCGCGCAACGCCTCCAGCCTCGGTAGCTACTTTCACTGCGACTAAGGCAAGGGCGGAGCGCGAGGAGAATGCAGCGCCTGCCATGGTCTGGGGGCTCCGGGGCCCTCCGGCTGCTGCTATGTTTCCTGCTGCTGAACAGCTGTCCAGTGTGCTGCGGCGACATTAGTCCCCACGGTCAGAAGGAAATCTGGGGGGTGCGGGCAGGATCAGAGAGCATTTGCAAGAGAAGACTTAGGGCCTCAGGGCTAGGAGACGAAAGGAAAATGTGTTTGTGGACAGAAGGAGAGATACCGGTAAAAGTATCTTGAAGAGGCATAGATCTTGGCACAAGTCATCTGAACCTAAGAGGAGCCAGGGCAGAGGAAGATTGGGTATTCGGGAGATCGGGAAGACGAATGGGCAGAGGGCAGCCAGAGGAGAAGCCAGACGCGCCAAGGGTCCACGGAAGAGATGAGCCGGGCTAGGAATGTGCAGAGGATCAGGAGCACTGGTCTTCCATCATCTGGGTCCTGGCAGAAGGGAAAAGAAAGGCTTAGTTGTGAGTCCAGAGCTTGGGAACTGTAACCCGATTCGGATAAGGAGGGGAATGCTAGGCTGGAGTAAAGCCGTAGAACGGAAGGGGGAAGGGATCATCCTTTTCCCCCTCTCTCCGCTCTGCGCCATCAAGGTTGACCCGGCTGTGACTCACTTCTAAACAACTGGAGCCAATTGCGCAGGCTCGCAAGTTCCTACGCCCACCATTTGAGGAACTGAGCGCAAACTCCTGCTCTGACGCCTACTATCCCCACCCGATTCTTACGTGTAGAAGCTAATGCAGAGGATTCGCAAAGAACTGTGGGAGAAGGCCTGCTGGCGGATGTGAGAAGGGGCGGAGGGAAGAGGGCCGCTAAGCCTGGAGGAAGCGCCAAGCCCCCTCAGCACCACGGACAGCACCCTCCGCATGCGACTTTAGGGGGTGCTGCCTCTGAGAATTACATTTCCTTTCGGAAGTTCAGTTCAGTTCGCTCTCAGTAGAAAGCTGGAGCTTCCAATTCTTTTCCAGGACAGGAAATTATTCACTGACTAGGGAGAATTTCCTCTTCTTAAGACCTGACCAGACTGACAAGTGGTAATTCCACTGTAGAAAAATTGGGCTCTCCTTCAGCCCAGGTCCATCTATCTATCTGGAACAGGGGAGATGTGCTTCATTCACATTAGGAGCTATCTTTCTTGACGTCGACTCTTCCTCAGTGTATCGCAGGGCAAACTGTGACCTACAGAAAAACTACTCAGACCCTCAAGCCCTATAAGTAACAGTACAGTTACACACAAGGGAATTCTGCTTTCTCGAATTAGATCAACTAAGGATCAAAAATATCTGGGGAAATTCATCTGCCCTGAACAGACGTACAGGTTTTTTCCTTTTCATTATTTCCTAAATAATTCATTGAAGTAACTGCTGAGATTTATATTGTGTTAGGTATTATAAATAATCAAGAGATGACCTAAGTATATGGAGGAATGTTAATAGGTAATACACAAATTACTAAGCCATTTTATATATGGGACTTGAGCACCTTGTTTTTTGGTATGGGGTGGATAGTCCTGGAACGAGTTACCTGAAGAGATGGTGCTTTTTCCTTCTGAAGATTCCAGTCCTCCACAACACCTCTTGGCTTCAAAGTCTTCCCTAAACTGACCTCACCTGCTTCCCCATGCTCCATCTTTCCATCTGATTATCCACCCCATATGTGCATCCTTATGAGCCACTGCTCACCCAGGGTTGTTTCTTACCTGAAAGTTGATGCCAAGTTGAAAGTCAAATGAGGCTCAAAAGTGGAAGGGCAGGGCAAGTGATAATGAGGGAAGAAGAAAGGAGGATTTGAAGATGGGGAAGGAGCCTAGTACAGAGAAGAAGGCAATCAGGGAGTGCCAGTGTGGGGAAGCTAGCTCCTCTTCAGCTGGCATACAGAAGGCTTATGGGCCAGGTTTTTCCTGACACCACTATTGTGTTTTTAGATGAACAGGGCCAAGGAGAAGTGGTACAGCTCTGGCCCCTGAAAGGATTTACTGCTCCATTCTTCCGTCACCTTCGAGTTCTACTCCACCAGCTTATACCCCAAGGTAAGTAAAGCTGGAGAATAGAGATTGGAATCTGCTCAAGAGTAGATGAGGGTTGTGAAGAGTTGTCTATTCTGGGGATAGTTTTTTTTTTCTTCGGGTGTCTCTGCTTGAAATACTTGTCACACTCAGCTCAAGGGAAAGGGAGGCAAGAGAGGAGTGGTACTAAGGCTAGATGGGCTGTTTGCCTCAAACATCCTGGAAGAGCCCAGCAGAAGGTTCTAGAAGAAATCTATGGAAAAGGCCAGCATCCCAACCCCTGGCACTACTGAGTGTTTTCAGAGCAGGGACCAATTAAGTTCTCAGCCAGAAGAAAATGTACACATGTCAGCCTTTAAGTAGGAAGCTGAGAAAATTGTGTGACAACCAGAGAGGAGGAAGAAAAGGGAGTAGAGAGTCTTATTTGAGACAGATGGCTGAACCTTCCATAGAGCAGAGTTTTGTAAATGAGGAGACTCAGAAAATCTGCCTTGAGTTCATATTACTACTTCTAATGCCTACTATGTGTACAATGCCTTAGAACAATGCTTCTCAAAGTACACCCCCAACAAACACCAGTGTCAACAGAGAACTTGACAGACACATTAATTCTTAGTCTTTACCCCAGACCTACTGAATCGGATACTCTGGTTATGGTGAAGAACAATTTATATTTCAACAGCTTTGCAAAATATTCTAATGCACACTGGAGCTTGACAATTGCTGCTTCAGAGTTTTTTAAGCACTTTGCATCTCTAACTTCATTTAATCCTCACCATATCATCAGATGAATCAGCAGAATCTGCAGCCATCATGCTTATTGAATATGACATACCAAGCACTGTGATAGGCAACTTTTATACACCATCTCATTTCATTATCTCCACAAAATATGATCCTTTATGCACTCAAGTAAGAAGCTTGAAGCTTCTCTGGTTCCTGGAATGGACAGTGTCCCAGGTGTCAATTCCCCCTATTCTTTCATCCTATAGGTCTGTTCTGGAAGGATGACCTCATTCAGGATCTAATGGCTCAAAATATGGAGCATGTGAGCGGACTCCACACCCAAACTCCATACCTGAAGTGTGGGGAGGCAGCTCTCTCTACTAAAAGCACAGGAGTGAGGTGTGTGGGGCATGTGGTGGGTCCATGCTCTCTGGCAGACAGAGCAGGAAAGGAATGAGTGCTAGAACTGCAAGGGATTGCTACCAGGAGCACTATACTATAGAGGGAATGCTTCAGAGATCCTACCTGGGGTCAGCTGGGCACAATTTTATGATAATTCATTAAACCTGCAGGGGTAGGTGTTAGTGCGCATAGGCCCACTTGTTGTTCCTGTCTCTTTCAGAAGCGAGAAAGAGGAGAAACTTCAACTCTTACTGCCCAAGGTGAGACTGCTGTGGCCTCAAAGAACTGCAAAGTCCTGACTTTATAGCTCACTGTCTTCCTTTTTTTTTTTTTTTTTCTTTTCTGTTTCCTTCCTGGCTCCTGGTTTTTCTCTTCCCAGAGCTCAATGCCCAAAGTGAATAGAGACCAGTGCTTTACCTCCAAAGCGGTTTCAAAGGCCATGAAACAAGAGGTCACCAACACTGCCAAGGTGAGAGAAGCTTGCTTTCTCCTGGGAGGGTGGAATCACCGAAGACCTGTTTAAATAAGGGAGGCAGGGGTAGAAATGGGGGTGGATACTAGGGTGAGGACAATAGGCAGAAAGATCTTTTCTTTCCCAGTCAAAGGTAGCTCTGTTTTCTTGTATCTCACAGACAGCACAGGATCATGTGAGAGGAGAGACTTGGGGCATGCTGTAGGTGCTGGGAGCCTCTACTGAAAAGATGAACTGCATGACTGTGCAACATCGATAGCTTAAAAATGGGTTTTGAGGAGTTCAGAGTTCTCCAAACTGGATTAGAAGGCCTTAAAATGGCCCTCTTCTGCCATGTGCTCCTTTGCATATAGCAAAGAATAGCAAAGCCCCCTAGAATAAAGGGAAACCCAGCCCAGAGACCCCACATTCAGGTCCTGCCTTTGTCCCATGCAAGTCTCCTGGGCAAGGCTTGCAATCGTCTCTTTGGGATGTTTGAACTCTACAGCATCCACAATCCAGACTGGAAATTATACATCTATCCTTCTAAATAAGAAATCTGGGCTGGATTGGCCATGGGCCCTCCTCGAGGCTCTATAGTGTTCATGGCAGAACAAAGACTGGATCCAAGTCTCCAGATTTCCATCTCTTTTCCCTGCATAGCTCCTCTTCTGCCTCTTAAGGACTTGAAGGGGTAGCCTCTTCCAAGCATCAATATTCTTCATGCTGAAAAATTCTTGGGAATGGGGCCAAGACCTAAAATGTAAGAGGTTAGAGCCAGAGAAAGAATTAAGGAGAGGGCATCCCAGGCAGACAGTATTGCAACCACTCATGTTCTGAAACAAGAGTACCAGGGCACATGAGGGGAACAGACAGCAAAGTCAGTGGAAGAAGATGAAACTGAAGAAGGAGAGTCAGGATTGACCATACAGGGGATTGCAGATCATAGTAAGAGACTGGATTTTATTCAAAGTGCAAGTTATCTGGGGGAATGTAAGAAGGGAAATATAAGGTGACATGATTTGAAAATGCTGTCTTGGTGGTGTTGGGGATCAGACAGTGAGAAGAGCAGGAGTGAAAACTGTAAACAGCCACCTGTCCTGGCCAGGGAGATAGAGACAGGTTGTGCAGCAGGGCAAGATGTGCCCTCCATTTAGCGGCAGCTGGCATCTCAGGGAGTCCTGTCTCTTCTTGCTTTCCAAAGAACAAACTCCCTTTCCTTAATGTGGTAGCAGAGCTTCCTGTATAACCTGGATTAGTTGCTGGGGCAACATAATCAAAGCTGAGAGACAGAGACCTCCCTGTGGGGGCTGCTAGCTGTTGTGCTTCCAGGTACTTCCAGGAATGCAAAAAAGGCACAGCCATTTCCAGCCTAAGGAAAAATCACAGTGGGTGGAGAACCATAAGTGGGAGCCAAGCGACCAGCTGTCAGTCAGTGGGCTGAGTCACTGCATGGAAGGCTTCCTCAAGTTAGGCTGTGGCTGAAAGGCTTGAGGAAGGGGGCAGGTGAGGGAAGGGCCATCTCCCACCATCCTGACTCCAGATGCCTTCTTTCTTCTTTAGGGCTCCTCCAGGCCATTCCCCACCAGGGGCCACAACCTTGTCGCTGATTGAGATTGAGTGTGGAGCCTCCCTGCTCCAAGCCACCCCTCATTGCCCTTCAGGGGGCAGTTCTTGAATGAATGAATCATTAAAATGGATTCACATACAAACACTTTCTGGGAGCTTGTCTGGAGATGGCCTAGGCAGAGTCTGAAACTAGTGAGGTGGGGGAGGTCATGGGCTTCAGTGCCGGCAGAAGGCTTGTTTCTGTTGTTTTCCTTCCACCAACCATTCCTGAAGTGAGGAAAGTAAAGGCTACCACAGCTGGAACAGCAGCCTTCCCCACCCATCCCCTGGCTACACTGTGTGGTTTGTTTGCCCACCTTTTCATGTGATGGAGAGATGGGCTCCATGTTTGCCTCTGGTCATTCTTTCTATCCGCCATGCCAGGCCAGCCTACAGGCTGCTGTCTTACATGAGTCTCCACCTTCTGCATCTAAAGCCCCTGCCAGGATGAGCCCACAGATTGTGCTCTTGAGGATCAGCACAGCAGAGCAGTGCTGAGTTCCAGGTGTCTTCACACTTGTTGATGGCTCTTGCTGATTTGCCTTTGGTAGCTAAAAGTCTTTAAAGAGAGTGGGAAATAGGGCGGCCCATTCTCAACCCAACCAAATACCAGAATGTTTTATTTGCTGAGCTTTATTTTTTCCAGAGCACTTTCATGCTCAACAGAAATACATAAGTGCGCACAGTCAGGCATCAAGATTGAGTTGCTTCAGGGAAGTAGGCTATGAGTACACCACACCACACCTTACCCTATTATGCAGCCCAGATAAATATAATTAATTCTTGGTAACACAGACTCTCAGTAATGTCTCAGAGCTAGCCCCTACCCTTTTACTTGTGTTCAAGTACACAAACAAACCTAATTCTATAAGAAAAGTCATACTCACTTATTCTTTGTCGTCAAAATTGTTAGCCACTGTCACCTGCTCCTCCCCCGTACCTTTCTTTCTTGTTCATTCTCAAGTCCTATGTGATGGTTAATCTTCAGGGGCAACTTGATTGGCTTGAGAGACACCTAGGAGGCTAGTACAGCCCACTTCTGTGTATGTCTGGGCAGGTTGTAGGTGTGTGACTTTGCCTACTGTATGTAGTTCCTGGCTCCTTTGTCTCTGGATCTTGCCCTGCTCTTTGATTTCTGGATGCCATGAATTAAGAAGCCTTCCTTCCCTGCCTTTCTACCATGAGGTTTTGCCTTAGAGCCAGTCAACTGTGGACTGAAAACATAAGCCAAAATAAACTTCAAGTTATGCATGTCAAGTATTTGGTCTCAGCAGAGGAAAGCTGACCAGTACACATGTGCTTTGGTTTTTTTTTTGTTTTGTTTTGTTTTTTTTGGTTTTTTTTGTTTTCCTGCCACCAGCAATTTTATTTAGTATATGACAGAATATAAATACATAACAATATATCTTTTCTTATCACAGGTAGATTTTACATAACAAATTTGTGGCTGACAGATATCAAAAGAAAAATGGAAATTTGTAAGTTATCAGAAAAGGAACAAGAGTATAGGAAAATAATACATTTTATATAAATTACAAAGGATAGTTACAATGAAAATCCATTACTGTTCTCTCCAACTTAACTGTATAACATAAAGTCAACACATATTATGCTGTGAGCTGCTAAGGATGCACGAACACTGTGGGCTTTCAAAAGACAACAGACACACAGGACATTAGTTATCTGAGTATCACATGCAGCTCTCAGTTCTTAACTGGAGTTGAGCTTCCTTTCGTAGTCTTCTTTAGATGGTGGTAATTTGGCAAGATTTTCATCAAGAAATCCAGCTGGAGTGTCTGGGGCTGTGGCCGCTCAGTCTGCACCCGACGAAGGCAGTCTGCACCATAGATAACTGTATTCTCAGGGATGACTTCAAAAGTGTTCAGGTTGCAACAAGCCCCAATGATGCAACCACTGGTCAGTATTACATTTCTGCCTACATATGCTTTTGACTCAATGACATTATTATCTCCCATTTTCATGGCTTGGGAATAACAGCCAACTTCAAACACATTATTGGTGCCGATGATCATGGGTTTGGGTTCTGGATCTTCAGTGTCAGGGGTGATGTTGTCTGGGTAAGAATTTATGATCAGGGCCTGTTCTTCTATTAGGTTACCTTCGCCAATCACTATTGGCCCAGCTTCTGCAATAATTTGTGCTTTAGGGTGGATCACTGTCCTAGGTCCTATAGTTACATCTCCTCTGATCTCACTTTCTACACATACGACTGCTCCAGGAGCAATCTTCACACTCTTTTGAGTCTTCTCCGCCATGGTACAGCTCTCCACATGTGCTTTGTTGTGTTGACCTTTATATTTAGTTTCTGCCCTCAAAGACCTTGAAGAATAGTCAGGGAAGTAAGCTGTATGTGCCATAGCTTCATCCAGGGATCTGCTGGGAGCATATACACAGATATCTAGTGGCCCACATTGCCTTCCACCCACAGCATCAGGCAAACAGTTTCCATACCTGCTGATACCTTCCTGCCTCAAGTCCTGGAGCTCTGCTTCTCATCCTGCTGGGTCTCTAGAACTCTGGACAATGTGCCCCCACTGGACTCTAGGCATTCGTGAAGTACCTGGGATTCAGTGTTCCCAAAGGCAACTTTCAACCAGTGAAAGACTAAATTTAGTGCTAAAATACTCCAGAATCCTCCAAGTCTTAGTAGACAATTCTGAGGGATGTTCCATCTGACTATTCGAAGGATGCCTGATGATACACAGTCCAGTTTTCTACAGTATAATCTGTTTAAGAGCACACCTAATATTATGGACTTTCTTATTTATGTATTTATTTTTTTAATGTCTTTAGTACAGGGTCTACAGGGTCTCACTACACAGATTGGGCTTGTAGTGATTCTCCTGTTTTTTAGCCTCTCAAGTCCTGGATGACAGGTGTGCGCCATCACGCCCAGGCTCAGTGGCCATCTCAGTGTGCTCCAGGGGTGGGGCCAGCATGGCAGACTGGCCCCTGCATCTGCTAAGCAGGCACTTTAATCTGCTGAGCTATCTGGCCAGCCCTCATGGACTTTCCTTCCTTGATACATTGACTTTTCCTGTCCCTTATCTGGGATTTCTGGGACCATATCCCACACAAACAACCTATGCCGACCTTCTTATCTCCTTTGGGTCAACCCAAAAAGAGCCTAAGACATGCTAGCCACTCTTTTAGGCTCTAGAAATACAGTTGTGAATAAGATAAAGATTCACTGCATGGTGTTTGGTTATGATCAGTTTCTAACTTTTTGTTAATAGGGAAAAGTCCAAGGAATTTTCTGACCCACAGAGCATTCAGATTCTTGTCACATCAACCTTTTCAGGGCAACGGTGTTTTTCCCTTCTGTCACCCTGTTTGTTCCAGCAATTCATCCCTAATTGTGTTTCTCAAAGTGTGTCCAGTTGGCTTATGTTCCTGGACCTTTGCATATGCTATTCCATTTTTCAGGTAAGTGCCCCATCACCAAAATACTTTGTCAGTCTTTTGTTTCTTTTAGTTTTTTGAGACAAGTCCTCACTATGTGGTTCAGACTGGCCTTGAATTATGGCAATACTCCAGTCTTAGCCTCCTGAGTGCTAGGATTACCAGCACGGGACACCATACCCAGCTCACTGTGTTCTAAAAATCTAAGTTCTCCTCTTTGGTCTCATCTATTACTCTTCTCTTGTTGGTGGGACAAATATCCACACTTAAAATGAAGGAAGGAAAGGTTTATTTAGCTCACAGTCACTCGAGGTTCTAGCTGGCTCCAAAGCATAGCAGCACATGGTAGAGAGCAACCTTTCATGGTGGCGGCAAAAAACAAGAGAGCAAACTTTCATGACTGTAGCAAAGAACAAGAGCAAAGGGAGTGGCAGCAACTCAGGCAGCTAGCTAGCCTCTCTCCCCTCCTTACACTGTAATGCAAATTACATGCACTAGGGCAGGTGCAGCATCTACTTCCACAATAATCCATCACAAACTCCAGAAGCTGCCCCATAACTGCATGAGACTTGGGAGGGTACACCTATACACACACCATAACAGGTCTACAAACTGACCCTTCTAACACTCCATCCCCAGAGCAAAGTGGTAGAAGTTGGAAAGATCAAAGGTATAGAGAAAGTTAAATAATCTGATAATTCTGAGACAGAGCAAAAAGGTAGAAAAATGGCGCTTTTAAAAAGGAAAGTAGGTTTAGAAGACTGCACTGCATGGTTTGGATCATATTGGACAGATAAGGGAGAGCCACTAAAGGTTTTAAAGGAATGACAGTGAAAGTTGTGCTTCAGAGTATTCTCACATTTATGCAAAAGGATTTTGGTTAAAGATGGAATTGTTTAGAAATGTTGGGCTAGGCCAAGTGGACACCTGAATGTGAGTGAAAGGAGACACTGATGAGAGGTATTACGAAGGATGAGTTCACAGGCCTTGGCAATCATGGATTGAATTCTATCTCCTCCAAAATTGATATGTTGAAATTCTAATCTTTTGTTCCTCAGAATGTGACCTTATTTGGAAATAAGGCTATAGCAGAGGTACTTAGTCAAATGAGGTCATTATCATGGATTTCATTCCAAAGTAGCTGTTATCCTTATTAAAAAGGAAAATTTGGAGACAAATATGTCTAGAGGGAAGACGACAGGGAGAGTTCAAAAATGAAGGATGCACTAACCAGCTTTCCCTTTGCCAGTCAAAATACCAAATACCCATAACCCAAAGGAAGAGGTTTAATTTGACTCATGATTTTAGAGGATTCAGTCCATAGTCAGCTGGCTCCAAGAGAGGAATATCATGGTAGGAGGAGATGGTGGAGTAACACTACTTATTCAGCCAGGAGGCAGATCAGCAGAACAGCACCAGAGAGGAAGGGTCATAGACCAGATATAATCTCCTAGGTCAGTTTTTCATGACCTACAGAACATATCCAGACTGTGCTTTACTACTGTCACCCTCTACGTAGGTCCTAAGCAAATCAAGTCGACAATTAAACCTAACCATCACCACTTACAATGTACACAAAAATAGAATCTAGTTGAATTATATGTCAATGTAAGGGAGTCAAGCAAAGAAGTACTTATAAGCTATTATAAAAAATCTTTTTCAATTGAAAAAATCTTTCATTTATTTATTTGTTATAGGGTCTTGCTACATAGCTTAGACTCATAGTGATCTTCCTTTCTCAGCCTCCCCAGAGCTGAGATCACAGGCATGCACCACCATGCCCAGTTTTGGGACCAGCATGCAATACCAAGGATTGAACCAGGGTCCTTGCACTTGCCAGGTAGGCACTTAGACCACTGAGCTATCTCCCCAGTCCCATTATAGGAAAATCTTTATGAACTCAGAGTTTGAAAATATTTCCTAAAGAGCAACCAAAAGCACTAAAGGAAAATCTAGTGTATTTTATACAATTAATTAAGAATATCTGATCAGCAAAAATATTAAGAGAGTGCTAGGGAAAACACATGATAGAAAATATGTTAATAATAGGTCTATAAAGATCTTGTTTCTGGAATATTTAAAGAACTCTACAAATCAATAAAGGAAGATTTTTAAAAATCCAATAGAAGGGCTGGCCAGATAGCTCAGCACTAAAGCGCCCACTTAGGCAAGTGCTAAGGGACTGGGGTTTGATCCCCATGCTGTGCTGGCCCTGCCCTTGGGGCACACTGAGACAGCAATTAAGACTGGGCGTGGTGGCATGTGCCTGTAATCCCAGCACGCAGGAGGCTGAGGCAGGAGGACAACCTGAGCAGTGTGAATTTGAGGTTATCCTGGGCTACAGTGTAAGTTCAAGGCAGCATGAGCTACAAGGAGATCCTGTCTTAAAAAAGAATTAGAGCCAAACAAGGGTGCACATCTCTGTTAACCAGCTACTTGGAAGCTGAGGCAAGAAGATCACAAGTTCCAGGCCAGCCTAGACAACTTAGTGACACCCTATCTCAAAATAAAAAAAAGTAAGAAAGTGAGTGAACAAGTGAGTGAGTGAGTAAATGAATGGCTAGAGATATAGCTCTGTGGTAGAACATTTGTCCACCACAGATTCAATCCCCAGTCTCACACACACACACACACACACTCTCTCACATGTGCATGTGCACCAACAGAAAAATGGGCAAAAGGCTTGAACAGGCATTTTGAAAATAATCTATAAATGCTTAATAAAATGTACTCAAAATCATAAGCCACCAAGTAAATGCAAATTAAAATAATGATATATTGTTTTACCCCCAAAGAATTGCTACTTTAAAAATAAACTTACCAAGTATTGAAACATGTTTCAACTGAGGCTTTCATACATTGTTGGGCTGAGGATAAATTGGAGCAATTAACTTAGAAAACAATTTTATACTAGTCACTGAAGTTGAACATACATTTACCTTGTGGCTCATCAATTCAACTCACAGGTATAGAGCCTACATCATGGTTCTCAAGGTTCAGCATGCATTATAATCACCTGGAGAAGCCAGCTTGGGCTACATAATGAGTTCAAAGCTAGGCTAAACTATATCGCAAGACTTTGTATCAAGAAAGAAACCACCTGAAGAGATTGTTAAAGTTAGATTACTGAGACTTGTCCTGTGAGTTGCTAATTCTGTAGGTCTGGAACCTGAGGCTGCTTTTCTAAGAAATTCTCAGATGAAGGTGAGCATGGTGGTGCATATCTGTCATTCCAGCACTCAGGAAGCAGGTGGAACACTGTGAGTTTGAGGTCAGCCGAGACTACATAATGAGTTCAAGCCCAGCCTGAACTACATAGTGAGACCCTGTCAGATAGATAGATAAGATTAAGAATGAAAAAATTCTCAGATGATACTGATGCTGTTAGTCCAGGGACCACACTTTGAAAGCCACTAGAGAAGCACATACATATGTACATAAGGAGACAAGTATATTCTGAAGAGTGTCATACATAATCATTTCAAATGAGGCAATTTAACATCCATCAACATCAAAATGGATAAAGAATTACAGGATTTATGTATGTCTTATGGTTTATGTCTAGATGTCCCTCCAAAGCCTTATACAGTGAAGGGGGTTATTCATTAGAGTCTGACTCCTGTTTGTGATTGATTCAAGGTCTACCCTAGGGCAGGTAGCCTCCATACAATATAAGGGATAGTCTCAGCTCTTGTTGCTTTTGCTATCTCCCACCTCCACGCACTGTCGCCCCTCTTCCATGTGCCACTTTGCTGATTATCAACTGAACCCTCTATAAACTGTGAGATAAATTAGCCTCTTCCTCTTTAACTTGGGGTGGTGGGTATTTTGTCTTAGCAATAAGAAAAGTAACCTAGAATGTATAACCAAAGACTACAACAATGTGGAGGAATAAACTATGGCTTCATAAAGCCAGACAAAAATACATTTTTCATAAAAGAATACTTACTATATGATCTCATTTATGTACAGTTTTAAAATAAGCAAACTACTTCTAGACTGTAATCAAGAGTTTTGAGACTGAAGAAAAATCTCTTCCTGTTCTCTACCTAGATTTTTCTGCCCAAAGAGAAAAAAAAGAAAACATGGCAATGTGCCATGGCTCAGCACAGCCTTGCACTACTGCTGGAAGGGTGAATTAATCTTTGGCCAAGGATGGATGACAAGTCACTTGATTTATAAGAAATATGACACAAATAAGACCTCAATGGGCCGGCCAAATAGCTCAGTAGATTAAAGTGTCTGCAAGCAGGCACAGGGGCCTGAGGAGCCTGAGGTTTAATCCCTGGGCCTGCCATGCTGGCCCTGCCCCCAGAGCATGCTGAGACAGCAATTAGGACTGGGCATGGTGGTGCTAACCTGTAATCCCAGCTCTTGGGAGGCTGTAAACAGGCAGATCACTATGAGTCTGATCTAGTAGTGAGACCCTGAACATGCTGTAGACCCTTCCCTGAAATACAAAAAAAGAAAAAAGAAAGAAAAGAAAAAAAAGACCTCAACACATGTTAGTTGGTGTCAGGTAGGATTCACCCATGTAAGTTAAATGAGTAAGGACTAGATTTGAATTACCTTTGATTAAAAAAAAACACCTTATTCTTAAAACCAGAAAAATATCCAGAACCTTGGAGATTTGCACTGTTACTCTTAGAAAACAAGAAGCAGTTGTATGGCTTATGATAATTCTCCTGTCCCAGTAGAAAGCAAGACTTGATCCCCAGTTTCCAGAGCTAAGGCAATTCACAGATGTGGAGACCCTTGACTGGATGGCAATGGGGCCTTAAGTATTATATTAGTTAGGGTCTCTAGAGGAACAGAGTCAATAAAATATATATGCAAGGGGAGGTAGCACGTGGGCTTATCAAATGAAATGTGCAAGAAGCCATACTGGCCATCTGCATACTGGAAGGACACAGAATCCAGTAGTTTCTCAGTCCAAGTAGTAGAAAGCCACTGAACAAGGGAAGTCAATGCTGCACCACCCGTGGACGGTCGGAGGCCTGGAAGCTTACTGTACAGTCGCTGGTGCAAGTCTGCTTTTAAAGGCTGAAGGAACTGGAGACCTGTGTCTCAAGGCAATGGCAAAGACAATAGCTTCTTTCTCTTTTTGTTTCATACACACTAGAAGTCTATCAGTTGGGGAAACCCATGTCTGGGATGGATCTTCCCCCCAACAGACATACCCAGAACTATACTAGTCTGCTAGATATTTCTTAATCCATTGAAGTTGACATTATACAAAGATCTAATGCTAGCTACAGAGTCAACTGAGCTGAGCCAGAGAATATGTACAAAGACTTTGGATTAATAGACACTGGTTCTGATTAGAGGGCAATCCATGGAGATCTAAAACACCACTATGATTATCATCAGAGCGAGAACTGATGCATATCAGGTGGTGATGGGAGTTGTGCTCTATAGTAGTCTAGTGGGATTGTGAACCCATTCTAGAGTTATTTTCCTCAGTCTCAGAAAGTGTAGTAGGAATAGATATAATTAGCAATTAACCTAAGAATCCATCCTCTGAGTTTCTAACCCATGGAATAAGTTATTTCAGCAGGAATGGCCCAGTGGAAAAAAAAACCTGGTCTCTGCCATGGTTTGGGTGTGATTTGTCCTTTGCTAAAGACTTAGTCCCAGTTCCACGGTGGAGCCTTTAAAAAATGGAGCCTACTTGAAACTAATTAAACCATGGGTTTCCACCCTCATAGAGAAATTAGTGGTATCTTTTGGAGTCATGTGTAGTAGGAGTGGACTGGCTCCTGTGAAAGAGTAGGTTGTTACAGAAAGAGCTCCTCCCTAGGGTCTGGTTTCCCTTCTTCCCATGTGCCCACTTCCATATGAGCCTCCAACACTGGGATGCTAGCCACACCCCTACCAGAGCCATGCTAGTGTCATGCTCTTGAATTTCCAGAACTGTGAGTTAAATAAACATCCTCTCCTTATAAAGTGTACAGCCTTTGGTATTTTGATATGGCAATAAAAATGGATTAAAATATTTCCCCTCCAAAAGTACGCACCGAAATCATTCTGCATCCCTAGAGGAATTTCAGGAACTAAAAACACCATCAAGGACTTGGTAAATATAGAGGTAGCTGTTCTTATCCTCATTGGATTTTCCCATTTATCTTTGAAATGGGTGGATCTTAAAGAGTAACTATAGCCTTGGTGGGCTGATGAGGCTAATTTCAGTTCTATTTCCTGATACTCAGTCATTACATAAAGCAGTGGAGAATAGCTGGAGGCATAAGAGGATATGGCTTTGCTCCAAAATCTTCAACACTTACATTGTGAAAATCTGACTAGGGCTTGCCAGAAGAATCACGTGCCTTCTTGGTCCCCTTGGTATGCCCATTATGGTAGCCACCAACCACATGTAGCTATTGAGCCCTTGAAACACAGCTAGTCCAAATTAAGATGTGCTGTAAATGTAAAATACACAAAGGCTCAGTGTTAAAAAAGGGATGCAAAATATCTCAGTAACTTTTTGTATTGAGTATATGTTGAGCTAATATTTTGATACATTGGGTTAAAGAAACATATTGTTAAGATTAATTACACCTGTTTTTACCTTTTAAACTATGACTACTAGAAAATTTTAAGTTACAGCTATAGTTACAAGGATATTTCTGCCAGGCCATTCTGGGTGAAAAAGAATTCTTTCTTTTTATTCCTATCAGGAAAGACAGAGAAGAATAAGTGCTTCCCTGGAGAATAAGTGCTTCCCTGGCAAGCGCAAGGGCCTGAGTTCAAACCCTGGTTCTGAAAAAAAACATTTGCCCAGGGAGATGGCTCAGTAGAAAAGACAGAGCAATATGCATTCACACAGCAGAGGCAACAGTATGCCCTAAAATTGTCTTACTTCAAATACTATGTCAACACTCTGTTCTCTGTAAAATTGTGATATGGAAAGATCTCCTTTACTTTGATATCTAGAATGAGATGATGTTCATATCTATTCTAAAAATTCACATGTTCAAATGCAATCTTTAGTGTATCAGGAGGTGGAGATTTTGGAGACAATTAGGTCATGAGGATAAAGCCCTCAGGAATGGGACCAATGCCCGTATAAAGGAGTTCTAAAGACATCCCTGACCCTCTTTCCATCAGGTGAGAATGTAACAAGCTGTCTGTATTCAACCCGGAAAAGACCAGATTGAAGGCATAATCCAATCAGGCCAACACCACTTCCTGGGTTTTCAGCCTTCAGCAGTGTGATAAATAAACTTCTGTTGTTAATAAACTACTCAGTATGGTAAGTTTTTGTACCTCCTGGACTAACTTAGACAATGTCTCACAAGAAATGACCCTAATTCATTACTTTGATGGTACTGTACTAACTGGATATGCTAAGTAGCATATAGCAAGCACATTAGATGACAGAAGATACATGCATGGAAAAGAAAGCTCACAAAAATTCAGTCTTACCACATTAACAAAACCTCTGGGAGTCCAGTTATCTGTGGCATGTTGAGATCCTTTCTCTACTATGAGAGAAATTATTTTATTTTGGAATCTTACCACAATTAAAAAGAAGCGATACTGCTTGGAAAAGAATGGGCCTCCTTAGCATTTGGGGGGAAAAGTAGAGCACATTTAAATGTGCTACTCTGATTGGTTTATCAGTAATTCACTGGGCTTCTGTTGTCACCTGAACCAAGAAGATTTCTGTAGCAGTTCTGGGTTGCAACACATGCAGTCCTTTCACTTAACTATTAAGAAGCAGCATTCCCAATGGCTTTGAGAGTGTCAAGAGTGCACCAAGATGACACATGACTTTTCTGGCTTGCCTTAGTAAAATTATAATAATGCAGATACCCAACATTTTTTAGTAAAGATTCCTATCCCTTCTTTTAGTCAAGGTGACCATAAGATAGGACTTACTAGTGGGTGAGGTTAAATTAAGGAAGGGACAGCATGATGCAAGTCCTCACACATGCAGGGCCTGTCACTTTCTCAGGGGCCACAATTGGGCATATATTTAACCCTACAGCCATTGAGATGAGACCAACTCAAAGTATCTATGAAGAAATCTCTGGAGAGAAATCTCTGTGGGGGACAGAGAGAGAGAGAGAGAGAGAGAGAGAGAGAGAGAGAGAGAGAGAGAAAGAGTTAATATCCTAGCTCTATTTAATGAACGTCATCATCATCATAAAGACCACTTGATAGTGGTCTCTAAAATCAGTCCTTACTAAAATCTACCAATTATCTTAGAAGGAATGGCTGCTTCCTTATTTGGACAGTGAATGAAAAAGATGAATTTGGTATACCTTGGAATGACAGAAAGTAAATGAGATTTAAATGGTTAATGGGATGTTTCAAAAGGACATTGGGGCCAACTCAAAGGCTATCTCATTTGCTTATTCTAAAATAACCTGAATATCAGAAAGAACTGTTAATGGGATTGAAAGATACATATCAAATATTAGAATACTAAAAAAATCATACATTTTAAAATCAGGTACATTTGGGCATGTCTGTAAGTCCAACTCCTTGGAAGACTGAGGCAGGAGGCTTGCAAATTTAAGGCTAGCCAGAGCAATTTAAAGAGATACTTTCTCAATGATGCTAGGAAGATAGCTCGGCAGTAGAAGCGACTGCCTGCCAAGTGCAAGGTCCCAAGTTCGATCCAAGGTATCACATACTCTACTGGCCCTGGGTCCCTGGGCGTGTCATTCCAGCCCCGAAACTCAACTGGTGGCACATACCTGTAATCCCAGAGCTAGGGAGGCTGAGACAGGAAGATCACTATGAGTCCAAACTGCATAGCAAGACCTTGTATCAAAAGAATAAAAAGATACTGTCTCAAAATAAAAAGAGTTGGTAAATATCTCCATTGGAGCCCCTTGGCTTACCCAGCACTTTTTTTTCTTTTTGAGGTACCAGGGCTCAAACTCAGGACCTTGCGCTTGCCAGGCAGGAGCTTATGCCCCTGAGCCATCTCCCTGGCCCATACCTATCACATTTATTAATAACTACTAGAGACGATTACCACAACTCATTATTTTACAAATGGATATGACTAAAAACTAATCATATTCTGTATTTCCAGGGTAGCTAAGCCCAGTTAATAACCATCCTTTTTATGAAACAAAAATCAGCTACTAAGTGGAAAAGGAATGATAGAATTAAAAAATCACTATTTTGCAACCTCTAATGAAATAATTTCATCAGGACTCACCAGTGAACAGTAACAACCACTAGGTAAATGTTGATGGGCATCCAAATGTCCTCCTCACAGTACCAAAGCAGCATCCCATGGATTACACATGCTGGGCATAGAAGGAGAGCATCACTTTACACACAGAGCTCTCAGTGATGCCATCTATTGCCAGTGGTGAATTCCAGCATCACTAATAGTGAGACAGCAGATATGCACCCCTGAAATGATGCCACTAAAGGCATTTTTCCTTAAAATGTTTTAAGCCTGGCATCAAAAAGACTTCGAATGTAACCAATAGTGTACAGGAAATGTAGAAGAGAAACACATTATACACACAGGGAATACACCAAGAGGAACAATCAGACAAATCCACAAGGTGGGGAATTCTAAGGAAAAAGTGACCTGGACACTTCAACAAGACAATGTCAACAAGGTGGGAGGGTCTATGCTAATATAAAGAGAATTTTAAATGCATAATTAAGCTCAATGTTATAGTTTACATCTGTATTCTCAGCACTCTGGAAGACTTTGGCACAAGGATCACAAATTTGAGTCCAGCCTGGAAAACTCAGGGAGATTTTGTCTAAAATAAAGTGGGGAGGAGGACAGGGGCTAGAGACATAGCTCAGTACAATTCTCAGTACTAAACAAATGCATTAAAGGCATTTTGGAAAGCAATTTGAGAAATTTAAATACAAATTTAGCATTAAACTATGTTAGGAACTTATTGTGGTTATGTCTTATTTCCTGGAGATGCATACTGAAATATTTATAGAAACATTATGATGTCAGTAGTTTCTGTTTAAATACTAAAAAGAACCCAAAAAAATGGCAAAATATCAATAATTGTTAAGTCTCGATGACAAATGTATGAGTAGTCTCTGCACTTTTTTTTTTTTTTTTTTTTTTTTTTTTTACTGGAAAGCAAGAGAGTACAGTGATCAAATCTGAACTCTAGAAAGACTGCTCTCTACTTCACTGGGTGACAAGAGTGGAAGCAAAAAAACAGCCCAGAGATTACTGAGTAGTCCTGACAGAGCACAGTGACCTAGATGGGTACTCAGGAAGAAGAGAAGTGGGTCGCTTTGGTTGTGGTGCCACATGCCTGGAATCCCAGCACATAGAAGGCTGAGGCAGGAAGATTGCAAGTTCAAGACTAGGCCAGGCAAGGTAGCAAGCCCCTCTGGGGGTGGCGGTGGGGACTGATATGAGATATACTTTTTGACTGAAACTACAAGATTATTGAAAAGCTTGAGAGAGGAGAGAGGACGAGAGTCAAAACCAATAACAAAAGTTCGTAAGTATTCAGGCATGGTGCTGCATGCCTGTAATCCCAGCACTTGGGAGGCTGAGGTAGGACAGTCATTGAGTTTGAGGCCAGCCTGAGCTAGATAGTGATTTCAATGCCAGCCTGAACTACACAGCAAGACCCTGTCTCAAAAAAAAAAAATACTACGTAGAAGTGTAGAGAAGGAACACCAAATGTGATAGAGAATGCCTGTAATCCCAGCACTGGAGAGGCTGAGGCAGGAGGATGGCGGTGAGCTCAAGGCCTGCCTAAACTGTCTAATGAGACTCTGTCTCCAAAAAATAAAGGATGGGGAGGTTGAGACAAGAAGATCACTATGAGCACTGCAAGAGGAATAACTTACAATGTTCTATGGCACAGTACAATAGCTAGGTTAACAAATAGTTGAACACTTCAAAATAACGAGACGAGAGGATTCTGAATGTTCCTAACACAAGGAAACAATTTCTGAAGTGAAAGACATGTCACTTATCCTGACCTGATCACTGACACATTGTATACACCTGTGGAATCCTCACAGTGTTCCATCAACCTGTACAATTACTATGTATCAATTAAAAGTAAAATAAATATTTAAAAAGAAAGAAAAAGTTGCCAAAAGAAATACATTGCAAAGAGAAAACAGTTAATAAGTATGGAGTGTTTAGTATGTGCCAGCCCACCTGGTCCCCAGGAGTTTAACTCAGTAAGACTCACAGTGCCCTATGAGATTGGGAACCTTGGGCACAAACTGGGGAAGCAACGTGACCAAAGCTTCGCTCCTAGCAGCGGCCCGCTTACATCCGGAATCCAGGCACGCACACTTAACAACCTTGCTCCCAAGGATGACGCCAGTTCCGTTAACGAAGACAGCTTAAGGGTACCTCTTCCACTCACTTCTATGCTTCTCATTTTAGAGTTTACACTCCTCGATCCACGTATCCTTCCGGACTCCCCCACCCTGGGATCAGGAGATAGAGACGGGTCAAAAGAGGACGGGGCCAAGTGAGAATTCTAGTGAGGGACCTACCACGCTGTGGAGGAGAAATGGGGTGGGTAGGTCCCCCGCAAAGACAGGGTTCTTACGCCAGGTATGACGCAAATAGGCGTAAGAGCTGGGGGTGGAGATGTCGTCACCATTCGCCTGCAGTTGGTGGACTCGCGTGGAGAGGAGCGCGTAGATCCGCCTTGTAGGTGGGCGGGAAGTCGTAAGCCCCGCCTCGGCTTCGCGGGCAGGCTGGGGCCCGCGCCGCTGCGACTCTGGCGGGGAGCGAGCGCTTGGAGCCAGAAGGATGCGGCGCCCGCGTCGGCCTGGGGGCTCCGGGGGACCTGGGGGTCTCCGGCTGCTCTTCTGCCTCCTGCTGCTGAGCAGTCGCCCAGGAGGTTCCAGCGCCATTAGTGCCCACGGTCAGGAGGAAACTTGGAGAGGGGGCGGTTTGGGGCCAGGAGCAAAACTCGGCGGGGGGTGGGGAGCAGCCTCCCGAAGGTAAGACGCTCAGGCAGAATAGGTGCGTGCGATGGAGCAAGAAGGCACTGGGAGATGAAGGTGAGAAGCCGTGGGGAGGAAAGGGGCGTAGGCCTGGAGGTGGGGCTGGAGACAGCGGGCGGGACCTTCGAGAAGTAAGATCCGGGTAAGTTGTGGGCTCAGCCGCAGAAATGGAGGTACCTGCGGACCGAGGGTTTAGAGAGGGGCTACAAGTCCAGGGGAGAAGCAAGTCGGGCGGAGGCGCCAGGGAAGAGGTGGCTCGCGCTGGAGAGCGGGAGGGATAGAGGAGAGGAAGAGGAGGTGGTCTCCAGAGCGTCGGACAGGAAGGTTCCAATTCCCAGCAGGGGACTGGTCTAAAAGAGGAGCCAGGGTTTCTCTTTTAGCCTAGAGAGGCAGTTACTATGATCTGATCTGCTATGAGAAGGATACAGCTGGGGGAGGGGACAGAAGATGAAGAGGGAGGGTCCTCCCTTGTCCCCCTCCTCACAGCTAGGCCTAGTGCTGACTCACATCTGTGCGGACAGAGACAGCGCTGACTCATGGGCCGGGGTGGGGGTGGGAAGGTAGCGCGTGGGGGAAGGGGCGCAGCCTCGCCATCTGGCGCCTTCTTTCCCTACACGAGCCTGGAGGCCGACGCAGGTTACTTCCTGTGACGCTTTGGGTTAGCCCTGTGGAGCGGATGGGTCTGGTCCGGTGGAGACTTCTCCTGTCACCCCTCCTCCTTTTCTAACTGCCTCCGGGCAAAGAACCCCTGGGCCCAGCCAGGATCATGACTTCAGCACCGCGGACAGCGCCAGCCTGGGACGGGGCGGGGTACCTCGAAGGTGCCGATCCGCTCCTCCTACCCCCACTCGGGAGAGGCTTGCTGGAGTTTTCCTCTCTTCTGCGTTCCGGGCTGTTACAGTTAGGGTGCCGCTGAAGAGTTGAGAAACATCTTTTCTCTCCAAATTTGGCCCCAACCCATCCCCAATAACCCCGAGGCAAAAGCTTATGACCCTCCCACATTCCTCCCGCACCTCTTCCATGCAACCATGAAGCTCCGCAACTCGCAGTTGGGCAAATTCAGGCCTTTAAAGAGCGAGACTCAGATCTTGAAAGCCAAAGCCCGATCTCATGCCTGCTTCCTTTAAGTCTTTCTCAGAAGGAAAGCCTGGGCCCCTCTCTTTCCCACATTTCTCAGCCTGCCTATCCATCCGCCGACCTTTTCGGTGAGGGTGTGAGCTCTGCTCTCTTCTCCCTCTACAGGCTGTCTGTTTGACCGCAAACTCTGCTCTCACCTCGAGGTCTGTATTCAGGGTGAGTGAGGCCCATGTAAACACTCCTAAGATGGGAGCACAAAGTAAAGCAGGTGGGAGTCCAACAAGAGAGGGCAGGGGGGCAGGCTTGGGAAGGAGGGCACTGGTGGGGGTGGGGAGGTGGGCAGAGCTCTAAAGCTGAGAGAGGAAGTACAGAGAGTGCTAATCCTTTGTGCCTGGATGTTGGAAGTCTTCTTGTTCCACACCCCTGACCACACCACTTTTGTGCTCTTAGATGGCTTGTTCGGACAGTGCCAGGTGGGAGTGGGCCAAGCCCGGCCCCTTTTGCAAGTCACCTCCCCAGTTCTCCAGCGCTTACAAGCTGTACTCCGACAACTCATGTCTCAAGGTGAGGTCTGCATGCACTGAAGGAGAGATGGAGACTTGGTAGTATGGAGGGGGGAGGAGAGCACTCCCTGATGCCAAGACTTTGCTTCATGGAACAATCCTGTTCCAATTCTGGAGCCTCACCTTCCCACTTCTTGCTGGAGAAAGGGGCAAGACAAGGAAGGAGATGGAACCCTAGAGATGGGCTCTTCCCATCAGGTCTTCTTGGAGGAGCCCTGGGGAGGCAATAGACAAAGTCGCTGGGAAAGGGCAGCTTCCTTTCCTTTTCTTTTTATCTTTTTGAGACAGGAGTCTTGCTATGGAGTTCAGGCTGGCCTTGAGGTTACTTTGTAGCCCAGGCTGATCTTGAACTCACAATGAGGCTCCTGCCTCAGCCTGTAATCCCAGTGCTGAGATTACAGTCCTGCACCACCATGTCCAGCTAGCATCTTTTTCTTTAGGACCAGCCCCACTCCCTCCCTCTGTCTGAGTGTTTCAGATTCATGAATTCTGGGACTCTCAGACAGAATACTCCATCCATCCAACTCATTCAACAGGTGCTTGTGGAATATTTCCTGTGTGGCAGGCACAGTTTTAGACATTTGAGATGTCAGGGATAAAACAAAGATCTCTGCTTCTTAACATTTACATTTGGGGGGTAAGAGAGGAAACACTAAGGTAAAAGAGATAGCACATGTTAGAGGATTTATAAGTGCTGTGGAATATTACAGCAGGATCAAGTGACCAAAAATGGTGAGAGGGGACTCTGCAGTGTTAAATCAGGTGACCATGGTAGAGCTTAGTGGGACTACAAAATTCGTATAGACCTTTAGGAGGCAGAAGACTTCTCCAGGGAGAGGAGTTTGTCAGGAAGAACAAACAGGTAGGGCAAACCAGGACAGGAGCACAAGTCTGAGAAGCATGTGGAGTCCAGTGTAACCACAGAGGAGTGATGGAGATGTAAAATATTCTACAATCAGGAAAGTAAAGAGAGGGTGGGTGCAGATCACTGTGGAGACTTGTAGGCGAGTGTATAGATAGCTGCTTTATTCTGAGTGGGAGAGGAAACAAGGTTTGGGCCTGAGGGATGCATCATCGGACCTCTAAAATGATCACTTACTGCTCTGCTGCAAACATGGAAACTGTGAGGAGTCAAGCACAGAAGCTCAGAGACATCAAAACTACTACAATATGTCAGATAAGCCAGGAAGGAGCACATGCCTATAATCTCAGCACTCAGGAGGCTGAGGCAGGAGGATTACTGTGAGTTTGAGACCAGCCTGGGCTACAAAGTGAGTTCAAGGATAGTCTGGATTATGGAATGAGAGTCTGCTAAAAATGAGAGAGAAAATTGAATATAGACTGGACCACGGTGATGATTTCATGAAATATTGGTTATGGCTATAAAGTGAGGTTTCAAAAGTGACACCCAAGTTTGATTGCCTGAATAATTGAGTCCATGAGATGTCACTAACTGTGATGGGGGAAGGTGCGAAGAGTTGACTTCGGTGCAGGGCAGGGCATGTTCCATTTTTAATATGTTGAGTTTAAGATGTCTGGTCAAGTAAATTAGGCTGTTGAGTATATGAAGTTGGATTTGGGGAGGGCTCCAGATCCTTTGGCTGTAAATGGGATTAGATCCGCAAGGCTGGTGAGATAAGCAGAGGCTTGAACGCTGGTGGAAAAGAGGAGCAAGGGCCCAACCCTAGAGCATTCTAATATTAAGTCCTAATATTAAGAGGATAAGGAGAGGAAGCTGGGCACAAAGGGACACACCTGTAATTCCAGCAGTGTGGGAGGCTGAGGCAGGAGGATTGAAAAGTTTGAGCCCAGCCCAGGCATGTTAGTGACTTAGAAAGACCCTGTCTCAAAATAAAAAATAAAGGTCTAGGGAAATATCTCAATAGCATAAGCATCTGCCTGGCAAGTGCAAGGTCCTGAGTTGGATCCCCACTACAAAAAAAAAAAAAAAAAAGAGGGTTAGGCATGTAGTTCGGTGTGAAGGATTTCAATCCCAGTACCAGGAGGGGGAAAAAAGAGAGAGGAAAAGAAGAACAAATAAGGAATCTGGGGAGAGGCCAAGGAGGTAGGAGAGAAGGAATCTCCAGTGGTCTGGAGGTCAGATGAAAGTGCATTGAGAAGGGAGTATCCAAGAGTGTCAAATGAGGGTAGTAGATTAAGAAAAATGAGATCTAAAAATTGACTGCTGGATTTGTATACACAAAGCTGTTGGTAATCTTTATGAGAACAGCTTTGATAGAGAAGTTGGGAATAAAATACTGAATAGAGTGGATTAAGATGAAATGGGAAGCAGGGCACGTACATCTGTAACCCCAGCTACTCAGGAGGCTTAGGCAACAGGATAGAAAGTTGAAGGCCAACCTGGGCAACTTAGCAAGGCCCTTTTCCAAATAAAATGAAAAGGATAAACATGGCTGATGCTGCAGCCCAGTGACAGCACTTGGCTAACATGTGTAAGGTCTGTGGTTCAGTCCCTAGTACCACAAAAAGAAAGAAAAAAAAGAAAGGAAGGAGAGACAGGGAAACAGAAAAGGATTATATCGGATGTAGGGAAGAATTGTGGGAAAGATGTTCTTAAGCACATGCTAACAGACTTTTTATCTAATGTGAATAGGCAAGATGGGAGGTATAGGTGTACATAGATCCCACAATATGAGTGAATAGCAGCAGCTCAGATGATAAACTCAGACCAAGGAGTAAAGAAAGGGGTACAGAGTGGGAGGTTATTCTTTTGGAATAGGTGGCTGACCTTTCCTGAGAGCAGGGTTTCATGGGGTAAATGGTCAAACAGAAGATCTACCTCAGAGCCATGCATGGTGGTCCATGCCTGTGATCCCAACACTCCTTGAGGCTTTTGCAGGAAGATTACAAGTTACCTGGGTAACTTAATGAGAACCTGCCTCAAAAATAAAACATAAAATAAAATATGTAGTTCATTATGTAAAGTTCAGGATCAACAACAACAGTAGGATGAACAACAACAGCATTTATTGGAAGTTCATTATGTGGCAGGCACTATTCAATTTAATATGTGCTACTTTACTTACCACAGTTTTAGTAGGTATAAATTCTCATCTTACATGTGAGAAAGCTGAGATGAGAAAATTGAGCCTCAGCAATTTGCCCAAAGTCACTCAATTCCCCAGTGGCAGAGGCACCTGACTCCAAAAGCAGTCTCTGAAGCTGGGTAGAAGATAGCTCTGGTCACCCAGCAAGCCCTCAGGTGCCTCCACTGTTCTTCTGCACCTGAAAACGCAGTGCCCGGCAGAGGATACCTCTGATCTCCACTGACCTGTGTTACTGGGCTTGTGCCAAACCTTACCCTGTCCTTTCCCCAACAGGGTTGTCCTGGCACGATGACCTGACCCAGTATGTGATCTCGCAGGAGATGGAGCGCATCCCCAGGCTCCGCCCCCCAGAGCCCCGCCCAAGGGACAGGTAGGGGGCCTTTCTCAGCCACCATGAGGTACTGAGGCTGATGATCTTGGTTTTCCTGGCAGATGGAGAAAGGGCTCACCAAGGCCAGCAGGTGGGGCATCAGTAAGAGAGGCTCAGGAGTAGCCACTGACATCTCACGTGGCCAGGAGGAGCTGAGCTTACCCTGAGGATCCACCAAAACAGAGCATTAAAAAAAAAAATACTTTGAAAAATGTTGATATTCTAAAAGAAGCATTCAAATAGTCATCATAAGCAAACTAGAATTTTGTAGAACCAAAGTCGTTTGCTATTTGGTTTCATTACTACATGGAACTGTTGCGGGAGGTGTCACCATCTTCCCATGGTTAAGACCCCTAAAGACCAAGCTTGGACTCTGCAAAGTGGACACAGGGCCATGAGGTCCATGGAACTCGGCTGGTGACACTGAGAATGCATAGTGATGGGGGTGAGGCAGGACAGTCTCAAGTGTGTAGATGTCTGCTTTGAGAATCAGGTGTGAGGACATGGCCCACAGGGACAACTGGGCAAAGCACAGCCATTGTTTATGTCAAGAGAGTCCAGCTATATTCCTTGGGTCTACCCTCCCCTCTCTGCCCGTAGCCTCCTGTTCCCCTCGTCTCTGTGATTGTGTCTCAGGGACCTAGGGATGCTCACCAAGGAGGCAAATACCTCCACCCAGGCTTGGCCCTCTGGCTCATCTCTATGCCCTTCTGGATATTTCACCTGCCCTAAGGCTACCTCATTCCCTAAGAGGTCAGGTCTACTGTGAAAGCTGATCCTGTCTGGCCCATGCCATCTCTGCCTTGTAAACTCTTGCTCAATACAATCACTACCAACACACACACACACACACACACACACACACACACACACACACACACTGCTTTTCTCCCCAGATCTGGCTTGATGCCCAGGAGACCTGTTCCTGCTGGGGAGTTGCTCTTACAGGGAATCCCCACGGGTTCCGCCCCTGCTGCTCAAGGGCTTCCTCGACCTCCCATCGGTGGGGGCGGAGCTGGGGCGGGTTCCCCGCTGTCCTCTCTGCAGGCTGAACTGCTGCCCCCTCTCTTGGAGCATCTGCTGCTGCCCCCGCAGCCTCCCCACTCTGCCCTGAGTTATGAGCCTGCCTTGCTGCAGCCCTACCTGTTCCACCAGGTAAGCCTTCCACCCCAGGCTTGGCCCTGCCCCAACCCAAATCCCCCAGCCCTGAATTATGATCTGACCTCAACCTCTGGTTTACCACAGTTTGGCTCTCGTGATGGCTCCCGGAGCTCAGAAAGCTCCTCAGGAATGGTCGGTGTTGGCCCCCTGTCCAAGGCTGAAGCTCCTGCCCTCTTCAGCCGAACTGCCTCCAAGGGCCTATTTGAAACCCATGTTGGCGACAACTATGGGGACCTTCCAGGACCCTCACCTGCTCAGCTTTTCCAGGACTCAGGGCTACTATACCTGGCCCAGGAGTTACCAGTACCCAGCAGAGCCAGGACACCAAAGCTGCCAAAACAAGGGAGCAGCAGCAGGGCGGAGGACTCTTCGGTGGGCTATGAGGAGGAGGGACTAGGTGGTCCTGGGGAGAAGTCTCCTTCCCCAGCAGAGCAGCCAGGTAACTTTCTTCACTAGCCACTGCCCTGCCTATAGGAGCTGCTCTGGGGGAACAACAGGGTCTCTTCCTGACTATACATGCATGTGTTAACGTGTCCAAAAGCCATTCATACATTTTATAAAAGTCTGCTTGCAGCTGATCCATAAGGCACCAGCATAGGTAGGGGTACAGTGGGGTGTGAAACTGAGAGGACTTTTCTTCAAGCAGAGAATCAAGCTGTCCTTGGTGGGCCTGGAACTTTGGTCTTGGGCCCAGGGAGGTCTTTCCCCCAAAGTGTGCACAAGGGCTGGGAAGGGCAGAACATTGGTATCCTGGTATTTGAGAAGAATATATATGCTAGGCCCCCTCCTGCACCATCTGCATCCCCACAAGTCCACTCTGCCATCAGCTCTGAGCTCCATCTCTGGCTCCCAGCAGATGCAACTCTGCAGAGACTGGCAGCTGTGCTGGCCGGGTACGGGGTGGAGCTGCGCCAGCTGACCCCCGAACAGCTGTCCACGCTCTTGACCATACTGCAGCTGCTGCCCAAGGGTTCAGGAAGAAATCTAGGTAAGTGTCCAGGCAGAGAGACCAGGGACACTCAGCTCTTGTTCTACCTCGTAACACCACATGGAGTAGCCTGGAGAGGAAGAGTCAGGGTTAGGGGCAAGGGAAGACAGGTTTGGTTTTTAGTTTTGCAGTGCTGAGGATAGAATCCAGGACCTTGACCATGACAAGTGAGAACACTACCACTGAGTTACATCCTCAGCCCAAGAGAACCACAAGGTTGGATAGTAAGGTACCCAAGGGGTTAGACCAGGAAAAGACCCAAGGGCAGGGTAACAGAAAAGGCAATCACCAGGGGGTGGGAACATAGGTAAGAGGTATCAAGAAGGGGGATGGATGCTAATGATGATCTCAGGGGGCACATGGCCTGTGTGGAGGAGCAGACAGTAATTGATAGAAGACTGAAAGAATAGCTCTGACAAGCAGGTGCAGGGGCCAGAGGTTCATCCCGGGGACAGAGGTTCATCTCAGGGACAGAGGTTCATCCCGGGCCTTGCTGTGCCGGCCCCGCCCCCAGGGCACACTGAGACAGCAATTGAGACTGGGCGTGGTGGCACATGCCTGTAATCCCAGCTCTTGGGAAGCTGTAAACAAGTGGATTACTACAAGTCTGATCTAGTAGTGAGACCCTGAACACCCTGTAGACCCTTCCCTAAAATTAAAAAAAAAAAAAAAGCGAAAAAGCTCTGAGAGCTAGGTGCTAGGCTAGTGACAGAGAACAGCTAAATCAATGACTTCTAGAGCAGAAACAAAGAGCCGTGAGGCCATTCATAGAATAGGGCTGTTGACAGTGTCTCATCACTAAGGAAGAGGCAACAGCAAGTGGAACAAGCTCAGGGCTCTGGCTGCTTCTGTCACTGTATGGTGTGGCCCTTGGGCTTGACCCTTTTCCCAGGTCATTGCTTTTTCTGTCTTTGCAGGAGGCGTGGTAAACACTGGAGCCGATGTCAAGAAAGTGAGTTTCTGGTCCAGTCCGTCCCCCCCACCCCCCCGCAGCTGTAACCAGGGCAGCACACCTCTTTCCTGGAACCTAAGCCTTAGGGTTGTGGCCCAAAATCTGTTTTCTCCAGGCCCTCAATTTTTGGAAACTAAGCCCCAGAGCCTTCACACCATTGCCTGTGCTCAGGATGATAGCACAGCTGGGAGTAGAAATCGGAATTCTTATTTATTTTTTTCTTTTTCTTTTTTTTGGTGGAACCAGGGATTGAACTCAGGCCGTTGCACTTGCCAGGGAAGCGCTTATTTCACTGAGCCATCTCCCCGGCCCCTGAGCTATCTCCCCAGCCCCTATTTACTCTTATTTTTTGTTTATTTACTATTTTGACACAGGGTCTCACTATGTAGCTCAAGCTGGCCTCAAACTCAAAGCAATTCTTGTGCATCAGCCTCCCAAGGGCCAGGATTATGAGCATGTGCCATTCAGGCCTGGCTCTAGAAATCAGGCTCCTTGATTTACTTCTCTTTTCATTTCAAACCCTTTCCACCACACTCTTACAGCAGGACAGAGGCTAAGAGCAGGCAGGCTGCTCAACCCCTGTGGCCGATGAAGCTCTGCTTCTTTCTGTTTTAGGTGTTGGATTTCTAAGATGTTTTGGCTAAATGAAAGTCCAAACCCCTGGCTGATGAGATAGCTCTGAAGACTGAGCACCTGCTTGGGCAAGCACAGGGACCAGGGTTCAATCCCCAGTACCACATGCTGCACCGGCCCCACCCCAGTGGTGCTGAGCTGGCCACAGAGACTAGGGTGTGGTGGGCATGCCTGTAATCCCAGTGCTGGGGAGGCTGAAAACAGGAGGATCACTAGGAGTCCGAGCTGCGTAGTGACACTCTGTGTCACACACATTTTTGTAAAAAGTCTAAAACCCTTTGCTTGCCTGTTAGTCTTCCGGTCTTACCCAGCTCTCTGGTTCCTGAAGCCCCTCCCACTCCAACCCCATTCTGTGGTTCATCCATCCATTCATCCATTCTTCCATCTGCTTGGCTCACATTTTGGAGGTGTGCTGTCTCTATCTAGCATTGTCCTAGGCTTTGGGCACAGAAAGCTAAATTTTAAGATCCACTGTGGAGAACTCCGAGTTGCGCTTGGGCCTTCTTCCCCACCCCTCCAGTCTGGAAACCACACCTCCATCCTCTCTTTTAACAGACAGTGGAGGAGCAAGCACAGGATGGAAACACGGCAGAGCCTCTACCTCCCATAACCTCCCTTCCCGGACACCCCACTGCCAACCCCACCTCCAGTAAAGTCCAGCTGGTGCTGAGCGCTGGCCCCTCTGAGCCCCCCAAAGCTGCCAGTCCCCCAGCCACACCCATCCTGCTGGAAAAGAAAAGTCCACTGGGCCAGAGCCGCCCCACAGTGGTGGGATTGCCTTCAGCTCAGCCATCAGCAGAGGAGTATGGCTACATTGTCACCAACCAGAAGTAAGGGCTCCAACTTGGGGAGCCTTTCTGTCCTCCGGGGTGGGGCCTGTCAGAGAGCAGAAACCCAGAGTTGAAGGAGACAGGAAGGTGGTGGGCAGCTCTGCACCCCTGGAGGTGACCTGCTTGAAGCAAGTGGGTGAAAGTCCCCACTTCCCTTCCTCTGCCTGCTCCCCACCTCCAGACCACTGAGCCTGGCCGCAGGAGTGAAGCTGCTGGAGATCTTGGCTGAGCACGTGCACATGTCCTCGGGCAGCTTTATCAACATCAGGTGGGGCTGGCACCTGGGTGAGTGGCAGCAAGGCTCCAGAAAGCAACTTGATAAGGTGGTGGAGATTAGGGGAGGACAGCTCTTGAGACAGAGAGGCTCCTAGCTATATGGAAGGTATAGTCACATGGAGCCTGCTGCTTGCTCCATGTTGAGTCTGCTGTCACCAGACGCCCCTGTTGTACATCTCTGGTCTGCTCCAGCCCCATCCTCTAAAGGGGAGAGGGCCAGAGCTGGCTTCTCTGTTACTCTGGGTATTATAGGGAGCAGAACAGTAACATAGATCTTATTTGGCAGTGTGGTGGGACCAGCCCTCACCTTCCGCATCCGGCACAATGAACAGAACCTGTCTTTGGCAGATGTGACCCAGCAAGCAGGTAAATACTGCTCCAACAGCAAGTCCAGGCTTGGACCCATCCCTAATGCCCAGGCTTGTGGCTAATGCTGCTTAGTCCCAATCCACATGGACCCTCCTAGGCTGAAAGTCTGACATGGATCTTCTTTGTAGGGCTGGTGAAATCTGAACTGGAAGCACAGACAGGGCTCCAGATCTTGCAGACAGGAGTGGGGCAGGTATGCACTAACTGGAAAATCCACAAAAGCCCCAGAGGCCCTACATTACCCACAAGAGACTGGAGGCAAGCCTGAAGGGGAGATGAAGCTGAAACCTCCTGTAGCTGGCTGGCCAGCCCCTCCCATGTAGTTTGTTTTCTGACCAACAGGTGGCCCCAGTGGCTCTTTCCTGTGGGACCTGCCCTCAATAGAAAGCCTTGTTCTTGGAAGAATAGCAGAAATGCCCTTGGCCACCCAGAGCACTCTCTAAATTCCAAGGGAAAACCTTGCATAGAAAGGGCATTATTCTCACAGTGTTTCCATTCTGCATTCACACTGATGCCTCACCCTCTAAGATCCTATCCCTTGGCTTCCCTCTCCACTCTCCATGCCCCTCTTAATATGGAAATACTCTGAACCCTGTGGGGTCTCTGGCACTGGAGTTGATCTAATGGGGACCAAGAAGGATTGGAGCCCTTCTGCCTATGACTTAGTCACAGAACTGCCCCAGGGGCTATCCTAGCATGGAACACGGTGAGGGGAAGCTGCTAAGTGCCCCCTGATTCTGGCGTTGTCTCCACAGAGGGAAGAGGCAGCTGCGGTCCTTTCCCGACCAGCCCACAGCACCAATGCCATGCGCTCCGTGCTGCTTACTCTGGTGGCCCTGGCAGGTGTCGCTGGGCTGCTAGTGGCTTTGGCAGTGGCTCTGTGTGTGCGCCAGCATTCGCGGCAGAGGGACAAAGAGCGCTTGGCAGCACTGGGGCCTGAGGGGGCCCACGGTGACACCACCTTTGAGTACCAGGTGTGCAGCCCCAGAAGGTTGTGGAGGCAGGAAGTGTGGCAGGCTTGTGAACCTGGCAGTAGCGTGGGGAGAGAGCTCTGACCCCAGAACATCTGGGTGGAGGGGAGAGAGGCCCCAAAAGCCATCCTAGGGAGCACTTCTGGATGGGTGGAAATAAGGACTAAATGATTGCTGAGAGTCTTCCAAAGGCTCTGGGCCTGGGCTTCTGAGGTGCAACTCAATAACAACCCAGGTTGTCATGGACACCCAGCGGACAACCCTGAAAGGGCACAGGCCCTACCCCAGCGGGGATGGGTTCCATTCAAAGTCAATCAGGATCAAGCCAAGGGGCCCAGACCCTCAGCTCCACCTGACCCCTTGTCTGCAGGACCTGTGCCGCCAGCACATGGCTACAAAGTCCCTGTTCAACCGGGCTGAGGGTCCCCCTGAGCCTTCACGGGTGAGCAGCGTGTCCTCGCAGTTCAGCGATGCAGCCCAAGCCAGCCCCAGCTCCCACAGCAGCACGCCATCCTGGTGTGAGGAACCTGCCCAGGCCAACATGGACATCTCCACAGGACACATGATTCTGGTTAGGACAGGGCCTGCACCCAGAGCGGGGAGGGGACAGGATGGCGGGAGAAGCAGGATTGGAGGTATGGGCCAGAGCCAGGCTGTGGTGCCCCTGTAGGCATACATGGAGGACCACCTCCGGAACCGGGACCGCCTGGCCAAGGAGTGGCAAGCCCTGTGTGCCTACCAGGCAGAACCAAACACCTGTGCCATCGCTCAGGGGGAGGGCAATAGCAAGAAGAACCGAAACCCTGACTTCTTGCCCTGTAAGTGAGCCCAGTCGCCAGCCTGACCATGCCCACATCCCCCTGGTGGCTCTGGAGGGATGCAGGGAAAGGGCTGGGCTCCTGGTTCAGGAGGAGTGGCCCAGGTCCCAGGACCCAGTGACCAGAGGCCATTGGGGATGGGGTGTCTGGCCTGTACAGATGACCATGCCCGCATCAAGCTGAAGGTGGAGAGCAGCCCTTCTCGCAGTGATTACATCAATGCCAGCCCCGTTGTGAGTGGCTCTCCAGCCCCCACCTCTTCCCCTTTTTGCTTCCTTCCCTGGGGTCACCTCCCACCCCACCCAGGGCCCTGGAATTTGGGGCCTGATATCCTAGCATGGAAATGGGGACCTCTCGGCCTCCCCCACGTCCTGCCCACTCCCCTTTCTCTAGCATCCCTGTAAGGTGTTTCCCACTCTGAATCCTGACGCATCTTCTCTGCCCCCAGATCGAGCATGACCCTCGGATGCCAGCCTACATAGCCACCCAGGGACCACTCTCCCACACCATCTCAGACTTTTGGCAGGTGGGCTCTTGAAGGGAGAGCTCCCCTAGGGACCGGGGGCCTGGTGGCCAGGTAGGTTCTACCTAGTGCACTTAGGGTGCAGCTTACTTGGGTCTCTGTCCCTAGATGGTGTGGGAGAATGGCTGCACCGTCATCGTGATGCTAACCCCACTGGTGGAGGATGGCATCAAGCAGTGTGACCGCTACTGGCCTGATGAAGGCTCCTCCCTGTACCATATATATGAGGTCAGGAGGACCCCACAGCAAGGGGACAATGGGAGTGGGGAAGGTGGATGACAGTCTAGTTGTTCATATATTTATATGAGTATACATGTGCATAGTGCATGTATGCATACATACATTCACATACCCACACATATGTGTGCACCTGTATGTCACAACTCAGTCAAAAAGCATTGGTAAGGAGTTACAATAAAAGCACAGAAATAGGAGCAGGGGATATAGCTCAGCAGCATTAGCGCCTGCCTGGCAAGTGCAAGGTCCCAAGTTTGAACTCCAATACCAGAAAAACAAAGTATAGAAACAAAATCATAAGACCACTGAAACTCAGATAAGCTAAGCATCAGGAGTATGCGAGACAGGGAAAATAAGTGTACCCCAAAAGGAAGATTAATACTCAGACTTTTCTTCAGATCATATGAATCTTCTGCCCTTGACCAAAATGGAGATTAAGATCTCCTTTAACTGAGCCTAATTTAGCCCATCTGGTGACCAAAGCAAAGAAGGAACCACCAAGTGTTGCCTATGTTACACAAACCTCTTCCTTAGGAGAGAAAAATAGATTGGGATGGGTGGCTAAGCAGAGGCAAGGCTGAGGACGGAGGAGGAGATTCCAGAGGATTGGGAGGTGACCCCCATGAGACAAGAGACCTTAGGAACAATCAGAAGTTTATCAACCCTTGACCCTGGACAGTAATTTTTTCATCACCAAGTGAGCACTCAGTAATCTTTTTTAAAAGCCTTTTTTTTTTTTTGGTCCTGTTCATGAGGAAAGAAAAACAATCAAACAAATATTATGGAGGGCTGGGGAGATAGCTCAGTAGAATAAGCACTTGACTGGCAAGCGCAATGTCATGAGTTCAATCTTCAATTCCCGGTACCGCAAAAGAAAGAGAAAGAAAGAAAGAAAGAAAGAAAGAAAGAAAGAAAGAAAGAAAGAAAGAAAGAAAGAAAGGAAGGAAGGAAGGAAGGAA
>NW_004524672.1:9731479-9796048 GCF_000260255.1 Octodon degus
AAGAAAGAAAGGAAGGAAGGAGACGGGGAGATGGCTGGGCTGGGGAGATGGCTCAGTAAAAATAAGCACTTCCCTGGCAAGTGCAAGGACCTGAGTTCAATCCCTGGTTGGGGGGGAGAAGGGGGGAAAGAAGGAAGGAAGGAAACGAAATATTATGGAACGTCGTGAACGCTGATGGAACATGTAGATTCATCTATGAGGAACAGGAAAGCTAAATAGGTATCTAGGCTGTAAAAATGTCAGTTGTCCTGAGCAGTAAATAAGCCACATAGGCAGATTCTTGGGAACAGCTGGGGCAGCTGAGGCAGGTGGGAGGGTCACATTCCTCCAGGACTTCGATCTGAAGGCACCTGGAAGCTGGGAGGACACACGGACGTCCCCTCAGGCCCCGGCTGGTCTGGGCAGGTGAACCTGGTGTCCGAGCACATCTGGTGTGAGGACTTCCTGGTGCGGAGCTTCTACCTGAAGAACGTGCAGACGCAGGAGACGCGCACGCTCACGCAGTTCCACTTCCTCAGCTGGCCGGCAGAGGGCACTCCGGCCTCCACCCGGCCGCTGCTGGATTTCCGCAGGTGAGCGAGCCGGGAGGAGCGCAGGCTATAACACAGATGCTGGGTGCTGCCCCCTCCGACACCCTTCCCCCGCTCCTCCTGGGCCCCCGAGTCTGATTTGGGACCCTGGCCTCTGACAGCCCCTCCACCACCCCAAGAGCAGGCCCAGTGCTCTACCTAGCTGTGCCATCCCCCAGACCCCTCTTTGCGCCCTCCTCTCCCTGCCTGTTGGTCAATCTGCTTCCCTGGAGAGGGGCGCACCTGATTCCCAGCCAGCTTCCTCTCCTGAGCCCAGCTCTTGGCCTGCGCGCCTCCCCGCTCCAGCCAGAGCGCTGCAGGCTGCGTCCTCTCCCTCCCTGCGCCGCCCCCATACCTCTCCTTGCACCGCCCCCATACCTCTCCCTGCCTCGTGGTCTCCGTTTCTCTTTTGCTCTTTCTCCTGTCCTTCTCTTTTCTCCCTCTTCCGTCTGTTATCTCCATCACTCTTCCTTGTGTCTCTTTGTCCCTCTGCATCTCTCCCTGCCTCTCACCCCTCCTCCTGGCCCTTTCCTTACTTTTCCCCACCTCCCTCCCCTCTCTGCCTCTGTCCCTCTCTGCTCTGTCCTTTCCTACTCCCTCTTCCATGTTTTTCTTTCTCCCACCCATTTCCCCTCCCTCCCCGACACCTGCCAGTGTCATTTTTGTCTTCTGCAGCTAATATTTTGCATTCCAGTTGCATAGTTACAGAAGTGCTCACTGGCAGGTGTGGCTGCTGCTCCCACTGACATGTGGGTGGGGACCACCCCTAAAGCTACTGGGAAGGCTGAGCTCAAAGCACAAGAGAAGACCAAGGCTTCTAAGGGAGGAAAAGAAGAGCTCTGGATTTGCAGACTCTTGTGCGGGGTGGGAGCTGGGACAGAAGCTCAGTGGGGACTTAGCCTATTATGACACAACACAGCCAGGCTGGGCCCCAGCATCCTGTCCCTTTCCCCTTGCAGACCAGGGCCTGAGAAGGCTGTATCCATGGCTCTGCAGCCCGCTCCCACTGCTCTGTCCCTTGCCAGGCTGGCTTGGGGTCTCTAGTACTGGGCAGAGGAGCAGAGCTGAGGTGGAGACCTGGATCTAGTTTCCAAGCCTCAAAGCAATAGTTGCTAACTGGAGTCCCTGGAGCCTGAAGCACATCTTGAATACAGTGCCAAACTCTAATTATATTTTTTAGCTGTTCGGAGCCAGGTACCATGGTGCATGCCTTTTATCCCAGCTGTTGCAAGAGGACCATAAGCTCAAGGCCAGAATGGGCAACTTAGAAGGCCCTGTCTCAAATTACTAATACTTTTTAAAGGCTGGAAATGTAGCTCAGTGTCCTCTGGGTTCAACTTCAGTACCCATCCCCCAATTGCGATCAGGCTATGGATATAGCTCAGGGGTAGAGCACTACCTAGCACACATCAGGCCCTGGGGCTCCATCTCCAGCACCACACATGTGGCAAAAATCCCAACAGAACCACTGTGTATCTGTTTTAAGGCTCTACAGGTAGCTAAAAAGTATCTATTCTTTAGGCTAAAATGAGATTAATTCAGTTGGGTTGGACATCTAGACAAATTAGTTGTTTAATTAATGCACTTGGATGAAACCCTTCCAGGAGGAAGGCAGATTAATACGAGGTGCTAGAAAGTGACCCAAGCAGGCTCATGCGCCTCCCTGTGGTCCCCTGCTTATAAAAGAAGGATGATGATACATCCTTTAGGGGGCTTTTTATAAGACTTAATAGGATAAGGTCATTTGGTTTCAGTGCTGCCACACCACAAGGGCTCAGTTAGTTCCAGATACTGTTCATTATCATTATTACTAAACTACTGGAAAATGCGGCTGAGACCACT
Organism: Octodon degus; assembly: GCF_000260255.1. NCBI lineage: Eukaryota > Metazoa > Chordata > Mammalia > Rodentia > Octodontidae > Octodon > Octodon degus. The sequence goes on from NW_004524672.1 coordinate 9,733,891, forward strand.
GTTCAACTCCAGCCCTTGGTTGCACTCACCGCTGTGCTCTAAAGGTGTGCAGATGGCCATTAGAGTCACCAGGCCCTTAGCTAGCAGACCACTAAATCCCAAGTTTTCTCTGAAGTCATCTGATGGCCTCTAAGAAGGTCTTCCTTCATTCTGGCCCCCAAGAGATATCAGGAGTCTATAGGGGACTCTCAAACCAGGACTCATAAGGGACAAGAAAGGGTAGGTAGGGCCGCAGAGGGAGCGGGATATGGCCTGCTCTGTGCTCTGCTCTGGTGGGTGGCAGGGAAACCCTGGAGGCCCAGGTGGACCCCAAGTCTGAATATAATGCAGCCTCAGAACGTCTGTGTGGGAGTGAGGCTGAGCCAAGAGTGGCAGTAACACCATATGCAGGGTTGACTTGTCTTCCCCGGCAGGGGAACCTTTGGCCCAGTGTGCACTGACATCCCTGCTGGTGAGGGCCATGAGGAGCCTGAGCTGCAAGAAGGGCTGGGTGGATGTAAAGGACAGCAGAGAGACAGAGCAGACAGACACCTTGAAGTGACCCGAAAGCCTATCCCTTAGGGGTGGGGTTGGGCAGAGGTGACTGTTAATGTTAACGTGGGTCATTGTTATTAGCAGCTTCCATCCTCTGAGCACCTACTCAAGCCATATCTTTTTGCACGCATTCTCATGTAAACCTTTATTTTAATCTTTTGTTTATTTGGTACAGGGTCTCGCTATGTGGCTCAAACTCATAGTGATCCTCCTGTCTCAGCCTCCCCAGTGCTGAGACTACAGGCATGCACTACCATGCTGGGTTTCAATAGGCCCTGGGTTGCAAGGCTGGAGCAGCATGTGGTACCAGGGATTGAACCCAGGTCCTTGCACTTGCCAGGCAGGTGCTTAGACTGCTGAGCTATCACCCAAGCCCTCTTGTAAGCCTTAACCCCAAGGAAAAAGTTACTAGTATTATTATCCCTCATTTTACAGGGAAGAAGACCAAGGCTCAAAGAGGGCAAATTGGCTATTCCAGTTAGGAACAGCCTGGGCCCTTAGCTAATAAGTGATAAGGAACACTCTTGCCACTGGTTCCAGCTCTGGTTCTTTCCCTCCAGCACCAACTCCCTTGTCCACCTCCTCTCTCCCTCTGCCTTGGCCACATGGAAGAGGGACAGAAAGCAAGGCTGAGTCGTGTTCTCAGCGTCTTCCCTCTCCACTGTGCCCCTGATCCTCACATCCATTTCTCCTTGCAGGAAGGTGAACAAGTGCTACCGGGGCCGCTCTTGCCCCATCATCGTGCACTGCAGGTGGGTGGGGACCAAAGGTGACAGGCAGCCCAGGCCAGAGGGCCCCAGCTGGGCCTTCGCAATCCACCCCTCTGTGGTTTTGCTCCTCTCCTGTGCATACCTCCTGGGCCTGCTGCCAGACCAGCCCTTTGGCACTGGCAAATGACAGTCCCCAGCCAGATCTGGCACAGCTGCTTTTTAATGGTCCTGTGCTAAGAATGGTTAAAGAAAAACAAGGAAAATGTGTGACAGCGACTTTCTGTGACCCATAAAGTCAGAAACATTTACTATCTGGCCCTTTCTATAAAAAGTTGGCCCAACAAAAGCCTGGCCCAGGATAGAGGGCCGTTTCCTGCTGTCCTGCTACTACCACCTCAGGGCTGAGCCTGGCTGTCCTTTTCGTCATCCTGGTGCACAGGACATCACACAGGCTCTGTATGTAAGGCCCAAGCCCTGGGGCACATGTCAGGCACTTCTTCTCATTCCATACCCCCACACCTGCCCCAACCAAGCCTTACGACTGGCACTATTGTTCCTAGCCCAAACCTCCATGCATGCCCCTCTCTGCTGGGCCCTGCACCAAGCCTGTCACCAACTCCTGTTTCAGTGATGGTGCAGGAAGGACTGGCACCTACATCCTCATTGACATGGTCCTGAACCGCATGGCCAAAGGTAAGGCCCCTACCCATGGTGCGCCTACAGCCCCTGGGTCCTTGCTAGAGTCTCCCCAGCAGCCAGGGGCCAAGAGCTCCAAGGAGCAGGCTGCCACACCTCCAGGCCTTGCCCAGTCTCCAAGCTGCACGCCCCAGGTGGCGCCAAGCTTTCTGGGTGCTGTCTTCCTGAACATCCCACATCCCAACCCCCTCCAGGAGTGAAGGAGATTGACATTGCTGCTACCCTGGAGCATGTCCGTGACCAGCGTCCTGGCCTCGTCCGCTCTAAGGTGACCATACTTCCCTGTCCCAGCCCTACTATCACCCCTCCCTAGCACCCACTTCTTAGCCACACCAGGAAACCCCCAGCAGGTGGCCCTTCCCATCTCCCTCCCTGCTTTCTTGAGGGGGACACCCCTCCTCAAAAAGGACTTGCCCAGCACTCTGACCCCTGGCAGGTCCCCTATGGCAGGAGCTGAGGCCAGGCCTATCCATAACCCTCCTGCTACTTCCCTTCCCCAGGACCAGTTTGAATTTGCCCTGACAGCAGTGGCCGAGGAGGTCAATGCCATCCTCAAAGCCCTGCCCCAGTGAGTTCTCAAGCCCCACAGTGGGCAGCCCAGCCTCTGTTCCCGCTGCCTGTGTGAGCATCTCTATGCGCCCACTCCTCCACCCTTGCCTGCCACTTTGGCCACCCCTTGGGCATGCCCAGCCCTTCCAAGAGGAGTGTAAGGAACTGGAGAGCAGAAAGCATAGGCTGAACCAGCCTCACATATGCCGGAGCCCAGGCAGCCCATGGCAAGAGGATGGGCAGCAAGTCTGCCCAGAGCCTTCTCCTCCCTGGCTCCCAGGCTCCTTTCCGTGGTTCCAGACACTCCTCCTCGTGCCCCTCCTCCAGCCTGCTGTGTGGACAGGCACTGTGGGGGCACCAACTCCCCCAGCCCTGCTGCTGCTGGGCTGCCACCTCACTCCCCAGGCTTTCTCCTGCGTCGTGCCACTTAACCTCTCTCCCCTGGCACAAAAGAACATTTCTAGAAAAATCTACTTTTGTATCAATGTGAATAAAGTTAGTGTGTCGTCTGTGCAGCTGCAACCCGCACTCCTATGCTCTTCTGTCTGCTCTTCTCCCAGCCATAGCTGCTGCAGCAGCCTGGGTCTGTGTTGCCCTGTGGTACCCCTGAATCCAAAGAGCCCTGGCAGATGGGGCACAGGGCCTGCAGCTGCCTCCCTCAGGTTGAATAGCAGTGTGTAACAGTGAGGTGCACATTTTGTACACTGTGCCACAGGTAGCCCAATGTGCCTTATGTAATCCTCACAAAGCCACTGGCAATGATTAACCCCATTTTACAATGAAGAGACCTCAATGGATTTGAACTCAGGCAGCTAGACCTCTACCAGCTCTCCTGTCAGTTCTCAGTGGCTGCTTTACCCCCTTCAGCCTCAAGAGTAACCTTCATATCATGCAGGGTGGAGGATGGGGTCCCTGGAGGTGCCAGCCATGCCTCAGGTGACACTACAGCAAAGTCCAGTGATTCCAGGCAGATGCTGCCTGGACACTTTCTCCCTGTCTGTTCCTCCATCCCCAGAGTTCTTCCTTCCAGCAGCCCTCATCTGCTGGTATAATGAGGTGTGTCCTAGGACAAAGGTGGAGGCCACAGAAGCAAAGCTAGTAGAGCCTTGGGCCTTGGCTACTTGGAGTTAGGGGTCATTTACCCCTATACTTGCTAGGCTCAGCCTCAAATGAAAAATAAGGCGACTACCATCTGTGGGAGTGGGGCACAGAGCAACTGACCCGGCTCCCCCAGGCCTCCAGATATGCACTGCTGGGACTCAGGTCTTGCATGCAGAAAATTCCAGAGGTTACCAGTGGGGAAAACAGCTTTTCCACAAACTTCTAGCAGTCAGTCTGTCTCTCAGTCTCAGCCTTTGTCTCTGTCTCTCTGTCTCTTTTCCTTCCTCCCTCTCCCTCTCCCTCTCTCCCTCTCCCTTTCCCTCTCCCTCTCCCTCTGTCTGTATGGGAGCTTGAAATTCCTTTCAGGGCAGGCTGCTTCTTTGTATTGTAGAGTTGGCCATGGCAGCACAAAGTCTGTGATCCGGGCACCCTGGAAGGCTGAGCCAGGAGGATCACAAGCCTGAGCTCAGCCTAGGCAATTTAGTCCCTGCCTCAGAAGTTAAAAAATTTTAAAGGGATAACTCAATGTGAAGGTCCTAGATTCATTTTCCAGTTCAAAACAAAACAAAACAGCCACTGCAGGCCAGATGTGGTGGAACACACCTGCAATCCTAGCACTTGGGAGACTGAGGCAAGATTGCAGTGAGTTCAAGGCCAGCCTGGCCTACAAAATGAGTTCAAATCCAATCTGCAATACACAACAAAGGCCAGGAGAAAGCTTAGTTGCATAAGTGCTTGCCTGGCAGATGCAAGGTCCTGGGCTTGATCTCCAGTACCACAAAAAAAAAAAAAAAAAAAAAAAAAAAAAAAAAAAAAAAAAAAAAGAAAGAAAGAAAAGAAAAGGAAAGGAAAGAAAGAAAGAAAGAAAGAAAGAAAGAAAGAAAGAAGAAAAGAAATATACAATAAGACCCTGTCTCAAAAAAACAAATCATTGCAGGCCCTTTGGTTACTAAAGGTGAGGCCAAGAGCCAGTCCCAGAATTGGCGGATGGCAGGCCACAGCATCCTGCAGGGCAATGCAAAGGTACTTCTCCATGACTGTAAATATAGGGTGGGCGTGGGGGGTGGGTTATCCTGGCTGTTTCCTCCCTGGGCCCTGATGAGCTTGGGGCTTGTGCCCAGGGCAGGGTTTACTTGTGTTATCCCTTGTGCCCCTGACACCCACTTCTGGCTGCAAGCTGAGAGGCTTAGTCTAGGAGTCTTAGGGTTACAGGGTTTCACCCTTTCTTGGTTTTCTGTGGTTCCCACACAATCATCTTACCTCAGTCTGGCCCTACTGTGCTGTGAAGTGTCAGGAGGAGAGAGCCTGAAGGGCCTTAGGGAATGTAGGCTGCCGGGAAAGGCAGTGATGAGCCTCCCAGAGGTGAGGCCAAGAACGTAAGCACCTCTTGGGGTTCTTCAACATAACAGGAGAATAAGCTGGTGAAAGGGCAGACTTCTGCTGCCTGGTGACAGCTGCTTGGACATAAAGGGAGGTGTGAGGCCTGACATGTCACCCACTGGCCCTACAGGGTCCCTCCTGAGCTACCCTGAAAAGAGGAAGACAGTGTACCACTGAGTGCTCCAAACTCAGTTTTATTGAATTCCAGTTTCCCTCTTGGTCTGAGCCCAGCCTGGCTGACTTTGATAGGTCTGTGGGGCTCAGTGTTTCAGGGGCTGGAAACACCCTCCTCCATCAGTCCCTTCCCAGCCTTAGGCTCCCTAGGTAGGGAGGAGGAGAGGCAGCTGCCTGTGATGTTGGAGAGAAAGAGTAGGCAGCAGGGTCAGAGTCCAAAGAAAGCCATTCAAGCAGCAGCATGCCCTGTGTTCCCAGCACACACCAATGCCAGCCATATGCCTCTGTGAGGGTGGCTTTCCCTTCCAAGCTCCCTCAGCCTTCCAGGGCCATGCCCTGCCTACTTTGCCTGCTAGCCTACAGGAAAAGAATTTCTCCCAGTTGCTGTAAGGTCTTGACCTGCCCACTCCAATCCTGGAGCTAGCAAGAAGTGTCAGGGGAACCCAGGTTCAGATCATTCTCCCTTCATCCACATCCTTGCCACCGCACCAGGGACAAACCAAAAGACAAGATCTCCCCATCAAGAACAAGCAAAAGGCCTGGCAGGGTTAAAACTACATATCCCAAGAAGCACAGCTCCATAACCAGGCACCAATTCTCCTGGGTGTAACCTATCAGAAATTCGGCTGGGTGCATTGCATTGTGGGATTTGTAGTCCACAAGACACCCCCCCACACACACCCAGGGAAAAGTACACAGGCTAAGACTACTGATGTCCCCCACCCACTGCCCAGGCCCCAGCTCTACACTCAGCATGGGTGAGGGAGGAATGGGGTGTCCCTTCCCATCACATGGGTGAGGGTGCTGTCCTGTTGGAATTGTGAAGCCACTCTGCATCCTGGACATCCAGCTCAGAATACATCTGGGGAGAGAGCAGGGGTGGGTGACAGGAGAGAGGGTCAGCAGCAAGCCATGGAGAATGGAGCCAAGCATGCACACCTGGGCTGGCTGCGGGGCTGTTCCCTGAACCCTGATGCATGGTGGGGGAAGTAGTATGAGATATAGTCCCCAATGAGGCCTCCCCCTGGGTCACCCTAGCCCTAGCCCCCCTCTCCGGGGTTAGCCAGCCTCACCTCTGCCTAGTCCCGCAGCTGGGGCAGGCTGAGGCAGCAAGAGGAAGGGAGGAAGAGTAGATCCGGCTCCGAATCTGGATGGCTGAGAGGCTCCCGCCCCACCCAGCTAGCCTCCCCAGAAGACCTCATGGCCCCACCGGCCCCAGCATCTTCCTGGGCACAATGAGGCTTCTCGGGGAGAGAAGGAGAAGGGAGTCCTAGCCAGGTGGCAGTGAAAGCAAGCGATGCAGCCCGCAGAGAGCTGCAGAAAGCAGAGTGGGAGGAAGGAGAGCAGCACCAGAAGGGAAGCACAGACAGTCAGAGCTCAACACTGCACAGAAACCAGGGCTCTGCAGCTGGACACGGAGTGCAGAGACTCCCCTCAGCCTGCATCACTTCCTAGAGGAGCTGCCAACTCGGGCTCACAGCACTGGACCCCAGGCCAAGTCCTCCTTCCTTGACACCCTTGGCAACACGGGTGGCAGAGAATCTGAGCACAAAAGGCTCAACCCAATCCATTAATGCCCCTCAGAAACTCCCACTTCACAGAGCACATTCAGCTCCCTCAGGCCCTTCCGTTCCCCCAACATCCCACCCCCCTCAGGGACCTATCAGCTTCCCCCAGGGACCTATCAGCTCTGGCTGAGCACAGTAAATCCAAAGTCCACACTGGAATACAGCGGGCCCAAGAGGGAAACTTGTAGGGGGACGTAGAGTTCAGGCTCCCACAACTCGGGCCACACTCTGCTCTGACAGTGAGTCGGACGCTGAGTCAAGACCTGAATCAGGTCAGGCTGGGCCTGGCATTCAGAGGATGAGGCAGCGAGAAGCCTTCTCCTCTGGGGATGGGCTGGGTTTTGTTGCCTCACTCCGGGCCCCCTCGTGGGTTCCCCCTGGACCTTGGTGCTGGGACTTGGGCCGTCCCTGCCATTGCTGCTGTACCCCCCGCCCACCTGCCGGCTTCTGCCCAGCCGCTTCCATCTCTGATAGGCTGTAGGCCATGGCAAGCTGGAGGTCTTCGTCCTCCTCAGAGAGGTCGCTGTCAGAGGGGCGTTGGGCAGTAGTCTGCCGAATCTGTGCACCACCCGACCTAGAGGTGACTGACTGTTGCTGCTCACGACGGCTCAGCTCCAAGCCCAGTGCCAGGTCATCTGGGACACCTGCAAGAACCACAGCTACCATGAGGCCCCAGGTCCAGGCCATGGCATCTTCCAGGCCACCGCACACAATAACAACCTTAACCACTTACAGCCTCTCTTTGGAACTGGGACACAGGCATGAGGTCCCAGGATACTGGTTAGGTGCCTGGGAAGGTATTCAGCTCCAGGAAGTACTGTTATTTCTTTGTGAATGAGTTATTTAACCTTCCTTTGCCTCCTTTTCCTCATCTATGAAACAGGAATGACGGTGCCTACACACATGAATCTTCTCATTGGTTAAATATGTCGGTCCATATAAAGTGGGCTGACACACAGTACCTCAGCATCAGCAGCTAAACAAGATTAGCTGAAATGACACTCATGGGGCAGGGGGTGGGGGTGCGGTGGGAAGAGTTCTGGTCTGTGAATCCTGCACCCTGAGTTGGATTCCTGGATTGCTTTACCCCAAGTTGATGGGAAGGAATCTTCTTATTTTACTTTTTTTTTAAATGAATTTGGGTCATAGGGTCTATAGGGTCTCACTACATAGATCAGATTTGTAGTGATTCTCCTGTTTTCAGCCTCCCAACCACTAGGATTACAGGTGCCTGCCACAATGTCCAATCTCAATCGTGGTCTCAGTGCACCCCAGGGGTGAGGCCAGCACGGCATGCTGGGGATTGAACCCCAGCCCCTGTGCTCTGCCGAAGCAGGTGCTTTAGTCCACTGAGTTATCTGGCTGGCCTAATGGGAAGGAATCTTGAACCAGGGGCTACTTGGATGTCAAAGTCATTTTATCAAGCTGTGACTCAGTCGCTTGAAATAAAAATGGGGCAAGTACCATCCACCTCCATATTCCCCTAGGTGCTTTAAGAACACAAGGGATACTATGTATGTGCAAGAGCTTGATAAAACCAAAGGCACAGTGAAGTGCTCTGCAAATGTAAGACACCCCCATCCACAGTGGCAGTGACCGGGCAGCTCTCTGAGACCCCTCCGCCCACTTTCCCCCATGGTCACCTCAAATTCTGCCAGTCTGGTGGCTGCCATTCCCTAGGGCCCACCCCTGAGGGAGTTCAGACAGAAGTAGGGAAGGGGCCCCGGGGCTGGAGCTCCACACCACAGATTGGATAGTGGAGCCCTGCTCACCATTCATCAATGCTCACCATTGATTGAAACTGACTTCAGCTGCCCATCCTCCTCCACTTCCACTCGCTCCTGCCCATTCTCCATGATTCTGTAGGAGACAGCACAGTTAGTCAGTGAGCAGTGGCCCATCCAGGCTCTGGCCACTGCAGAGCAGATTTTATATCTGAACATGACACCCGCCTCCGCCCCTCATCTCTAGTCCTCTCACCTATATAGCCCTAGGAGGCCGTACCTGCGTGTTGTGATGCGACGACCCTGGACAAAAGTGGTGGACGTTGAAACAGAGCGGAAAGCACCAGCCCCAGGACTGAAGGAGAAAGACGAGGAGGAGAAATCTGGCATTGGGACAAAGGAGGTGGAGGAGAAACTATTACAGGGAGGCTCTGTGCTGCCTGCTGGGCACCAGAGGAGCCGCAGGGTCCCCCAGAGGTGCCTAGAGGGAAGGTTCCATGCGGAGGACACAGGAAAAAGCTGCCACTAGGGCTTCAGGACTCAGAGCTAGCAAAAATGGGAATGGACAGTGCTTACCAGAGTGCCCAGGAAAGGAAGAGGAGAAGGTAAAGAAGGGGCCTGAGTGTCGGGAACCCCGGTTCTGAAGCTCCGAGAAGGGGCCCAGGTCATCTGCAGCAAGTAAGCAGATTCATGATCATCAGTGAAAATACCCCCTCCCCGTGTGAACTTTCAAGTCTAGAAATATATAATAATATATATTTAATATATCTAGAAATAATAATATATCTAGAAATATTTTGCTGAGCAAACGGGTACATTTGTGTTTCCGTTGTTACTGTTGGCCTCCACAAATTAAATTCCTTTTCAACATGTGAAAATACTCACTGGTTAATTCCGCCCACCATAAGGAACAAAAGGAGAGACAGACAGAAGGACAGACGGATGCCCTGCCCTTTTGAGACAGGTCTTGCTATGCTGCTCAGGCTGGCCTTGAGCTCACTTTGTAGCCCAGCTTGGTCTCAAATTTGCCACAATACTCCTGCCTCAGTCTCCCAAGTTTGGGATTACAGGCATGTGCCACCATGCCCGGCAGAGAGAATGATGTAAAGACAAGCAGGAAAAGCAAGCAGCACTGCCTCTGTCATTTGCTCCATGACTCTAAGTAATTTAACTGTGCCTCAGCTTATTCATCTGTAAGTGGGGGTTAAAATTAGCCTCTTCTCAGGGTTCACAAGAAGATGAGGGAGAGTCAGATACTTGACAGAGAAGGATCCGAAAGCCTGGCATATGTTGTTACATGTGCCACTGCCGCTCTTGTCACATGGTGCTTTGAGTCTTGCTCTCATGGCTGTTTTTGTGGAGCTCTATAACAATGTAGTATTGTTGTTGTCACTTAACAAGGCCAGCCTGTAAAGTGACACTGGCCGGTCATGTGTGAGGTTCTGTCCCGGCTCTCACTGTACCCATACACGCCACCCAAAATCTTCGGCCTGTGGATTCTGCTCTCTTCTTAGCCTCCTGCCTAAGGGAAGGCCAGGCCCAGAGGGGTTAGCTGAGTCACTCCGAGCCTCGGAGTCCACTCACCAAAGAGCTCTGCAAAAGGGTCTCCACTCCCGAAGAACTCCCGGAAGACTTCCTCAGGGCTGCGGAAGCTGAAAGTGAAGCCAGGCCCACCAGTACCAGCACCAGCTTCTGCCCGACAGGGGCCAGCTCCTGGAGCAGATGCAGGATGGAAGACCCTGGGATGTCTACTTTGCCTTGAGCCTGGGGGTACACTTATGGCACTGCCAGGAGCCTCCCAGAAAGCAGCCAGGACAAGGACCTGCCTTCCCGACTCTGCCCTGACCCACTTCCACCCCAGAGCCCTGCTGCCCCACCTACCTGCCCCAGTCAGCCCTTCGCGGCCATAGCGGTCATAGATCTCCCGCTTATGCTCTGGAAAGAGAGATCCAATCATTTCTCCCTCTCTCTGGGCCACGGGTGTCCCCTCTCAGGCTAGGCCAACCCTCAGAGGAGACCTAGAGCCTCACATTTGGGGGACAGTGGGTGTTCAGGGTACATTGGCTGCAAGTTTTAGCAATTACTACATACTTCACATGGCTGGCTTTTCCTCATCTGTAAAATGGACATAACAGCAGTATTCCTCATCGGAATACTTCGAGGATTAAGTGAAATAATACACATAAACTGCTGAGCATACAGATGGCACATGGTGTCTGTAAACATGAGCTAGGGGGTGTATTTACTTGCTTTACATGCACAAGGACCTGAGTTCAATCCACAAATAAATAAGTGAATTATGTTAGCTAGTTGTGACCTGCTATTATTAATTAGGGCTTGTCTACATGTTACTTCCTCAGAGGAACTCTTTGTGACCACCAAAACAAAATCAGGTGCCTAGTATTCCCTATCACATCCCCTGCTACTCTCCTGTGGGATGCTTATCACCCACGGGACAAGGAACAAGGTCTGCTTGTCCTCCATGGCTTCCCCAGTACCTAACAGGTACCTATAACCACTATTACCACTCAGTGGATACTTCCTGAATGAAGTAATGATGAATGTATGTAGAAAAGACAGACCTGGGGCAGAGGTGGCAACCCAGTGGTAAAGCATCTGCCTAACTTCTGCGAGGCCCTATGCCCAATGCCCAGTACCACAAATCAAACCAAAAAAAAAAAAAAAAAAGACACACTTGGATTCATCTTCCAGCTGTGTATAGTCTTTCAGCCTCAGTTTTCTTGCCTGTACAATGGGAGTGATCAACACTTGCCTCACACGATGGCTTCCAGGAAATTACTGAAGCCTGGTACAGAGGGGGGTCAGTACACACTTGTTCCTGCCCTGCTCCCCTCCCTACTCTCCAGACCCTGGGAACAGTCACAGCCCTGTTCTGGTGGAAAAGAACATTTAAATGCCATGCTGGGGGCTGGAGAGATGGCTCAGTGGTCTAAAGCACCTACTTAGAACAAGCTTGGCAAAGCATCAGGGACCGGGGTTCAATCCCCCAGCACCACATGCCAGCCAGCCCCGCCCCCTGGTGGGCTGAGCTGGCCACACACACACACCACACTCTCTCTCTCTCTCAAATAAATAAAAAAAAAAAATTAAAAAAAAAATGCCATGCTGAAAAAAAGGTGTGGGGACGGTGGTGGAGGCGTGGCTTTGGGAAAGAGTGAGATAGGCATACATGCGGGAGAGGTGCTGAGCCTGCCCAGATCCCAGGCCTTACTGTCAGACAGCACTTCATAAGCCTCTGCCACCTCCTTAAATTTCCTCTCAGCAAACTCTTTGTTATCGGGGTTCTTGTCTGGGTGCCATTGTAGCGCTTTTCGCCGGTACCTGCAGAAGCGAGTGCAGAGGGAGTCAGGGGACAAATGCCTTCTCTTCTCACTAGGAAACTCAACCACCCATTCCCCCTTCGTCTTTCATCACTGTTCTTTCGCAGGTGGACCTAGCCCACCCAGCTCCTGGGGGCTGCTCTGAAGCCATCTTTTCGTGAGACTTCTCTCTCTTTCACGGGGGTTAGGACTAACATAGGAGGCCATGGTGACCCCAGGGCAAGAACACTCCCATCCTGGCCACATGTAGCCACGGAGGATAGAGGGACATGGGTCTCCTCCTTCAAGGTCTAGGCACCTCTGTGTTGCATGCTGAGGAAACCTGCGGGGGCGAAAAGGGGGCGCTGGAGGGGTCAAGGACCTGCAGGGTAGCTCCCAGCACTGCCTCTTCCCTCTGGACTTGCTCCTTCTACCCTTCCAGTGTTTCTTTTCTCCCTGCAGGTATCACTCGGAAAAGCCTCTGGTGGGGCAGAGGGTGACAGGTTTCCTGGCGACACTTACGCCTTCTTGATGTCATCAGCAGACGCACTCGGCGGCACGTCTAGAATCTCGTAGTAGGATGCCATGGCAATCGTCAAGCGGGCCTCCTCGGGGCTACAGGACAGAAGCAGTCAGGGACCCGAGAACCAGCAGCCCCTCCTGGCGGCTGGAGACCCCTGGGGGACGGGAGGCGCTCCCGGAGGAAGCGAGCCCCGGGTGGCCCTCGCAGCCGGTGACTGGGCTTCCTCCGCAGCCTTATCTTCCCTGGCAGGCCGGGGCCCTGGGCTATCTCGGCGCACAGGCCTGGGAAGCCGGATCGGAACCCCTTGACTCCAGCTGCCTAACCCAGGGCCCCCGGCCGTACTCCGGCCGGGCCGCACCTCCTCCGCCCGAAGTCCCGCCCCTGCCCCCCGCCGGGAACCGTCTGGCACCGCAGCCCCGGCTCGCGGCTGCTGCGTAGGACGCGCCCGGCCCAGCTGTGCGCGCAGGCGTGCGTCAGGCGCACGGAAACTACTAGAGACCCGGAGAAGGCCGGCTCCGCCCGGCACCCCAAGGGGGAGGGGGACAGCAGGGGCTGCTGGGAGATGGAGGCGGGGCTGGCTATTTTGGGCCAGCACCCCGGCGACGTCACCCCAGGTGGCACCTGCGAGACCGCGGCCCGCTGCATGCGTCCAGGCCCAGGCGTGACGCACTAGCGCAAACAAGATGCAGAGGGACTGGGCCTTCTGTCGCTCTCAATCAATCTGACTCACGGACCTCACCCGGAGGGACTCACAGCCACCTCAAGGACTCCCCGGCTCCTCTCTGGGTCGAACTCCTCCCATCTTCAGATCCCTCCTGCAGCCCCTGGTCCTCAAAAGAGGCTGCCCTAGCTTCGCTGAGTAGGTCACGCTTGCCTTTTATAGAATCTCGAAGCCTTCCTTCCTCACGCTTGTCACAGCTGCAAATTAGCATCGGTTGGTCTGCTTATTTGATTACTATTCTCCTCCCCCACTAAACTGTAAATCCCTTTTTTCGGTAGTATATATAGGGCAGCAGATATGCAAACCTCTTGGTGGCAGTTTTGACACAGTGGGAGAAGTGGAGTTAAAGAGGACAGTAAAAGGAAATTCCCTGGATTCAAAGCTTTTCTTCCCAAGCCGATCCTGAGCTGCCCCATTCCACCTCAGAATGCTTCTGAGTTCAGACCTCCTAAGAGAGAGATTCACTTAGTACCATCCTGCCAATACACAAGTATTAGTTGAGTATTGTCTACATTACATGCTGCCAAGATATATAAAGAAGAATGTGGGGCTGGGGGATACAGGCCAGTCCTTGCCTAGCACAGGGTTCTGGGTTCAATCTCCAGCACCACAAGAAATGAAAAACAATAAAAGAAGAATCTTAATCCTTGACTTATGTGAACTGGAACTTGAAAAGATAGGTGTGCCTCTGTGTAGCTCCCCTGGGAAACCTTCAATATTACCCCTTTGGAAATCCATCTGGGTTTGCATCCTGGCCTTACTGGGTGACTTAGGGAAACTTTTGAAGAATTGGCTTCTTATCCCTAAATACTAGATAAACAATGCTGATGGTTGTTTGAAAGTTATAGGAGGCAGGGTATGTAACCGGAGGTATTGGCATAAATCTCTCTCGCATCCACATTTGACCCAAGGAGCAATGGTTATGTGAGTCTAGGATAGTAGACCCAGAAACCCTTCATCAAAGACAAGGGCTGGAGTGGGCAAGTGTGCAGAAGGCGGTGTGCTTTGTCAGCTTTCCTGGCTGTGCACCCTCTGAACCTCCTGCCTTTGTTTGGAGAATTCCCCCCTACATTTGGGAAATGTACATCCAATGGGCTCTGTCGGGAGGTGAGCCATCTGCGCAAAGCCTTAATACTTATGGTTGACAGTCTCCAAGGTTTCTAAGAGTGCAAGTAAAAGATAAGCCCTGGTGCAGCAGCTGGAACTGAATCTGGGGCAAGTCACACTGAGAAGATGTGGGCGCCTCACAATCCGTTTCTGAGGATGGTGATGACTGCCACGGGGACCTGCAGCGGACTCTAGTGTCTGAGGTGTGAAACGACAGCCTCTATGTCTGTACTGAGGGAGGGTGGTTACTGCAGGGGGTTCAGAGAACCAGAGTCTCCAGCATAGGCTGCCCTGTGCCCCAGCTTCACTGTCACGCTTCTTTTGTGTTTTCCTGTACCCTGAGCCTGCTTACTCACCTTTATATTGGTTCTGTGTGCCAGTCCATATCTTGCTAATTGAAGGATGGGGTGGTGTTTTTTGTTTTGTTTGCTTTTTAAATTTTGCCAGACTCCATTTCTGCTGTTTACAGTAAGAGTCTTGATGAACAGAATACTGAAGCTTAGGTTTGGTTTCAGGACAAAGAGTAGATTAGGTTAGGTTAGGTCACTCCCAAGTTGTCCAAGTCTGCCTGTTTCTTCTTATCTCAATAGATGTCTGTCTGGCACCACCTGTGTATTACATTAAGTGTAGGAAGACAAAGACATTTACGTTTCAATTAAGTTCTAATTGGTATTTTATTTCAAGGAAATAAAATCTACTTGAGACATAGATGAGTGACAACTGAGGGAAATCTTATGAAACAATCTAGAAGACAAAGAGTTAATTTTCTTAGTTCCCAAAGAAATTGAAAAAAAAAAAATTAAGGCAAGCAGTACAATTTTTCCAGTGCTGAGTATAGAACTCAGGGCCTTGAGAATCTTGGGCAAGCTACTGAGCTACACACCCTCAGCCTCCAGTGTAATTTTTTAAGTGGGCAATAAAATATGATGGGATATCACCACCCAAAGGAATGTGCTGATTGATGTAAACTATCTTTTATTTTTTTTTTTTTTTGTATTTTAGGGAGGGGTCTACAGGGTGTTCAGGGTCTCACCACTAGATTGGACTTATACTGATCCGTCTGTTTATAGCCTCCCAAGAGCTAGGATTACAGGCACACGCCACCACTAAACCATCTTTTAGATTGAAAGTTAATTGAACAAATGTGATGCAGAACAGAGTATATACTAAAAATATATGGACATACGTTAATATCTGTACATGTCTCTAGAAGAAAACACAAAGAAGTTAAAAGTGGTACCTGCCAAGAGGAGAACATGATGATTTATCTCTGCTGTTCATACGTTTTTGGGTACCTTTGGGATCTTGAGGCATGTGCAAATAACAGCTGTTCAAATACACATAAAAAAATGCTAAGGGCCTAGTTGGGAACTAGGACATTCCTCAGAAGCCATGTGCTGCTGTAGAAGGAGCCCCTGCCAAGTGCCAGATGAGTGACAGAGATAGATGGGGGCGGTGAAAGGAGGGATCCCTGCCACAGGGGCGATGGTCTCTGGAAGGCTGTGACCTAAGCTAGAAGGAATGGCAACACTAGGACAGCTGGAGCCAGCCAAGGCTTCTACCAGGAGGAAATGCTTTGGAGGCGGTCATACTCCTGACACAGCAGAGGAAAAGCCTGTTGGGTGGGATCCAAAGCTGGGAACCTGTCTCCCTGCCTGCAGGAGGTAATTGTACCCTGGCTTTAGACGCATCAGAGATGAAAGGATTGTCCTGCGTGGAGGAAGTCCCAATTGCCCCAGGAAGTCTGGGTTGCCACCTCCCCATACCTCCACCCAGTCTAACGCAGGCCTACAGATGCCTACCAGCAGGGGAGATCCTGTGGGGCCTGACTGGAGACGGAGACACAGCACCCAGGCTGAGCTGGCTGGAGCAGCAGATGGGAGCAGGACTGGCTGCCTCTCAGGGTGCCCTGCCCTCCTGGCAGAAGACAGTCCCACCTCTCTCTCTCATAGATGATGCCAGGAGAACCTTTCTAAAGGGCACTGATAGCCCCAAGATGTGTCCCCAAGAAGCCTGTGCCCCAGTTCAGTGCCAGAGATGGGGACGCTGCCCCCACCTTCATGCCCTTCACCACAAATGCCAAACAAGGATGGGTCAAATGTCCAGCCCTGGAGGTACCTGAGTCACCCTCTGCTTTCTTTGCCAGAAGAGGTGGTGTCTGGAGGAGCACCTGGAACCTCATGGGCAGGAGGGGGGGCCAAGAGAAGGAGAGCAAGGTGAATTTCAGCTTCACCCCAACCCCATTCCTCCAGGTTGGAGTCCAGCCCCTCCATTTACAAGTCCCATCACTTCTCCTCTGAGCCGGTCTCCACATCTATGGAATAGGCAATAATGGGATGAGTTCCTTCAACAAACACTTGAGTATTGAATGTATTAGGCAACATGCAAAGCACTGGGGCTAGGATCATGAGGAACAAGGCCTTGTTCCCAAGAAGTTCCCATTCCAGTGGGTACAATAACTGTGTATACCCCAAGAATAGACAAGATGAACCAGGTATGGTGTTGCACACCTATAACCAAGGCGCTCTGGGTCCTGAAGCAGGAGGACTGCGAGACTGAGCCCAGCCTGGGCAACTTAACAACAGCTATGGCCTTGTTTCAAAATTTTAAAAAAAGGCTCAGGATATAGTGGCACAGCACTTGCCTGGCAAGTGTGAGGTCCTGAGGTTCGTTTTCTTGTATCCCCTCAAGGGAGACTATATATATATCTATATCTATCTATATCTATATATATATATATATAATATATGTAATATATATTATATATATATTATAGGGGGAGGAGTTTGAAAGTTTAAAAAAAACTTCAAAAGGGTTGGGGTAATCAGAGTTTGAGGAAGAGAAGTCCCCGATCTCTCTCCTCTCTGTCTGTCGTGTCTGTCTGTCTGTTTCTCATATCAGACAGTGGTTGAGCCTTCTCCCTGGCTCTGATTATTGCCAAATGGTCCGCCCTTAAGTGGTCCCACCTGCTTCCTCAGGGTAGCCCCGCCATGCCCCCAGCTCCAAGTCTTAGTTCAGTGCAAGGTCCCCGGGTTCCCCAGTACTCAGAAGACATATATATTGATGCATGTCTGTAATCCCAGGTGCTTAGGAGTCCGAGGCAGGAAAATTACAAGATTGAGGCCCGCCTAGGCAATTTAGTGAGAGCTTATTTCAAAATCAAGAAAAAGGGCTGGAGATGTAGTGCATATGTAGTGCACTTGCCTAGCAGGTGCAAGAACATGGACTCAATCCCCAATATGATTTTTTTTTTAAAAAAAGGGAAAGTGGAGAGAAAAGATAAGAAGATAATAGGCACGCTTGGCCTCACACACAGTAGATGTTTGTTAAATAACAATTGCTTGGGGTTTTAAGGGATCCCAAGGTAATCCCTCTCCCCTTCCCAGGTGAGAAACCAGATGAAGGAAAGACACAAGAGTTGAACAAACAGGGATTTGAAACTCAGCCCAGGCTGGGGAGACAGCTCTATGATCTAAGTGCCTGCCTAGCAAGTGCAAGGACCTGGATTCAATCCCTGGTACCACATACTGTGCTGGCCAGTGAAACCGGGTGTGGTGGCACACACCTGTAATCCAAGTGCTGAGGAGGCTGAGACAGGAGGATCACTACAAGTCCAAGCTGCATAGTGAGACCCTGTACCAGATAGATAGATAGATAGATAGATAGATAGATAGATAGATAGATAGATAGATTGATGATAGATAGATAGATAGATAGATAGATTTAAAACTTGGCCCTTTTAGTGGGGAGGGAAAGTGGATTGAGGATATAACTGAGCTAATCAGCAAACATGAGCTTCTAAAATGCTCTCTCAGTTAAGTTTATCAAACCCCATCACACATACCTGCACATGCACACACCCCTGGCAGTGTCTCTCCTGGGGACACAACCCATTAAGCATAAATCCTCAAAGAAGAGTTGAGAATACTCGCTGTCTAAATAAATAATTCCCAGAGGAGGAGTCTGCTAGGTGTGCATGCCTCTTTTCTTCTCTACACCCCTCTATCCTGTTCTCATTCCATCCTCTATTTCCTACAAAGTCCTTAGGACAAGAGTGACAGGCACAGGTGGTGGGAACCAGATGGGGAGGGAAAGGAGTCCTCCGAATGGCATCCTTGCACTGGCCTAATGGAGTCGCCGCTGATGCTTTCCTCACCTCCTCTACAATCCCCTCCCCACCGCCCTGCCCCCCCTCTGTTTCACAGCGCTGTGTGCCCTCTGTCCTGGGCTCCCTCACCAGCTGTCTTCTCCCCAGTCTTGTCTGATGGGAGTCACTGCTAGAGGTTAGAGAAGGAGAAAGCAGTCAGAGAACTTCTCCCTCTCTCAATCAGGTGTTGCCCAGACTGTGGCTGTGTCTAATCCCTGGACCTGGGGCCTGCCAAACGTTCCTCCTCGGTCCCACCTGCTCCTGCTGTGGGTCCAGCTCCAAGGCACGGGTATGGCAGGGGTGGCAGCAGTTTCCTGATGTTTCTGACTTTGGGGTTGCCATTCTAGCTCCCTGTCTTGAGAAAGTCCTGAGAAAAGGGGACTCCGGGAAGGACAGATCTGAGGGTATCCCTGAGGATTCCATCTCCACTGGGTTGTGGTGGGGTTGGTCCTAGTTGCAACACTTGCAATGGTTAAACCATTGCTCAGCCCAAAAGGAACTCCATGAAGTTCATACTGAAGGACTTCAGGGTCACATTGGGCTGGCAGTGCAACATGAAGCTGTGCATGCATAAGACATGACATCAAATTGAAAGAGGGCCACTTGTCTTCAAGAGCTGAGGTCAGTGCGGACAGGCTACTGAGAAGGAAGCTCTTCCTCTGCTCTTGTCTCTTCGTTGCTGCTGTCTCACTGCCAGCTTCTGAACTCTCTACACCCCAACTCCTGCTGGAAGAAGACAAGACCCAGTGGTTCCAGGAACACCAGACCAACCAATCACTCTGGTGTTCGGATGCTCTAGCTGCCCAAGCTCCTCCGATATACTTCACAGCAGGCAACTTCACAGTGCTCCCCCATCCCTACAACTCCCTACCGACTCTGCAGCCAAGTGTAGACAGCCTAGAAGAACAGAGGACTTGGCACTTGATCAGGCAAGAACAGAGCCAATGTGTGAGCTCCCCTGGTCTCACCCCATCTGCGCACTCCCCCAGGGATAGACCTGAGATGCCTTGTGTTATGGCTTGTATCTAGATGTGCCCTCAAAGCTTCATTCGGTCTTAGGGGGGGCTTTTGGGAGGTGGATGTGATGCTGGGATTAAAGGTGAATCACCGTGGGTGTGAGCACTACCCAGCCTAGGGCCATGTAGCCTGGGTAGAATACAGGAAGTCCCCGATTTACAAACAAGTTTTGTTCCAGGAGAATGCTTGTAAATCAAATTTGTTTGTAAATCTGACAAAGTGAGTCTTATACACAAATATACAATGTAAAACATAAAAATTGAGGCCTGTTGATATGTGTGAAAGTTTAGAACTTGAATTTTCATAAATTGGGGGCTTACTGTAGAAGGGACAGAAAGAGGGCTGCTGCTTTGCTTGCTGCTTGTTGCCTTCTGCCTGCTCTGCTTCACCATGGACTGTTTCTCCCCTGCGATGCCCCTCTGCCATGCCACCCTGCCTTGGAGCCAGCCAACTCTGGACTGAAACCTCTACAAACTGTCAGCTACCATGAACTTTTCTCCTTTAACTTTAGGTGTTGGATATTTTTGTCCCAGAAACAAGAAAAGTAATAAGACACCCTGAATTCAGCTGCACCTTCCCTGGGAAGAATCTGCCTTCCTTCCTTGCTTTACTCCCCATGGCCCCCATTCTGCTCCTTGGAGCTGCACTCTAAGGACATCTGGAATCAGATCTGCCTTTTAGGGAGCCCAGACCAAGATGCCGGGCTTTTTCCCTCCCATGAAAGAGAACCCAAGAGAAAACACTCAGAAGAAAATAAGGTCTCAGCATTTTGTTTAGAAAAGCACACAGGATCTTCTAGTATTCATCCCCTTCTTCCCTCTCAACACAATCCATGCCCACCTCCTCACAACCCTTCCCCATGGCAGCCACATCCGGGGTCTCAGAACTCACTCTCTTCCATGCCCCCCCCCATACCAGTGTACAAAACCCTTCTTGGTGTACATCAGGTCGAACTTCTGGTCCTGGTGGGCCAGGCCTCAGTAATTAGTCAGCCTATACAGGAAGAGGAAAAGAAACTGATGTGGAGCACAGCTGATGAACAGGAAAGATGTAAAAGCTTTATGAAATCCTTGGAGGACTTTTCCAAGAGCACAAGAGATCAGCATGGGGTGGGCTCCTCTTCTCCTCCTGTCCCCCTTCCTCTCTACAACCTCCTGAGGATTTTCACACAGAACTATCTTGAATCTAGTGACACAGTCATCACTGTTATCAAAACTTGCTAATCCCCCTCATCTTCACCCCATACCCCCTGATTTAACTTCAGATGTTTCCACAGGGCTTCTCTCCTGAGATCAGCAACCCAAGACCATCGTTGTTATTTATTTATTTATTTATTTTTGGCAGAACTGGGGATTGAACTCAGGCCCTTATGCTAACTAGGGAAGCACTTATTCTACTGAGCCATCTCCCTGGCCCCAAATAGAGCTTTTTTTTTTTTTTTTTGCAGAACCGGGGATTGAACTCAGGACCCTGCACTTGCCAGGCAAGCATTTATTCTACTGAGCCATCTCCCCGGCCCTCCCAGGATCATCCTTGGTGGAAGCCAAAGCCAGCCACAGATCCTTGACTCCTGATTCTTGTGGAGACTTCTGGTCACATCCCTGTGATAGAAGATCATATTCTGGACATGCTTCTGGACCTCTGTGCCTTAGCCAGGCGAGCCATCAATATATTTGCACTTGAGGCTCCTAATAGTAGGCCAGTGGATGTGGACAATAGGAAGACACTGACTTTAGGATGGACCTATAATAGGCTTCTTGATCAGAATTCAAGGCCCTTCCCCACTAGTCCTAATCCCTGTCCTTATGCAGGAGTCTCTCCCATGGGCTGAAGCTGTGTTTCTGCCCGGTCTCTAGAGCACTCCAGAAATAGAGATCCAGATTTCCCTGCCCAGGATTCAGCCCTCCCTTATCAGTTTCCAAGTCCAGTCCAGTGCTAAGTCATTGAGCTCTTTTCTAATGGTATAAGGGCTCTGGGCATAGTTGTTGACAGCATTTTCTTTGCCTTTGATGAATGGCTCTGGGTGGGAAAGCTGGCTTTACATGCCTGTGTGAACTTCATCTGCAATGGGCAGAGTTTTGGGCCCTACCTCCCTTATAGTCCAGTTCCCAACCCCCCAGGGTACCAGAGAGGATGGGGGCCCCAGATTCTACCCTAGAGGAAATGCATCCAATGACATGGAAAGGGATGTGGGATGGCCTTGGGGTGAGTGACAGTGATTCTGATTGCCTTGGATTCCACCTGCAGCACAAATTCCAGTGCTTTCTAGTTTTGAAGTAGCATTTCTCTGTCCTCAGGGACAAGGTGCTAGGGCAGAGATGATTGGTGAGATCATCACTCACCAATCACAGAGGGCTCAAGATCGACAAACACTGCGGGGGCGCATGTCTTCCAGCTCCAGTTTCACTAAAGAAGGTGTTGTTGAAGGAGTCATTTGCCCCCGCCCCCAGGAGGTCTCTTAACTGGCTGTTTACCCATCTGACTGGACCCATGTTCTAAGCAGTACAGCTCCCAGCATGCATTGCCATCTGCATACTGGCCTGCATCATGTGGACTGAGATGCATTTGTGCTGAGTGGGCAAAGACCAGAGAACAGCCTTAGGAAGAAGGGTGCTATCGTGCCCGGACACGATTCCTGCCTGCCTTCCTTACATGGTTCTCTGGCTGAGCATCAAGTTTCCTGGAGTTTGCTCCTAGCCCAGACTCCTCATCTAGGCATGAACTGGTGTCACTGAGGATCCACAGGCACTGGCTCTAGGGGCAGGGACAAAGCTCTTGGGGGAAGCAGATGTGGGCAGATCCAAGGTCACAGAGCTTTGTTCAGTGACTAAGCATCCTACTTAAGGAACACGGAGGAGCTCAGATGGGTCTGGTAAAGTGTGATAGCCACTCTTGCCAGGCACAGAAAGAAATGGGTGCCATTGGTGGAGGAAACAAAGGGAAACACAGAGATAAAGAAAGCAGGGGAGCTGGAGCGTGGTCTCACATGCCTGTAATCCAGCGCTCTATGGCTGAGGAGGATCACCTGGGCTACCTAATGATTTCAAGGCTGGCCTGGACTACAGAGTGTGACTTGGTCTCAAAAAATCAAAAGAAGAGATTCTTGTAGACAACCCACTTGGGTCTCCCTTCTGTCCCTCTCTCAGACAGAAGCTTTCTTTCCTCCAATAAATATATTCTGCTCTTAAAAAGGTTAGGGAGGAGCAACAAGAAAAATCATTCACACAAACACCCCAACTTTGGAATAATGTTTCTCTCTGACAGCAGATGCAGCCAGAGAGGGACTCTAGTCATCAAATGCAGTAACAGATGTCAATTCTACTTTTTTTTTTTTTTGTTTCAGTATCAGGGATCGAACTCAGGACCCTATGCATACTAGTCAGGTGCTTATGCTGCTTCGCTGTCTCCCCAGCCCCATTCTACTATTTTTTTTTTAACCTTTCTGCATCTCTGCAATTCAGCAAGGTTGCTTTCTCCATAGATTTAACACATCACTGCCTTTTTTTTTTTCTTTTTGAGACAAAGTCTCGCTATGCAGTTCAGGCTTGCCTTGAGCTCACTTTGTAGCTCAGGCTGGTCTCGAACTTGCAACAACTCTTCTGCCTTAGTCCTGAGTGCTGGGAGTACAGGGGTGCACCACCACACCCAGCCATATCACTAACTTTTTAAAAATACATAAAACAGGCTGAGTTTAGGAGACAGAGGCAGGAAGATTATGAGGCCAGCTTGGGCTACACAATGAGTTTAAAGCCAGCCTGACCCACACAGCAAAACCCCGTCTCTCTCTCTCTCTCTCTCTCCTCTCTCTCTCTCTCTCTCTCTCTCTCTCTCTCTCTCACACACACACACACACACACAAAAGAAAAAGAAAAAGAAAAAAGAAAGAAAGGAAGAACCTACATAAATAAATAAGAAATAAGGATCTTGACTTATGATTTTTAGATGGCTGGGATTAATCCATAAACCACCTCTGTCCTAGACCTGTGACTTCTTTGCTCGGGCTGAGTCAATGTCCTCCCCCATGAAACAAGGATGATTAAGGCCCGTCCTTGAAGGACTCCTGTGAGGGCTGGAAGAAAGGGTGCATGCAGGGTGCCTGGCCACTGCCTGACACACATGGAGGCAGCCATGCCTGCTGTAGCTCCCCGCATTTCCCACCCCCGCAGCCCAGCATCATAATAAGAGATGGGAGGAACTTAGAGAGGCAGTGACTCTGAAACTCCCCAGGAAGAAGGACTGGCTTGAGGGCCCAGCAGCTGGCAAGGAGGCCCAGCACCAGCCGCTGCACCTCTGAACCTGCTCAGGTTCTGTCCATGAACCAGATGCTGTCCTGGCCCCAGGATGCGCTAATTAGATGCCTGCTACACAGGGTGTCCCTGACCTCATAGGCAGTGATGCCTCACCCCAGAGAGCAGTGTGTTTGGGACAAAATCAGCTTATGGAGTCTCACAGACTGGGCCTCTATGACCTCACACAAGTTACTGCAACCAGTTCCCTGGATTCTTTTTTCTTAATAATGAAAGCTGGCAGGTTTTGCTGTGTTGGTTATTTCACGTGTGCTAATCAGACACCAGGTACTACCCTGAGTAGTTCTTGACCTTCTCCTACATTATTTCACGTACTTCTTACAACAGTCCCCTTTCAGAGGTCCTTTTACTACCCCCCATTTTATGCGAGGAAATGAACCCTCCAAAGGTTGAGCAATCAGCTCAAGGTTACAAGCAAAAGCAGGCATTTTCAGGGTGGGGACAGCCTGGCTCCAACCATGCGTTAAACTGCTCTTCTGTCCTGCGTGACTGGGCACTGCTAAAGCTACTGACGCTGCTGCCCCATGAGAAGCAGCACAGCGCAGCCACTCTGGACAGAAGGGGCACCTCCCCGCCTCCCGCTCCCACTGCTCCAGGACTGAGCAGGCCTAAGGGAGAAACCCAAGAGCAGCAGTTCCTGTGGGAGACTTGTCCTCACAGCTGGGAGGGGACCAGAGTCCAGCAGAGAGGCTGAGCAGGGGCCAAGGTTGGAGACTCCGTCAATGTGAAAAGTAGCCTCACTTTCTGCTCAAGTCCTGCTTACTCCCATCCCACCCCAAAACTCAGGGCCTCTCAGCACCCTCAAGCATGTCCTCCCAAACTTAGGGAATACAGTCCCATCTGGACGTTTCTGTACATCTCTCCTCTCCTCATCTCCCCACTCACTATAGCCCCATGGGTACCAGGACTCTCAGGGTGCCCTCACACCAGCCCCTCAGAACCACTGTGCCCCCCCCACTCACCGTGCTGCCTGGCTGGGGCCTGGCTGCTGTCTTCTTTCTGTGGGTCTCGATGGATAGGAGGTGGGGAGACCCAGGGCTGTAGACTCCTGACACTCTGGCCTGGTGCCTGAGGGAGGAGGTAGCTAGTTGACTTGGTTACAGAGCAGCAGGCAGGTGCTGGGCCAGGGCCAGGGTGTTTGGTGAGGTAGGAAGAAGAGGGGCTGGGGCTAGAAACCCCCCCAGGTGTCCACCCTCCATGGTACCTTGTGTTTCCTTCTGGCACATAGTTACATTTTCTGGTGGCAGCCTGGCCTTCACAGGTGGGAGAAGGTTTAGAATTGAAGTTTCCAGAACTCCAGCACCATCCCCACCCCTGGGGCTGGCAAGGACTGGAAGTAGAGAGTGGGTGGGACTAAGAAGCTCTGCAGTGATCCAGAAATAATGAGTCCTCGGGCAAGAGAGCAAGCCCAGGGGATTCTGGGAAGAGACCCAGAATATGTTAGAGCATAAGGAACTAGAAACTAATAGGGAACCCCAAGTCTAATACCTGCAAGCACTTAATCCCCAGGCATAGGTACTTTGGATAGAGCCTTGGAGTACTTTAGCAATGAGCTACATCCCCAGCCCTTCCTTCCTTCCTTCCTTCCTTCCTTCCTTCCTTCCTTCCTTCCTTCTTTCCTTCCTTCCTTCCTTCCTTCCTTCCTTCCTCCCTCCCTCCCTCCCTCCCTCCCTCCCTCTCTCCCTTGCTGTCTCCCCCTCCTTCTTTCTTTATTTGTTTTGAGACAGGGTCTCACTAAATTGCCTGGACTGGGCTTAAACTTGCGATCCTCCTGCCTCAGCCTCCCCAATAGCTGGGACTACAGGCATGTGCTACCTTGACTGGCAGTGCTTAACTCTTTTTTTTTTTTAAGTCAAACTATTATTTCACGTTAAGAATAAAATATTCAATAATTTCAAATTAGATATTTCTTAGTTAAAAACCACATTGAATCTGAGATAATAGTAATATAATTTATTCTTTTGAAAAATTCAGATTCAAAAAAAATTTTTTTGTCTATTCATCTCCACGGGGTTACCTAAATTCCAATAGAATGCTGGCAGTTGCAAAAATAGTCCATAACTTAAAAGTCATTATGTACCTTCATTTGGATAATTTAATACTATTACATACAGATAATTCTTTTTGGTCAACTTGTTTTCCTTAGGCAGTTAATTTTATTGTTTTACATAAACAGTACTATTGACATCAAGCTCATTAATATCTTCATTTAACATTTTAATATATTGATATGCCACTGACATTACAATTTAGCTTCTTAATTTTTTTGTTTGTCATATTCATTTACAGTTTGTAGTCATTTTACTTTTTATTTTTTATTAATTTTATTGAGAAACAAATAGTAATGAGACAGTTTCAAAACAGGATAGTAGGACAGTTACAATAATCAATACATTGCATATTGTTGTCTTCATAGTAGATGCAGACATGATATCCTGTCCAAACACTATTAGTACAAATCTTACTTCTCATTGAATTAAGAAAGTAGCTGTATAACTATCTAATTATTTTGTATATACAGATACAAAATGGTCCTTCATTTACATACCCCTTTTTCATTTAGTTTTGTCAGAGATGGGTATTCCATTGCCATTTAAATATTGTAGATGTGTGAATTCAGCAAAATAATCCAATATAGTCCAGTAGCAGTGGTTAACTCTTTCTGGGCCTTGATTTTCTCATCTGTAGAATGCGAAGGTGTAGTTTGTGAGGCTCAAAGAAGGTAAACCTTCATAAGTGCTTAGGATGGAATTGCTGCAAAGAAAACTTATGAGGGTCTTGGGGTCATTCCTGCCTCCCCCAGGTTCATTACAAGTCACAGCTGCACCAGCCTATTCGTTTGTCCCCACAGGAGTCTTTCTCTGTTCTTGGCAAAATTCTGAAATAAAAATGTTCATCTCTAGCATCAGAGTTCTTGGGGCATCTTTGCCCCTTATCTATCCCTCAGTAATTTTATGAGGTAGGTGACGTGAGGACCTGTTTCCCATGATGAAGACAAGGAATTTGACGAAGCCTCTGGCGTCCTGCCAAAGCTCCCGTGGGGCTTCATTACTGGTGGAATTAAGAGTCATCAGAGACGCAGGCTCTGCTTCTCTTTCCACATGGTGGAGTGTTCACTGTTCCAAAGCCCCTGAAGGTCTTTATCTCCTTTCCCCCGTCTTTAATTCCATGGCCAGCCAGGACCACTCCCTTGCCTAGCACTCAACTCTCTTGGCTCCCTCTAGGCTCAGCATCTTTGTTTGACCATTCTGCCCAAATCTGCTTCTTTACCAGCTCTATGGCTGTTTTCACCCAACTATACAGTGACTGTAGAAAAAGCCAGAACATTCAGGTACATGCGCTTAACCCCAGAACTCAGGCTGAGGCAGGAGGACCGAAAGTCCTGCAAGCCTGGGCTATATATTGAGACTGTGTCTCTAAAAACAACAGCAGCAAAAAGAGCCGGGTGTGTGGTGGTGCATGCCTATAACTGCAACACTTTGAAGGCTGAGGAAGGAGAATCGTTGTGAGTTTGAGGCCAGCCTGGGCTACATAGTAAGTTCAAGGCAAACCTGAACCACATAGTAAAGCCCTGACTCAAGCAGGGGCAGGGGGTAGAGGGAGAGAACAAAAGAGGAAGGGAGAGAAAGAAAGAAAGAAAGAAAGAAAGAAAGAAAGAAAGAAAGAAAGAAAGAAAAGCCCAGCCCCAGAACTACACTGTCAGGTAGGTGAACACGAGCCTCCAGTGCACCCTAATGCCACCTGGAAGCCACGCTACATTTTTCCACTCCCTCCTCCAGAGACGGACAACCAGGAATAGGGGTGCCAGACTGAGCAACTAAAAGTATTTCATGTAGCAGTTTTATCCAGGAAGCAGTGGTGGCTAATGTGTAATTTCAGCTACGGTGGCCAATACAAGGAGAATTATTTGGAGACGGGGACTTTTTAGAGCCTGGTTCATCACCCATGTGACAGAATGGCCCAGAATCTCCAGGTGGCTAACTCTGGCATGGGGGATGGACGGATAGCTTTGAAGTCAGAACTCTTCTCTCTTCCTTCTGGAACTAGAGGGCCAGAGAAGGATAGTCAACTGACCCCTCGAAAGGAAGGGAGCCAAGGGCTGGGGAGACAGCTCAGAAGCGTAAGTGCCTTCCTGTCAAGCAAAGGTCCCAAGTTCAATCCCTGTTACAAAAAAAGGAAAAAGCAAGCCAAGCCCCTGGATGGGGCCATGAAGCCAGAGACCTGAGGAATTATAATCCAGATGGAGAAATTCGGGACCTCATGGGTGCTCTGGCACAGCCCTTAAACATCTTGCTACAAGTCTCCGGAATTGAACATCTCAGAGTTGGCCTGGGCATCACCAATTCTACCAACCTAAAGGCAAGTGCATATCTAAAAGGCAAGTGCATGTATAAAACAGTCTAAAAAGCCTGAGTATTTTTTAAAAAAGAAATACATTAATGTATCTAACATAACATGAAATGAGTAGTTGACACTCTTACATTCTTCAACAAGTATCTATTGAATGCCTCCTACATGCCAAGCACTGTTTTTAGAGACACAGTCTCAGTATATAGCCCAGGCTTGCAGGACTTTCGGTCCTCCTGCCTCAGCCTGAGTTCTGGGGTTAAGCGCATGTACCTGAATGTTCTGGCTTTTTCTACAGTCACTGTATAGTTGGGTGAAAACAGCCATAGAGCTGGTAAAGAAGCAGATTTGGGCAGGTGTCAGGGACACAGTAGTGGACCAAAAAAAAAAAAAAAAAATCACCTAAAGAGCTTACATTCTTGTGGGGAAGATAGATCAACAATAAAACTTCAGACATAAAATAGTATGGGCTTGGTGGCACATACTATAATCCCAGCAGTTAGGAGGCCGAGACAGAAGGATTGCTGTGAGTTCAAGACCAGCCCAGGCTACAGAGTGAGTTCAAGGCTGGCCTGAACTACATAAGAAGACCCTGCCTCAAGAACAAAAACAAAACAAGCAAACAAAAACCTAAAAAGCAAAACAAAGAGTAGATATCAAAAGTTGACTGGGAGGCTAGCTACTACAGGCACCCAGGCTGGAGTGAAGGATGCCTCACCCCAGATTGGGGTGGGGGCGGGGGCGGGGCCTGTGAGAAGTGGCTGGGTTCAAAGTAAAGCAAAGGACTTGCTACTGTTTGGTGACACTCACTGCCCCCAGCCTTGTGTGTCTCACTCCTCATTTACTTGCTGGCAAGAGCCAGAGTTCTTTGAAGTATTCACTCTCCACTTGGTCAAGGAAGATGGTTTAACCTGGTGTGGTGGCACACACTTGTAATCCCAGCATTCAGGAGGCTGAGGCAGGAGGATCATTTTGAGTTCAAGAGCAGCTTGAGCTACAAAGTGAGCCCAAGGCCAGCCTGAACTTCACAGTGAGACCCTGTCTCAAAAAGACACATAAATCAAGAGGATTTTCCACAGACACAGGATTATAGAATGGTGTAAACCATTCATGGTAAATGTATTCACCCTTCAGTGACTGGTTTATTCATGCGCAGGTAGATATATGCTATGGTCTCTCTCTCTCTCCCCCCTCCCCCCACACACAGTTTAGGTTGGCCTTGTGCTCACTTTTGTAGCCCCCAGCCTGGTCTCAAAGCCCCAGAGACCCTCCCCTCGTCCTCCAGTCTCAGGCTTCAGGCTCAACCTCTCCAGTGCTGGTATTACAGGTGTGCATCACCAACCACACCTGGTTCCAGGACAGCACCAGGGGCCTGCATGGCATGTGGGGCTAGGGATCCAACTGGGGTCCTTGCACTCACCAGGTAGGTGCTTACGCCTCTGAGCGATCACCCCAACATCATTCTCTTCTTTCGCTTCCTTTTTTCCCCTCTTCTTCTGCCTTCCTTTTTTCTTTCCTTTTTTTTTTTTTTTTAATCTTATTTTTTTGGAGAGGACAGTTCTTTAAGGAAAGGTTTTTTTTTCCCTGATAAAAAGAGATGTGGGAAAAAACTCCCCTTCCCTGCCATAAGACAGTGCCATATGAGGACATGATAATTACACTGCAGCAGCCGACTTGTGATCATGAGAGAAAATGTCACCATCACACTGAGGATGCCAGAGCAGAAGGCTGAAAATACCAGAGCTATTGGTGACATCACTACATCAACCCTGGGACTGCCCTCCCCTTTGATTTCTAATGGGAAAATGAATATTTCTATTATTTAAACTGTGATTAGTTATGCTTTCCCTTATTTACAGCCAAAAAAAATTCTAATAAAAGAGAAGGAAGAGGGAGAAAGAGAGAAATATGACCCTAGGTTTTTAACTCAAGTACTTGTGTGCTGGTTTGGCAGAGAATAGAGTAAGAGTAGAAATTTGAGGCTCCATTGATGATGTACTGTTTGAACTATCTAATAGACTTTTAAGTAGAGATGTCAAGAGGGCAAATAGCACTTGGGAGGCTGAGGCAGAAGGATCGCCACAAGTTTGAGGCCACTCTGGGCTACATTGTGAGTTCAAGGCCAGCCTGAACTACATACTGAGACCCTATGTCAAAAAACAAAAAACAAAAATAATCTGACATGGAGATATAAAGTTGAGTATTGAGGCTGGGGAGATAGCTCAGTAAGAGCTTGTCTGGCAAGCACAAGGTTCTGACTTCAATCCCTGGTACAAAAAAAAAAATTTTTTTTTTGAGTATCATTGGTATATCTGTGACATTTATTACTTTTTATTCTGTTCTTTCACCATCGTATAAGGATATATGTTTTTGTCTTTTTGAGACAGGGTTTCACTCTGCAGTTGAGGCTGACTTTGAGCTCACTCTGTAGCCCAGGCTAGTCTGGAACTAGAAATGATCCTTCTACCTCAGCCTCCTGAGTGCTGGGATTATAGGGGTGTACCACCATGCCCAGCTACAATAACTTTTTATTATGGACATTCAAGTATATCACACAAGTCCCAGATAACATCCTAAGCCCATTTACTCATCAATTAATTTCAACAATTGGTCCTTCAGGAAGAAATAAAGAACTTAGCTCTGGGGACCTTTATTTAAGGTATCAGAAACTACCATGAGTGAGTGACCCGAACAAAACCAGCAGTCACAAAGAAAGACTTTCAGAGAAGCTGGAGCAGTCAAACACTGCTGTGAGAGGTTGAAAAAGACGAAGACAGCAAGGTGGCCTTTGTTGATCTGATAAGATGGTGGTCACTGGAGACCCTGGCAGGAGCATCTCAGTCAACATGTGCACTGAGTCTGCCCGAGTGTTGAGGAACAACGATGTGGAGATGGTGACAGCAGGGCCACCCCTTTAAAGGTCATGGTTCAGAATCAAGATCTGACACTGGGAAAGGCTTAGAAAAGACAGAGGTAATAGGCAGTTAGGAGAAGTGGGGGAGTCTCAGAGCACGGTCAGATGGAAGGCCATGCAGAGTGGATGTATGGAGATGTATTTGAATGAAGGGATGAAAAATCACTAGGCAGGCATTCCAGGGCAGCAGTCCCCAACTTTTTTGGTACCAGGGATCAGTTTTATGGAAGAGACTTTTGCCATAGATGGGAAGAGATGGTTTTAGGAGGATTCAAAGGCACACACAACCTAGCTTCTTCACTCATGCATGTGCAGTCCACAGTACAGCCCACACTTCCGTAAGTATCTAAAGCCAGGGCTGACAGATAGCAGCTCTTGGTGGTAATGTGAGCCCTGGAGGCGGCTGTAGTACACATAAGGCTTTCCTTGCTCACTGCTCACCTTCTACTGCACTGCCTGGTTCCTAACAGACCAAGGAGCAAAACCCACCCACAGGCCAGAGACCCCTCTTCCAGAGAGTCTACATGTCTGTGAATGTGTAAAAATGTTGGTTCTGCTACTATGGATCATTACCTTCATAGTTACCCAGTGCTTATGGCCCTAATTCAGGAGAGCTGTATATATTTGAGGTTACACACACACACACACACACACACACACACACACACTCAGAAGCAGAAGTGTACTTAGTATCCCACTAACATGCATGCCTTGACCACGTCTTCCTGCTCAGAAGATATAAGCTTCTACCTCCAGGTGATGTAAGTGTGCAATATGGGCTGAATGTATGAGATTAAATGGAACCAGCACTTGTCTTCAGTGTTGGGAGACAGAATGGCACGGACTGAAATGAACTGGAGGGAGCTTGCTGTCACCTATGGTAGCCCCGTCAGCTGCATTTATTAGTGTACTAGTTTCTTACTGCTGCTGCAACAAAGTAGTACTTTAAAATTAGTGGCTATAACAACACAAATTTATTACTCATGGTCAGAAGTGAAAAATGGGTCTTATGGAGCCAAAGAAAAATCAGGATGTTGCCATGGTTACCTTCCCTCTGGAGATTCATGGGGAGATCTGTCTCTTGACTTTTCCATCTTTTAGAATCTGCTGCCATTCCTAACTTGTGGCTATGCTCATCTTCCAAGCCCACAATCACATTACTCGTGGCACTCTGACTTCTGCTTCCAATCTTTTCTTTCCTGACTCTGACCCTCCTCTCTCTCTTTCACATTTGAAGGCCCTTGTGGGGTTTGGAGTGTAGCTCAGTGGCAGGATGTTGGCTTAGGATGTTGTGTGATACCCTTGGCCCATTTTCAGAATTCAAAAAAGAAGGCCTTTCTGGTAATCTTGGGCCTACCTGAGAGTCCAGACTAATCTCAGGATCTTCACATTAATCATATCTACAAAGTTCTTTTGTCATGTAAGGTAACATAGCAATGATTAGAATTTAGCACCTTAGCAACCTAAGTTGCTAAATGGGAATGTAGGCCTGGTACAACCAGAGCTTCTAGTTCTATTCCAGATAGACATCTAGAATTACCGGGGATGGGGAACTAGGGATCAGACCCAGGGGCTTTATCATTTTTTAAAATTTGAGACAGGGTCTCACTAAGTCCCTATGTTGCCCCATGTTGCCCTCCAATTTGGGGTCCTCTTGCATCAGTCTCCCAAGAAGCTGGGATAAAAGTAGGTGTTAAGTCACTGTGCCAATCAGCACTTGGGATTTTATGACTGGAGAAAGAGTTAACACAGCAGGACTGAGAGGGTTGGCATTGGCTGGTGCCCGGGAACCCGGTTTTTAGTTTTCCCAATCACTTCAATGAACAAACATCATGTCTTATGCCAGGCATCTGCTATTCTTCTAGGAGTCTGGAACTTTGGTATGTGTGAGACAGAGACTCCTGTATGACAAACCTTGGGTTAAATGTCAGCTACTGAGTCTCCAATGGACTTCCTTAGATGAAAACATTGTAGGGAAATGTGGCTGTGTCTTTATTTCGAAGGCAGAGTATACTTTGTGTGAACCCTGTACATCCTTCCTACATTAAAGCAATACAGCTTGGCTGAAAACACAATGCTATTCAGGTCCTGTTAGTTTTCTAGCGATTCTCTTAACATGGTCTGGGAGAGGTTCCGAGACAGTAATTCCTAATCTTCTCATATTCTAAATGCTATTAACAATGTAAAGACCAAAAGAAACATTTTTAAGAGGAAATTTAGCCTTGGGGTGCCAATAAGCACTTCTGTGTCAGAGTTCTGCCTCAGTCTTAGCTGCATGTCTGAAGGGAATCAATTTACCCCATACATGGCCAGCAAATGCTTACCACGTGTGCCAAGCACCATGGTAGCAATTAAGGACACAAAAATGAACACGACACAGTCTGCATCTTCAGTATCCTGCTGTCTGGTAAGACAGACATATGCACAAATAACCACAGCACTTAACACTGAAGTAAATGTGAACAAAATGCTTCAAGAATCCAGGCAGCTACTTGTTGGCAGTTACTTGCCAGGTGCTTTGCTGTGTGCCCCTGTGTGTTCACATCTCTAAATCTATCTGGTCCTTCCAATCCAAAGTCATTACCCAGTTTTACAAAGAAAGAACTGCACAGCTGGATCACCAGGGAAAACCCAACAGGCTTAGGGTTTTGCCTACAATAGCTCAGGTCTCTTACTTCATTCATTCTGCAGAAAAGGGGGTGTGCAAGAGAAAAACAGGATAAGGAAAGGGGTGCAGGAGGCCAAGTGTCCTGTAATCACCAAGGCTCTTTCCTCCATAGAGACCATCACCCCATTTCCCAGAGCACTCTTGCTATATCCCCTTGTCTGAAAAAAATGAGTTTTCTCCAAATTCCATGGCAAGTCTACTAGGAAGAAAGACCTTGTCTTATTTCACTTCCTGTATTTCTTTCTACAGCTTGCCTAAGTCAAATGCCAATGAGTTGATAGAAAGTTGCCATTAAGATGGATGTGGTGTATGCCTGCCAACATCCCAGCATCTGGGATGTTGAGGCAGGATAGTGAGACCCTGTCTTAAACACACATTTAAACAGAGAGAGAGAGAGAGAGAGAGAGAGAGAGAGAGAGAGAGAGAGAGTCAGAGAGAGACAGAGAGAGACACACACAGACAGACAGACTGACTGACAGACATAAACAGAGACAGAGACAGAGACAGAGACAGAGACAGAGACAGAGACAGAGACAGAGACAGAGACAGAGAGAGGGGACCGGGAAAGGTAGGGGAAGGGAGAGGGAGAGTCACTATTTTATGGTGTTGTGTTGTGTAGAACAGTCCTGAAGAAGCAGAATGAAAGGCAGATTAAACTTTTCCAAGTGATAATTAGCCTGAGCATCAGGTTCCTTAACACCTACAAATTTCCGCAGGGGAGCGCCTAGCAAGAAAATACAAAACAAGTTAGGGGAAACAGAAATAACTTGAAAAGGCCCTTCCTTTAAGACATGAAAATGAATTCAGGCGTGGCGGCACACGCCTGTAATCCTAGCACTGGAGGGGCTGAGGCCAGAGGATCGCCTTGAGTTAGAAGCCAGCCTGGGCTACATAAGTGAGTGAGGTCAAGGCCAAACTAAACTACATAGCGAGGTCGAGGTCGAGGTCGAGGTCGAGGTCGAGGTCGAGAGAGAGACACAAAGAAGGCACGGCTTTTTCTCGGCAGGACTCAGATTAAATCACTTGACCCAGTTATCCAGCACAGTCGGAATTCGATTCCAGGTCCTGAGGGCTGCAGGCCCCGTACCCCACGATTCTGACCACAGGAAAGCGTCGAGGTGGCCCGGCTAGGGCTCACTGATAGTGACGGCGCCGATGACGGAGCCGAGAGCTGAGGGCGGAGGGCGAGGTGAGGCAGGTTTCTGGCTCCGCTCTGCGCGAGAGACTCAGGGATGGGCACCCTGGCGCTCAGACTCTGTGGCTCTGGTTCAGCGGCCGCCTCCAGGCGTGGGCAAAGGCCTGCAGTTCCGGCCGGGGACCAGCAGATGGCGTGCCGCTGGGAGGGGGTCCCCGGCCACCGTCTGGAGTTCCAAGGACTGCCCGGTCCTCCTGGAAGGGGACACGGGGAGGGCGCCGGGGACGGCTTCCCGCAGCCACGTTGGAAGGGCAACTTCAGTCGTATCCGGTCTAAATCAGAACACCTGATCAGCCCCACCTCGCATGACACAGGTATAAATGAGATCCGGCCTGTCACTGTCTCCTGCCTCCCCGCTTTGGATCTCAGGAGCCAAGGGTGTCAGCTCCAAGCGCAGAACGAAGGGTTAAAGCCCCGGCCGCTACTCCTAACCCAAAGCAGACAGGTGAGGGTCCTGGACGCGGCTGTGGGTGGGGACTTGCCTTGGCCCCATCCTTCTGGGGCCGCGGTGGGGGCGTGTCCTCCGGGAGCGCAGCCTAGAGAGGGCGGGGAGATTTCCGGGCCCCGCCCCCAGCGTATAAGGGCGGTGCGGCACTGCAGCTAGCGCAGTTCTCACCGAGACCCGTCACCCTGACTCTACGTGAGACACACCGCCGGGACTCACCATGGTGAGTGCGGTCCCACCAGGGTCGCGCCCGTTCCCTAGCTGTCCCTCTCCTTGTGAAGAACCTTCCTCCAGGGATGCTCAGGACCTTCCACCCAGCATTCAGGTTCTCTAGGAGAAGCAAAGGTTGTACACTCCCTTCTTAGTGACTTTGGCCTGGTGTGTTGTCCGCCTTTGGGAGCTGGGGTGGGGGTGGGGGAATTCTTCACTTGCAGAGCGGAGCTCTCCTGCTAATCCCCTCTGCCCTCCTAAGCGTCTGTACCCAGCCCTCCTGGGCGGGGGAGGGGGGTGTCACGCGGCCTGGCGCCCCATGCCTTCTGCCAGAGGAGGAAGACCCGCTTGGATGCCCCCATCCGTACCCCTAGCAGTCCCTGGAATCGACCGAACACGTGCTTGGCACAGAAGGTGGAAGGGGGTCAGTTTACTTGGTGCCGCATCCCCTTTTCCTGTGCGTGTTCGTTACTCCCACCCACAGCACCCCCCCCCGTGACTCAGCACCCCGCTTCTGAGCCGGGAGAGGTGGCGGGAATGGGGTTCAGTCTCATGAGGCAAGCTGGCCCCATCCTGCGGGTATGCAGAGGACAGGCAGAGACAGCTGGCGCTGAGCGACAGCGCGGGCCGAGGCCAGGTTTGGGGGAGGGGAAGAGGTGTGTGTAGGGGGGTGGTATTTATAGCCCAGGAGCGGGGGCCGAAACCCAATCCCAGTTTTCGGCTGGGATGCATCTGAAAAGGTTCCAGAGGAGAGAAGATGTAGGCCCCGGGTGCAGGAAGGCACTTACCTTGGCGGGGCAAGGCGCGTTACCTCTGGGGCCTTACCGCAGGTTCCGCTTCCTTTTTTGGGTTTGGAAACCATCACTGTGCCTTTTCGTTGTGGGAAGGGAGGCGCACTGTCCTGCGGACTCTCGTGCTGCAGGGGTTAATTTCGGACTGGCAGGGACGTAGCCTAAGGCAGGGAGCGTCCCAGGGCCCACAACCTCTCACTGCCAGCCCTGCCGTCTGCGGTTACCAGCATTAGCCCTATTTCTGTGGAGGGTGGCACGGTGGAATGAAGGTGGTAAAACACTGCAGAGTGTGGGGGTGGAGAGGGGGAGCCAGATGGGATTGATCCCCAGCGGCAGATAGGATTTAAAGGTGGGGGGAGAGGGCATCCTGATAACCAGTGCAGTCAGCTGATGCCAGATGGGAAAGCTGACATCTCTTCACTCACAGGAATGAAGGGGAGAAGGTTATAAAAAATTGTAGTTATTCATAAAAGAATCAAGTGGGGAGGCCTATGGCTACAAACTGGAAAATCTGCCTCTTCTTGGCTGGGTGTGTGGGCTGCAGGATTAGGAGCAGCTGGAAAGTCTCTTCTCTCCTGAGTTACTGCAGTGTCTGCCCGTCTCATACGCATGTGCCCTCTCTGTCCTCCCTGAGTGCCCTGTGAATGTGGCCGGGCCATGAGCAGCCACAGCTCTCACTTGACAAATTCCCCACTGGGAAGTAGGCTAAGGGATTGGCCTGCCCTACTGGGTACCTCTTCCTGTGCAAGGGAGCTTGGGGAAGCTGCCAGCTTCCTCTCAACTCTGCCAGCTTGAAGCTCCCCTCTTGCCAACTGAGTCATCCTAGCTGGTAGATGATAAAGTGGGAGAGAGGCTCATAAGGGAGGTACTTCTGGATGTGGCACTTATGCTGTGACCCCTCTATCCCTCAGCGTGAATGCATCTCAGTCCATGTGGGGCAGGCAGGTGTCCAGATGGGCAATGCCTGCTGGGAGCTCTACTGCCTGGAACATGGGATCCAACCTGATGGGCAGATGCCCAGTGACAAGACCATTGGTGGAGGGGACGACTCCTTCACAACCTTCTTCTGTGAAACTGGTGCTGGAAAACATGTGCCCCGGGCTGTTTTTGTGGATCTGGAACCCACTGTAATTGGTGAGCAGAAAAAAGGGCAAATTTGAGGGAGGTGGATAGTCTGGGGAGAAGGTACCTAGACTTGGCTTTCTGGCTCTAAAACTCCTAGCCCTATCCAAAGATAAAGAAGGGAAGTTGATCTCAGCTTGGCATGGGCCACAGCAGGTCTGGGTTTCTCCCACACATATCTCAGGCTGGCAGAAGGATGAGCTAGCTCTTCTGTATATCTGGCAGCAGATAGCACCCTGGAGGGAGGAAGGTCCCTGCTGAGTACAGCCTTGTGGTTTTTGCCCAGCAGTGTGGTTTATACTCTTCCAGATGAGATCCGAAATGGCCCATATCGGCAGCTCTTCCACCCAGAGCAGCTCATCACTGGGAAAGAAGATGCTGCTAACAATTATGCCCGTGGCCACTATACCATTGGCAAGGAGATCATCGACCCTGTGCTGGATCGGATCCGCAAACTGGTGAGAATTTAGTATAGAAGGAAAGGAGCATTTTAGATTAAACAAATGGCCAGGGAAAAGCTTTTTTTGAGATCCATTTCAGAAGATCATCTCTAGCTATGTGTTCAATAATATGACACTACTGTGAGATACTCACTAATCCTGGCCCCTAACTTTCAAGATATTTGAATGTTCATGGAGCTAGGAAAGTTCCTCAGCTATCCACTCACACTCCACCCCTGCCACATGGCTCTTTCTCTTTCTTGCCTTTCAGTCTGACCAGTGCACAGGACTTCAGGGCTTCCTGGTATTCCACAGCTTTGGAGGGGGCACTGGCTCTGGCTTTACCTCCCTCCTGATGGAGCGGCTTTCTGTTGACTATGGCAAGAAATCCAAGCTGGAGTTCTCCATCTATCCAGCCCCCCAGGTGTCCACAGCTGTGGTTGAGCCCTACAACTCCATCCTGACCACCCACACCACCCTGGAGCACTCAGACTGTGCCTTCATGGTGGACAACGAAGCCATCTATGACATCTGCCGCCGCAACCTGGACATCGAGCGCCCGACCTACACCAACCTCAACCGTCTCATCAGCCAGATTGTCTCCTCCATCACTGCCTCCCTGCGTTTTGATGGGGCCCTCAACGTGGACCTGACGGAGTTCCAGACCAACCTGGTGCCCTATCCTCGCATCCACTTCCCCCTGGCCACCTATGCACCAGTCATCTCGGCAGAGAAGGCCTACCATGAGCAGCTGTCAGTGGCAGAGATCACCAATGCCTGCTTCGAGCCTGCCAACCAGATGGTGAAGTGTGACCCCCGGCATGGCAAGTACATGGCCTGCTGTCTGCTGTACCGTGGAGATGTGGTGCCCAAGGATGTCAATGCCGCCATTGCTGCCATCAAGACAAAACGCAGCATCCAGTTCGTGGACTGGTGCCCCACGGGCTTCAAGGTTGGTATCAACTACCAGCCACCCACAGTGGTCCCTGGGGGCGACCTTGCCAAGGTGCAGCGTGCCGTGTGCATGCTGAGCAACACGACCGCCATCGCTGAGGCGTGGGCCCGCCTGGACCACAAGTTCGACCTGATGTATGCCAAGAGGGCTTTTGTACACTGGTATGTGGGAGAGGGCATGGAGGAGGGTGAGTTCTCAGAGGCCCGGGAGGATATGGCTGCTCTGGAGAAAGATTATGAAGAAGTGGGCATCGATTCCTATGAGGATGAGGATGAGGGAGAAGAATAGAACAGCTGCCTGGAGCCTGTTCTTTATGTCTATTGCAAAATCCTTTCAAAATAAACAGTGTCCTTGCACGGTTTCTTGTCCCTCTGTGAGTGCTTGAGCTTCTGCTGCTGCTGCCCTCACTAGATGCTGCTCATGACCCTCTTCCATCCCATGGCTATTGGTGAGACTTGCAAGGGGCCCTTGGCAGGCCCAGGCTGCAGGACCACAGGGACATGGATACGAGGTTCCAGGATAGGGAGGAAATGAGGGCCAAATCCTGGACCTCTCTGTCCAGCCACAAACTATTAAAGGATACAAGTCTTCAATTTTCAACTAGGAGTTTATGTCCAGTAGTTTCTGTATTGGAGTTTGGACTGCTACCCTATTTTCCTGCTGCCTGTACATACACCAACTCTGGAACAAGCCTTGGCCCAGGCTCTGCTGTGCACTGAGGGCTTGGGAATGGGGCTGGGCTGGCCTGAAGTTCCTGGGCACAGAGCCCTGTCATAAGCTTGGGGGATGGGAAAGGGCAGTCTCCTCGAGTTGTTTGTGCCATTGCACCTCTCAGCTTTGCATAGCTTACTGTCTGTCTTGCTGCTTTGCTGGGGCTGGGGCTGTGCCATTAAAAGTCAGATCGTCTCCCGTTTGAGCTTTTTGCCTCAGCCTCCTTGATAGCTGGTGGGACCTCCTCCTGGGCCCCTGGGGAAAACCTCAGCTTTGCTAATAGGCACCCTAGGACCCACGCTGACGTCAGCCTGGTTGGGCATGGTCTTCACTCTCAGGAGCAGGAGATACCAACCCTGCCCTTGCCACCCCTCCCTGGTGACTCAGGGACACAATGCCCTTCCCTGGGGAACATTCAAGGCCAGTAAAGCAGGGCCCCTGTTTACTCTGCAAAGCAGCCCGGAAGTAGCTGCTGGATACTGCCACACCACACTAGCCTCGTTAATTATTAATCATGTGGGAGCTAGAATACTCAGGGAGACACTGCCAAAATGGCTGCCAACCTCCCTCCCCCCAGGCCGAGGATGGGAGACTTGTTATGTAGCTGTCTCAAGCTTCCTCAGGTGTCTCCACCCAGAGGTCGGCCTGGCAAACCGGCTGAGCTGCTTTGGCTAAGCTACCCACCCCTGGGAGCAAAGGAAGGAAAGAGCTTGGGTATACTTTTAGGGGGCCTGGTCCCTGTTCTTGGCACAAGCTAAAGCTAGCTCAACAGAGTTTTTGAGTAAGACAAGCTACAACTGCTGGCAGCTAACTAGCCAGATCTTACACCTGCCTCCTGACAGACTATGCCAGTTCTTTTCCCAGGCTGTTACCTTGGGAATGGTAACCAGGCTTTGCCCCTTGTACCTCTTCACTCCCACTAGAGACAGTGAGACTAAGATCCACAGTAACCTGCTTTCACTTTATTCTCCTGCTCCCAGATTTGGAAGTTAACCATGATACAAGCCCAGCAGTCCAGCTCAGAGCCACGTACCACATTTTCTCACTTTCGCCCTGGTCCAGCCCGTCCGGGTCCTTGCCTGAGCAGTGGGGGTAAGAGCAGAAGGGGACTGAGAAACAGGATAGGGATAATAGTCCCCACCCTCTGTCCCCAACCATAAGAGCAATCCTAACAGAATGGGTAGAGCTCCGATGAGGGATGAGAGCCTCTTTCCAAAGCATGAAGGGCCATCCTCTCAAGGTGGCCTCTGGTTTCTTCAGATCTGGGTAGTGTGCTGGCCAGTAGTTGGGGGCTGCAGAGCCTCCAACTGGCTGAGGAGGAGAGGAATGTGAGGGCGCTTCTGGGGGTCCACCATCATCATGGAGGCCAGCAGCTGCCGCATTGCTGAAGAATGCCTGTGGAGGAAGGAGGGTAGGGTGAGTGAAGGCCGCCTCTGCTCCTTCCTAAGGCTGCAATCAGCTCATCCAAGGAAGAGTGTGAAACCCTAGGTGCCTCTTACTGCTCACCTGGAACTCTGGGGGATGATAAGTTGGTTCTGCACAGCAAGAGCCACACTGTCACCCTTCTGGAACACCATGTCATAAGGACCTTCCCCAAACATCATGGCATAAAGCACACAACCTAGGGACTGAGCAGAACTTGGTTAGTCCCTAGGAGGGGACCAAGAAAGATGACATCTCTCCCTTTATGTCTGTGATGAAATTAGACTACCAAAATAAGCCAACCTCCCCTAGGTGGGAGACAGCTGCCCCTCCCCCAGGGCCCAAGTAAACTGCCTGTTAGCTAGAGACCTCTGCAGCCCTTGCTTAGCTAATGCCTTAAGCAATGACACTGAGCTGTACCCATTCAGTTCAGTGGCAAGGATCACACCACTTCCTGAGCAACTGAATACAGTATCAGTGGCAGTTCTCAGGAAGGAAGTTGAGGGGTATGGGGACATACTGTGGTTCCTGGGGCCCCATGCAACAGAAACCGAAGGCCTATTCCCCTCCACACTAGGCATAGAGCTGCCCTGCTCCCCACCCTCGAGCTCCTCACCCAGACATCAGTCCGCTCATCGATGACACAATGGCTCTGCACAGTGAAGAGCTCTGGGGCACGGTAGGAGATGGTGCACCGCTGGGCTGCCCAGTCCTGGAACGGTGGCCCCAAAATGCAAAAGTGGGACACAAGCCACAGTCATGTGACCAAATTAGGGAATGCACTAGAAAGGAATTGGGAATGGGAACAGATGAGCAAAGAGGAACCTGGAGACTTTCTTACCTGCAGGGTCAGGGCCTGTCGGGAACCCTCCACATGGATACGTGCTTGATTCATGGAACCTAAGTCCATTAAGACTGGCTGCCCCTCATCTCCAAGCAAGATATTGGTGGGCTTCAAGTCCCTGGAGGGAAATGAAATGACTCATAAACATCCCAAGACAGGGCGGCTGGAATATCCCAGGGAGTGAAAGAATCATGGAAGCTTTCCTTGGGAGGAAGGCAGACAGACCTCCCCATTCTCTTGGGTGAGGCTCTTTCTCTTGGCCCTAGCAAGTATGCAGGGCCCTCCCACTGACCTGTGGGCATAACCTTTGGCGTGAATAGCTTCAAGGCCTCTGCAGATACCCAGCAGCAGCCAAAGGATTTGCTCCTCACTCAGGAAGTTGCCCTTGTCCTTCAGCCTTTCTATCTCACTCCACAGCGTGCCTTTCTGTAATACAAGTTTTTCCACATTGAGCTATTTCTGAATCCTGTTCCCTAGGCCTGACACTTACCCTGTGCCAAACCCCATCAACTCTTTTCACCACACACACCTCAAACCCCACAACCCCTCATGGACTCCTCTAAACCCCAAATCAAAACAGCCAGACCCACAACATGGCATCTGCTTCCTAACATGCTTGACTGCTCACACAGCCTTTGGTGGGTGGCTCTGTTGCAACCCCTTTCATAACCAGGAGACTTTCTGACCTTGTAGAAGGGTAGAAGCAGCCAGGCCTCATGCTTTGTGCCCCACTCTTTCAGACAGTAAGCCACAAGGTGAAGGATGTTGGGGTGATGGAAGAGGCGATGCATGTCTGCTTCTCGCTGGGCTTCCTCCTGGTCCTGCTGCTCATGACACAGGATTCGCTTCAGGGCGTAGAAGTGTCCATCATGTAACCCCTCCACTAGGTCCACATAGCTGAACCCACTGTGGGCCAAAGGGGTCAGTGAAGGACCATGACTATCTCCCACAAGGCTTGGAGTCAGAAATTCCTATACAGAGAGTGCTTATGGAATTAAGCAGAAACCCTCCCCAAGAAGTGGCTTGAAGTCTTTTTTTTTTTTTTTTTTTTCCCTAAGAGAAGTCTTAAGATTAGTTTGAGACCCTCAGGAGCAAGGACACAGAAATTATTGAAGTTCCGTGGTCTCAACAGTGCTCTGCACAACAAATGCTCAATAAATATTAAACATTTCTCAAATGCTTACGAACCAGACATTGAGACATTTTATATACATTACCTCATTTAATCACAATTCCATCAGTGACACATGATTATCATCTCCATGAAGCAGATGAAGAAACCATGTCTTACCAAGGTCCCTCTTAGGAGGGCTGGGTCCAGAATCCACTTTCTTAACCCATTCTGTAAGGTTCTGTCAGATGAGGTAGAGGATAGGGACAAGACCCTGGTGTCCCTATCATACACAGGCCATTGTCCCTTAGTGACCATGACCCTAGGAACCAGCTAAATGATTTCCAAACACTCACCCCTCCCCAAGTTTCTGGATGAACAGGTAACGCTTATTGTCAATAAGGACAGTTCCCCGAGAGCAGGCACACAGCGCGTGGCCCATAATGTCTCACGCATTCTCCTCAAGGACAATCTGTGGCTGCTGAGGGGTTCGTCCAGGGCAAGTGGGCTGTTCCAGGGGTGCGCTGGGGATCCAGCGGCTTATGCTGGGAAGAAAGCAACGGCGAGTCACGGGTCCGGCACAATCCAGATGGCCCCTGAAGTACCAACAGGGAGAGCTCAGGTTCAGATCTGAGAACTTACAGTCCTGTCTACAGAAAACCAGCTCTGGCGACGCCGGCTCTTAGAAGGCTGCGATCAGTTTCCTCAAAGCCTCAGGTCACGCTGCGACTAACAGGCCGCTTTCTTCCACCCCGGCCCACCTCTGAACGGGCCCGCTCCCACGTCTGTCAGACCTCAAAGTCAAGGCACAGGGCAGCTCCGGAGGCGGCTCGATGCTCGCGCCCACCTCTGGCAGAGAACACCCCACGCCTCGAGGTGCTCAGCGTAGGGTCCGCCTGCGGGCACAGCCCACTGACCTGGCTCCCATCGAAGCGACAACCCA
Organism: Octodon degus; assembly: GCF_000260255.1. Classification (NCBI taxonomy): domain Eukaryota; kingdom Metazoa; phylum Chordata; class Mammalia; order Rodentia; family Octodontidae; genus Octodon; species Octodon degus. Next base: position 9,777,587 of record NW_004524672.1, read on the forward strand.
GGGACCGGAAGCATTGGCTACGTCATCAGTCCGCGCCTGAGTAACGGCCCGACGTATCCTAGCAACTGCTGGGCGGCTGGAGGATGTGGAGTGTGAAGAAGCAGGGGGCGGGCTAGAGCTGGAGGTGGACTGGTCCCAGGATCCGAGTGTGAGGGTTCCCCACTTGGCCTTCAGTACGGGTCAAGACCCAGGCGCTTGAGGCAAAGGGGAGCAAAGCCGGGCCAGTGTTTCCCTATGTCGGAGGTAGGAAGCCTCCTACATTCTGCCTACTACAGTGCAGTCCAAAAGGGGTTGTAGGGAGGAACCGGGGCAGGCGGCCTGGACTTCGGGAGTGCAGACTGTGTCATCTTCAAAGTGCTGGCGTCAGTGCTTAAGAGTTTAGACTCTTGAACAATTTGCCAGTTTCTAAATGTGGTCCTAAGAACCTCCCACCCGTGTGACCTCCGGTAAGTTACTTAACATTTAAAATCTTCCACTTTTCCGAGCTATAAAACAGATATACTAGTATCTTTGGTTAAATGCATAAATCATAAGGCCAGACTGAGCCGGGTGAGCTGGCGCAAGGCTATGATCCCAGCACTCCAGAGGTTGAGTCAGGAGAGAACTGTGAGTTTGGGGTCAGCCTGGGCTGCACGGTAAGTTCAAGGCCAGACAGAACTGCAAAGCGAGACCCTGTCTCAAAAATATAAAATGAAATAAGGCCAAACTGACGAATTCCAAATCTGTTAAATAAGTTGTCACACTACTGGCTATTTAGTATTTTCATTCTTCAGTTTTCCTCTCTGTAAAATGAGAATGATTATTTCATGGAGTGGTTTGAAGATTAAATGAGTGTACAGTGCTTAGACGTTATCTGGCACTAATCCCTCAATAACTGCCAATAAAAGGAATACTAGTCATCACGTGTTACCTTGGTATCTAGACTGTGAAAGCAGGAGGGATGGACAGTCACAAGTCCTCAAGCCTTAGAACCAAGCAGTTGTTCTTGACATCTCTTGCTGAAATATAAAAGGATTAAACTGAAGGGTGAATCTCACAAAAAAAAAAAAAGATAGAATGGCCAGGTGCGCTATTTTGCTAAAACAGGGCTTTCCAAGGTCCTTCCTGTGACCAGACCCCCAGCTTCCACATCCATATCACCATGAATATTTTCTTTTTCTTTTTTGGGGGGGTGGGGCGGAACCGGGGATTGAACTCAGGCCCTTGTGCTTGCCAGGGAAGCACTTATTCCACTAAGCCATCTCCCCGGCCTACCATGAATATTTTCATACCAGCCTGGTTCTGAACTTATTTTAGCCCTTGGTTCTGACATAAAGCCATTTGGATCTCATCAGATATGTGCCAGATACTGTACTAAGTACAGCAGAATTCAAGCACAAAGCACGTCCCACCCTCAGGGAGCTCAGCCTAATAGCAATGATTCTCAATGTTGAATGTGCTTAGGCTTGTCTGGGAATCTGTAAAATTCAAATTCTGATTCTGTAGATCTGAAGTAGGACCTGAGCTACTGCATTTTTAACAAGCTCCCAGGGGCCGGGGAGATGGTTCAGTAGAATAAGTGCTTTCTTGGCAAGCACAAGGGTCTAACTTCAATCCCCAGTTCTGCCAAAACAAAAAACAAAAAGAAGAACAAGCTCCCAGGTCATACAGATAGAGCTGGGTGGCAAACTGCACTTTGAGTAGCAAGATGTAAAGTTTAAAAACAACTAAACTAGCTAATGGCTGCAGACTGGAAACAAAGTCCAGGCTAAGCACAGGACTTGAAGTGGTCTCTGCCCCTTGTTCACTGAGGCTCATTCCCAGGAACCTAACACTTGACGGTCGGACCCACGGCTCAGAGGAGGAGCCCTGAAAGGGCCATGGTTCGCAGTAAATCACCCTGCCTTCTCTCCTGGCTGCTGCCGCTCCTCATAATTCTGCTGCCTCAGGTATGATGAGAGGGCAGGCTGTGTTCCTTGGCTGGGTGCAGTTGAGATGAGAAAGTCATCCACCAAAGAGCCAGCCAAGCATCTCTTCTGCTCCTGGTGGACACAGACTCTTCACTACAGAGCACTGCTGAGCATAGGCTCTTCTCTTTGCTTTACAGGCAGACACTCGATCATTTGAAGTAGATTGGGAAGAGGACAGGTTTCTGTTGGACGGGGTCCCGTTCCGTTATGTGTCTGGCAGTCTACACTACTTTCGGGTACCGAGGGTGCTTTGGGCAGACCGGCTTTTTAAGATGCGCATGAGTGGCCTCAACGCTGTACAGCTGTAAGAAGTGCTCGTGAGGGCTTGAAGGGGGGAATTTACTCTTCCCACTGCTCCCCTAGGAAGTGGGGCAGGACTGGAAGACAGGCTCTAAAGAGGGATTAGAACTGCAAGGCCCTTGGGTAGGGGGTGGCAGCAAAAGGAGGGCCCAAACCTCCATCCAGCAGCTTCCTGGAGATTCCTTGTAAGATGTGAGGCCCTAGGGCCCTGCCTAGCATCTACCTACCTTGGGCCCTGTTAACCTCTTCCTTTCTTAGTTACGTGCCCTGGAACTACCATGAACCACAGCCTGGGGTTTATAACTTTAATGGCAGCCGCGACCTCCTTGCCTTTCTGAATGAGGCAGCTATTGCAAACCTGTTGGTCATACTGAGACCAGGACCTTATATCTGTGCAGAGTGGGAGATGGTAAGTTGGTTGGAGAAGGGGCTGAACCACAGCCACTCTCAGTGGTTTCTCTCTGTTTAAACTCCAGGGCCATTTCCAGTATTATACTCAGCTCTCTCCTTTCTTACCTCCTAATTGCACTCCCAAAACAACACAGCCTGTATGTTCCTCTGTGGTCTCTGTGTTTCAGGGAGGTCTTCCATCCTGGTTGCTTCGAAAACCTAAAATACATCTGAGAACCTCAGATCCAGGTAGGCTGAGACAAAGGCAAAGAAAAAAAAGCACACAATAGGGGGGCTGGGGAGATGGCTCAGTAGAATAAGCACTTGCCTGGCAAGCACGAGGGCCTGAGTTCAATCCCTGGTTCTGCAAAAAAAAAAAAAAAAAAAAAAAGTACACAATGAAAACATGGGTCATTTGAGTGCCCCAACCAGAAAATACCATCTTCAACTTTGAGATCATTCACTATTGTTTCCTTCTTGCCCAGCAGGGTGTTAGAAACTAGAACCAGACAAACCCAATCCCTGTACAATAGGCCTTATAATGGATGAGACAGATTTTTTTTGGTGAGGGAATTGAACTCAGGACCTTGCACTTGCCAGGCAGGTGCTTATGCTGCAGAGCTGTATCCCCAACCCAAGACAGGTTTTAAAACAAAACACTATTCCCAGTACTCTTCTAGGCTGAGGCAGGAGGATCTCAAGTTCAAGCACAAACTAGGCAACTTAATGAGACCTGTCAAAAAAAAAAATGAGGCACCCCTGTAATTCCAGAATTCCAGAGGCCAAGGTAGGTGGATTACTATGAGTTTTAGACTAGCCTGGGCTGCATAGTGAGTTCAAAGCAATGCCCTGTCTGAAAAAAAAAAAAAAAAAAAAAAGACAGAAAAAGAAAAGAGCTGGGGATGTAGCTAAGTATTAAGGTCCTGGATTCAATCTCCAGTGCCATGCACACAGACAAAAATTATAATCTATAAACATACTTTATAAAAAATACAGAAATCTCCACACTGATTTCCACAGTGGTTACACCAGTCTATACTCGCACACACAGAAAATTATATGAACAAGGAGTTAAGAGAGCTTCTTTTCAATAATGTAGTCAGAAAAGGCTTTTCTGAGAGGTGACATTTCAGAGACTTCTAGGGAAGAACAAGTGCTGGTTGGGAACATTTCAGCCCAGAGACAGGAAAGGACACAGCAGGATTTAGGGATGTAGCATCAAGGCTGGATAAGGGAGACCATAATATGAGGTCGGAGTTGAGGTAGACAAGTGGTATAGGCCACTGTGTGGAGTTTGTAATTTATACTGAACACAGTAGAAAGCCACTGAAAGTATTTAACCAGAGTGTGACATAACCTGATTTGTTTTACCCTCACTTTAGCCTGGAGAATGGACTGAGGGGCTCAAGGATGGAGAACTGAGACTATGACTGTAGCTGAGAACAGATATGACAGTGCCTGGAGCAAGGTGATAGCAAAAATGAAAGAGGCCAGAGTTGAGATATGGCTTGGAGATAAAAATCACCAGAACTTATTGATAGACTTTGATTGGAAGGTGAGAGGTGGGGTTTTATAAGAATAGAAAGGGCCAGAGGAAATAGAAAGGGATCTCTTTTCTGGCCAGTTCAGTTAGTGGTGATATTTACTGACATGGGGTAGAGGACACTTGGGGTACAGATGAACAACGGAGGGGGCTAGAGAGCATTATGCCCCTTGCAGCACTCCCAAACCCTGGCTATAAAGCATGACAGTGGTGGAGTATGACTGGAGCACTAACATGCAGTCTCAGTTTAGCTCAAGACAACCAGCAATCTTCATGTAAAATCCACGGGGACCTCTCAGGCCTCTTCTTCCTTGACTAGCCCAGCCCGTAGCACTCAGCACAGCTGGTTTGTTCCTCTGGAGGTTCTAGCAGGGTAGTGCAGCTACTCATATAGACTTGACTGAAGAGCTGTGTACTGTTCTCTGTTGGAAAGTCATTCTTGGATAAGCGTTTCCCTGGCAAGCACAAGGGCCTGAGTTCAATCCCCAGTTCTGCGAAAAAAAAGAAAAAGAAAGAAAGAAAGAAAGAAAGAAAGAAAGAAAGAAAGAAAGAAAGAAAGAAAAGAAAAGAAAAGAAAAGAAAAGAAAAGTCATTCTTTTCCACTGAGCACACAGCCGCAGGAGGGAACACAGGGAATGGTAAGGGAAGAAGGGGACATCTGCCAACCTGGCCAAGTCAACTTTGGTTATGAGTGTGGCGACAACATCCCAGTTAAATCAACCTCATCTGTTGCTTCTTTTTTTTTTTTTTTTTCTTCTTGAGAAAAGGTCTTGCTATGTATTTCAGGCTGGCTTTGAACTCACTGTGCAGCCCAGGCTAGCCTCAAACTTGCCTCAATCCTCCTGCCTCAGCTTCCTGAGTGCTGGGACTTAAAGGTATGCACCACTATTCCCAGCTACATCTTGTCTTTTGAGGTGGGTTCTTGTATCATCTACCATATTTTCTCTCTTAATCTCTGTTCCCTCTCTCCAGTCTTTCTGATCACTTGATCTCGGTGTCTGCCTGGCCCTTCTCTATTTTATTTTTAATCAGTATTCAGTCCCTGGATACTTCTCCCATCCATCACTGCCTAGATGATGTCAACCACTTGTGTGACAGAGTTAAAATCCACCTTATTAATAGCTAATGACCCTTAAACATGTAACTCTATGGCCAGGGCCTCTCCTATGGGTCCATTACATATGCTTAATCACCTGTGTGAGTTTTCCATTGGAACAAATAAAAGGCATAATGGTACGACAGAGCTGCTGGTATGCTCCCCCGCCCACAGCGATTCTGCTGTCTCTCCATCATAGGTAGTGCAAGTCCATTCTCCAGCTGATGCTGTGGTGTGATCCCTCCTGCCTTCCCTCACATTGCCTTCTATACATTAGAAAATCACATCAACTTTACCCCCAACAGCATCACACAGAACCACTATCACTTCTCTGCCGCCAGCTGCCTCTCAGCTTGCTAAGCCTAATAGCTTCCTAACTGGATTCCCTTGTTTACCCTCTCTCCCACGTAGTCTTCTCAATACAGCAGTCAGTGTGACAGTGTGATTCTGTTAAAATAGAAGTTTAATGTACATCTCAGATCATGTCATTTCTCTGCTTAAGCCTCCCCAGAAAGTTCTCATTTTATTCAGAATATGAACCATGGATTCCTTAATAATCTACCAGGCCCTGCAGGATCGGCCCGTTACCTCCCTGACATCTGCCCCCTTCCCCCTTTTTACTCTGCCCCAGCCTGTACCACAGGGGCTCCTGAGTGCTCTTCAAGCCCACTGGCCTCTGGCTTCAAAGCCTCTGCATGTGCTGATCCCTCGTGTCCCAGCAGAAATGACCTCACCCAGGCTCCCTGGCCACCTCTAAACTTTAAGGTCTCCACCATTTTATGTCTGCTCTGCCTCAGTTTTGGCACTGAAGACACCCTGTATTTCCCTATATTTACTTTCCTGTCTCCTTCTGTCACTAGGAAGGAAATTCCACAGGGGTAGAGGTCTTTATACCTAACACCTAGAACAGTTTTTGATGTATGGTCAGCATCTATAAATACTTATTGAATGAATCAATGCGATTTAAAATATGTTTGGATTACTGGGAAAGGGACTAAGAGATGGGAGGAGGGTGTCAGGCATAAAGAAGCTTAAGACATGCTCTGTACATGTCTTAAGGAAGAGCATGATCTGGTGAATGACTGCCCAGGAAGAGCATGATCATGGTGAACTAGAAACATACTAAGAAAACTAAAAATTTTTAAAATGTATGTTTGGGTTGAAAGCAATACAAGGTAGGTGTGGTACACTAAGTCCCAGCACTTAGGAGTCTTGAGAGGCCAGCTTGGGCTACATAGTGTATTTAAGGCCAGCCTGAAATACTACATAGCAAGACCCTGTCTCAAAAAATAAAATCTCGGGCTGGTGAGATGGCTCAGTGGTCTAAAGTACCTACTTACAACAAGCTTAGCAAAGCACAGGGACCGCGGTTCAATCCCCCAGCACCACATGCCAGCCAGCCCCGCCCCCTGGTGGGCTGAGCTAGCCACACACACATACACAAAAAAATTAAAAAATAAAAATAAAAAATAAAATAAAAACTCAAAAAATGGTTTAAAAATTGGAAAGTGTCTGCAGAGTGTCTTATTGACTCCACCTTTGAGAGTCTGCTGTCTGCTAAGTTTCCTCCTGAATGATGGAGGTGTGGCACAGGAGGCTTCCTGTTCACCAGTGGCAGACATGAGCCAGAAACATAGACAGGCACAGATGCTGGACTTTAATTTAAGTACCTAACAGAGAAGTGTGAGGTACTATGTGGGTGTATAAGACAGAAGGAGCTATCCTAGTCTGGGATATGAAAGGTTTTCTAGAGGAAATAAAATAGAAATTAAGAATTGACACACGAGTTGGAACTGGCTAAATACAGGCAGCTAGGAAGAAAATTATCAGAGGAAACAATATGCATGAAGAACGAGGGGAACCACGGAAATCTCAAGTAGGAGTTGAAGGTTTAAGGCATGATGCTTTAATTGCTGATGTAAACCACTTGGACTGTTAGTTCCTTCAGGTGCACGTCAGACACTACATATCTGTGCATTCTCATGGTGTATCACAGGTAAAAGTTGATTATAATAATAACTCTATTAGGTGTTTAACCTTTTTATTACGTGGGGTTTCTTTTGGGGGCAAGGCCAGAGTGTGAATCCAGGAAGCACTGAACTAGATCCCCAGCCCTTTTTATTCTGAGAGTCTCATAAAATGGCCCAGGTTGGCCTCAAACTTGCAATTTTCTTGCCTCAGCTGCCCGAGTAGCTGGGATTACAGACATGTACCACCATGTCCCATTCTTGTACTTTTAAGGAACATTAAGGTCCTATTTTCAAATTCCATTGATAGGCAAGTTTCTAAGTGTTCAGGGTTGAGAGTTTCTTCTAAGAGTCAGTGCTTTCCCGACTTAGTTATGGGCAAGTGGGGTGGAAGCAGCAGCCTCAAGTAAGAGCAGCACTGAAGTTGCTGCTGTACCAGGGATAGCAGGGTAGGGGATACAAAGGTTGCTGGGACCCCTAATGAGCATAGTGCTCCTCCTTCCTTCAGACTTTCTTGCCGCAGTGGACTCCTGGTTCAATGTCTTGCTGCCCAAGATCTATCCGTTTCTCTACCACAATGGGGGCAACATCATTAGCATTCAGGTACAAGTAGGAAGTTGACCGGGCAAGGAGGTGCTGGGCGGTTGCGGGGGAGGGTCCTTGTCCTTTTCTACCTCATGGCTAGGCTCTGTGTTCCATTTTCCCCCGGCAGGTGGAGAATGAATATGGTAGCTACAAGGCCTGTGACTTCAACTACATGAGACACCTGGCTGGACTCTTCCGTGCACTACTAGGAGATGAGATCTTGCTCTTCACCACAGATGGGCCGGAAGGACTCAAATGTGGTTCCCTCCCAGGACTCTATACCACCGTAGATTTTGGTCCAGGTCTCCTAAACAAGGGATAGGAGTGGAGCCCCAAGAAAGGGGAACTTTCCTCTCATAAAAATTTATCTTCTACCCTTGCCTCCTTACTACAGCTGACAACATGACCAAAATCTTTAGCCTGCTTCGGAAGTATGAACCCCGTGGGCCACTGGTGAGGGGCCAGAGAGCGAGGGAATCAAAGCAAGAGCCGGGATGGGAATGGCTTCAATTTGGTCCCCACCCACTCATGGCTCCTTCCATTTCACACCTTAGGTGAACTCTGAGTACTACACAGGCTGGCTGGATTACTGGGGCCACAATCACTCCACTCGGTCCATTCCAGCAGTGACCAAAGGACTAGAGAACATGCTCAAGTTGGGGGCCAGCGTGAACATGTAACTGGAGACACAATACAGATCTGTTACTTGGAGTTGGGGGTGAATGTTAAGATTCACGAGGTCAGCATTTACCTTTCCCCCTGCCTTCCCCCACTCCAGGTATATGTTCCATGGAGGAACCAACTTTGGATACTGGAATGGTGAGCACAGGTGACCCCTGAGGCAGGAGAGTAACAGAATTAGATCTAAGGGCTGGATTCATTAGCGTGTCTAGAGCTGAGCAGTGCTCTGGTGGTAAATTCTCTGCATGAAGTTCTTTGCTTAATGCATATCATCCAGAACACTTACTGAATTAATGAAATTGGTTCTACCCCAGGTGCTGATGAGAAGGGACGCTTCCTTCCAATTACTACCAGCTATGACTATGATGCACCCATATCTGAAGCAGGGGACCCCATGCCTAAGCTTTTTGCTCTTCGAAATGTCATCAGCAAGGTGCCCCCTTTTATTAATTTTGGAGAAGAGAGTGCCAAAATCATAAAGGGATTCCATAAATAGGTGGTGGCTGCCTGGGCCTGGGCCCTTTGTGCATCCCATGGGGGAGCAATTCCTATTCACTTAAGTGGGGCATATGGGGAGGTACACGGGTATGTGCAAAATTATATGGTCTTCATGATCCCTGAAACCCTTCCCTGAGCCTCAGGATAAGAAACTTGCTCCAAACCAGGGTTGGTAGCATATATATAATCTCAGCACTCTGGCAGGCTGAGACAGAAGGATCTCAACTTTGAGCCCAGCCTAGTAATTTAGCAAGACCTTGTCTCGAAAAATAAAGCCAGGAATTGGGACATACACCTGTAATTTCAGCAGTGTGGGAGCTGAGGTAAGCAGATTGTAAATTCAAGCCCAGCTAAACAGTCTAGTGATTTAGCAAGACCCTGTTTCAAATATTAAAAAAAAATAAAGGTGGGGGAGGCTGGGAGTATAGTTTAGTGTAAAGGCCCTGAGTTTAATTACCAGTACTACCATGAACCAATCAGTGATTGGGGATGTACCTTATTGTGTGGCCCTGTGTTCTCTCCCTAATACCACCAAAAAAGAATCTTGTCATAAAGGTTTGGAATAGAAGTGGTTTCTGTCATTTACCTATGGCTGCTGAGAACATTTGGGTTCAGTTTCAGGAAATTCCCCTGGGACCTTTACCTCCTCCCAGCCCCAAGATGGCACTTGGACCTTTGACCCTGCACCTGGTAAGTTTCTCTCCAGCTTTTCTGACACCCTGCCCTAGACCCAGAAACTTACTCTGATTATTGCCTCTTTATTCTAATAGGATGGAGATTTGCTGACTTTCCTAGATGCTCTCTGCCCCCAGGGACCTATCCATTCAGTCTTGCCAATGACCTTTGAGGCTGTTAAGCAGGTAAGGCAGAACTCTATCCAGGAGGGAAGGCAGCTTCCCAGAACAAATGCAGTATAGGTAGAAGCTCCTTCTAGCTACCAATCTTGACAGTGTCCTTTTTCCCCCCCATCCTTCCATACCTAGGACCGTGGTTTTGTGCTATACCGGACCTATCTGTCTTACACAGTTTTTGAACCAACACCATTCTGGGTGCCAAATAATGGAGTCCATGACCGTGCTTATGTGATGGTGGATGGGGTGAGAACGTAATTCCAGGCTACTTTATGAGCCTCAGTTTCCTCTCTTCCCCCAATACCATATGGTTTTGGGTTCTCCATCTTTACCCTTTCCCACCACTTTTCTCATATCTGTAGGGGGTCCAAGGTTATAAGTTGGAATGAGAATGAGTCTAATTAAGGAGAGTTCCAGAATGGATGGGTGATTGAAAGATGGCTACATTTTTCTTGTCCTCCAAATAACTGTTCTAATGTGGCTCCTTATACAGTAGCCAAGAGCTACAGCTAAGCCCTTCTTTTCAGAGATCTTATCTTTTATCCACAGGTGTTTCAGGGTATTCTGGAACGAAATATGAAACACAAACTATTCCTCATGGGAAAAATAGGAACCCAACTGGATATCTTGCTGGAGAACATGGGGAGGCTCAGTTTTGGGTCTAACCACAGTGACTTCAAGGTAAGCTACCTTTGCCTACACTTTTCTCCTATTATTCTTATGACTAGCTCCCTGGAAAGGATAGAGCCTTAAAGACCATAGCTGTGGCCTTAAGAGTTAAAAGAGGGAAATAATGACTTGTGGGTACCTGGATGTGGCTCACATTATATCTCAGAACTGGCTTAGGGCTAGTGTGGCCTTCAAGCTTAGTGAAGTGACCTTTCATTTGCCTTCCCACAGGGTCTCTTAGAACCACCAGTGCTGGGGCAAACAGTCCTTACCCAATGGATGATGTTCCCTCTGAAAATTGATAATCTTATAAAGTGGTGGTTTCCCCTCCAGAGGCAGAAAAGAGAACAGCCTACAGCTCCCTCTGGCCCTACTTTCTACTCCACAACTTTTCCAATCTTAGGTCAAGCTGGGGATACATTTCTCTATCTACCTGGATGGATTAAGGTATTGTTGATGGTTGTGGTTGGCAAGGGGAGGTGCTAATCAAGCAGAGAAAGGGAGCATCAGAAAAACAGAATGGGGCCATTCTATCTCCTGGAGAGCTGACTCCTTCGTTTCCCTACTCTCTCACTCTCCTCCAGGGCCAAGTCTGGATCAATGGGTTTAACTTGGGCCGGTACTGGACAAAGCGGGGCCCGCAACAGACCCTCTATGTGCCAAGACCCCTGCTGTTTCCTAAGGGAGCCATCAACAAAATCACATTGCTGGAGCTAGAAAATGTACCTTCTCAGCCCCGAATCCAGTTTTTAGACAAACCTATCCTCAATAGCACCTTGCATAGGGCATACACTTATTTTCTGTCAGATAATGCACACAGTGCATATGAACCAATGATGTTAAGTGGGCATTGAAAAAAGACCCCAGGACCTGAGACACAGAGTGGACAGCATCCTTTGGTGCTGGCCAGGGTAACCATAAGGCCAGAATACCTCTGCATTTAAGTACAATTGCATTTTCCTTGCCAAACTTTATTGTGATTAAAAGATCCAGGGTCAGTACCAACTCCACATACCTCCGTGGCCCTGTCTTTGCCCTGGTTCCTGTATGTTCTTTACCCTGCTTTTCCAGATACTGTCTGGAATCATGGGGAAGAAGAAAGCTAGGGCTGGTATAAATGTGTCCCTTCAAGCGGGCCCCAGGTGGAGCTGTAAAAGATCAGGCAGAGGGCCTTCCTGCCCTAGAGCGATGATCCCGCAGGCAACGGGTGGAGCAGAAGGAGAAGTCGAGGTAGTGAAATGGAACAAGGCCTTGGAGTGATGCTCCACAATTCCAGCAGCGTCTGAAGAAGAAACATAGCTGGACAGGTATCCCAGGTATCCCAATCCAAGCTGCCCCCAGCCCTCCAAGGTTCCCAAGTACTTCAGATCCCCTTAGCATCCCTGTTGGACACCAGGTTAGCACTCATTACACTGCCCCAAATGGTCCCTACAACATAATAGTCCATGTCTTCACCCAGCCCCTGGGCCCATACCGAACACTGGTGATCTCTGAGTCAGGGACTGGAGATGCAGGGACCCCCAGTTGGGCAGCAAGCCGGCGCTCTGCAGCCAGGGCTCTCTGAGAAACAGAAACAGAAACTGTTAGGTCCAAGGCCCCAATGAAGAATAGTTTACCCAAGAAGTGACAGCTGCCCTCTGGGAGGGAATGAGACCTCTATAAAGAAACCTTGGCCACTATGTTCTCTCTTGAAGGTTTTTGTTTTGTTTTTGGGTTGGTTTTTTTTTTTTTTTTTTTTTTGCAGAACCAGCGATTGAACTCAGGCCCTTGTGCTTGCCAGGCATGCATTTCTTCTACTGAGCATCTCCCCGGCTCCTTCTCTCTTGAATAGTGGCCCAACCTCCAGCTGTAGGGTGTACTTTTTTTCTTACTTTTACTTGGCCCAAACTTGCTCTGCAGAGCCTGTTTCTTTTTCTACCTTTAATATTTGCTACTGTTAGCTGGGCAAGCTGGCATATGTCTGTAATCCCAGCACATGAGGCTGAGACAGGATCATTGAAACCAGCCTGGGCTACAAAGTGAGCTCAAAGCTAGCCTCGATCACAGAGCGAGACCCTGTCTCAAAAAAGACACACACACACACACACACACACACACACACACACACACACACACAATTGCTACTGCCAAAGAAAGCAGCCCTCTGCAAAGCTTCACCTTCTCTCGGTCACTGAGGGCAGCAAATCGGCGCTGCTCTTCTCTTTCCTGTTCTTCCTGCTCCTGCTGCTTCCTTTGCTGCTTCTCTCGCTGCCGCCGGGCTGCCTTCTGCTCCTTCTTCCGTGTGGCCTGCTGTGCTTCCATTTCTGGGGTCAGTGGTCCTGGCACCTGGGGGATTTCAGGGGCTATTAGGTAGGATCCATACACATTACCCCTGGAAAAACTACATGTATCTATAGTGCCTCCCACTCTGCATCATCTTCCTTTTCCAGCAGACCTGAGCCTTGTTGTAATCATAGGCATCTGGATTCTTCCCCATGAACCTTCGGAACTCATTTCGTGTTGACTTGTCAGCTGCCACAGTGTAAGGTGGCCGGGCCTGGGAGTCCCTGGGTACAAAAACTCAAAAATGGGTTCAGTTTGCCATCCACCTTGCCCAACATTACCCAGTCATCAAAAGGGATACAAGTCATTGGCCAATGCCACCAAATTATCCTCTCCATACCCAAAATGTCCCAGGAGGGAGACCCTTACTTACTGCAATCCTCTCCATACCCAAAATGTCCCAGGAGGGAGACCATTACTTACTGCACAGTAGGATCAGCTCCTGCCTCCAGCAGTAGCCTAACCACTGAGCTTCTTCCAGCTGCAGCTGCTGCATGCAGAAGGGTAGAGCCACCAGTGCCCAAGGGGGCATTGAGTAGAGACATAACTTCAATATCTACAGCCCCAGCAGTTAGCTGGAGCTTCAGCTTTCCAATGTCTCCAGCTCGGCAAGCAGCTAGAAGCATATCCCAGAGCTCTGGCTGACCAGGGGCCTTTGCCTCATCCACTGAAACCACCTGGGCTGATTGAGCTGACAAAACAGGTTCATCTTCTTGGGGTTGCTGGTTAAGAGTCAAATGTGCCCCAACAGCATGGTCTCGTGTTTTCTCCTTATTCCTTTTCCTCCTCCTTTTGGGCAATACCTCAAACTCACGAAGATCCAGGGTCCCCAGTGTCAGCTCCACCAACTCCAACTCTACCAGGGACCCATCTTCGTCTTCTGACCCTGAACCTAGAGAAAGAAATCTGCTATGATAAATCTGTGACATAAGTAGACTGTGGGACAATGTGGGCTGCCTTTGATTGATCATGTCTATAGATTACAGACCATCTGTGGACACAGCCCTTAGCCCCCAACCACAGCATCCAACAAATAGTATGAGACTTATGCCATTCTTTCATTCATTCATCCATCCCTTTATTGGGTTTTTTGAGACAGGGTCTCACTGTATAGTTCAGGCTGGCCCTGTGCTCACTATGTAGCCCAGGCTGGCCTTGAACTTGCAGCAATCTTCTTGCCTCAGCCTCCCAAGTGCTGGGATTACCTGTGTGTGCCACCACGCCCAGCCCAGCCACACTTTCAAGCATCTATTCATTCCATGGTAGCACTTTTCTAAGCACTAATGATATGTCCCTGAACAAGAGAGCAATAGAAGATTTGGAAAAGTCACTAAACACATCCTAATAATTGCTATGATATATCCCATTTATAAGCAGACCCTGGAGTATTTATAAGTGTGTGTGTGTGTGTGTGTGTGTGTGTGTGTGTGTGGTATGAGGGCCCATTTATCAGTTGGGATACAGGTAAGTTATGAAAAAAGAAAATTTGCCACTGCATTTCCAGAACAGACACCCAGGCAGATTTGACAATTTTTAGATAATTGCTCTAACCCTGTTTAGGTGATTCCCCATTCTGTCCAGGCTCCTCATTTTCATTATGCGGGACTCTCTTTTTTTCTTCCTCAGTAGGCTTCTTCTTTTCCTTTCTCACTGTCTTCTGGTGTGCCTGAGGAGAGTGCAACCCGACTATTTCTGGAGAATTCTCTGCCATAAAACAAAAGATCATTCTTAAACTTCTCAAAGGAGAAGTCAGCTCAGGTTTCTCTCAGCAAAAACATAATCTGGGTGTGATGGCACATGCCTAATCCCAGTACTTGGGAGGTTGAGGCAGGAAGATTGCTGAGATTTGAGGCTAGTCTGGGTGACATAGTAAGCTGAAGGCCAGCCTGAACTACACAGCAGTACTGTCTCAAAACAAACAGAAAAGCCCAAAACCATAATCAGGCCTCAGGCTTTAGAACATGGGCTAGAAAGTCTGGAAATACACAAACAGACCCAATGTTTGAGCTACAGAGTACTCTGAGAGGCTCACCATAGACATGCAGGGTGGTCAGCTTATGGAACACGCGCTGGAGCTCTTGGAAGGTGGGTCTGCGGGTGGCAAGGGGGATATCCCAAAGTCGGGGATCCTCCCTTTGCAGGGGTGCCCCTTGGCCTCCAAAGAACAAGGAGCGACCAGAACGGGGGGCACGCAGCAGGATTGTCCTGGCGTCCTCCAGAGCTTCAGCCCAGCCTGGCCCTGTCAGGAGGTCACGAACATCCTAGAAAAGAAAATGGCATATATTCACTTGCTATTTTAAAAACTCTTATTAACCAGCTGGCCTGGTGGCACACACCTGCAATCCCAGAGCTCAGGAAGCTGAAGCAGGAGAATCACTACAAATTTGAGGCCAGCCTGGGATACATAGTTAAAGGCCAGCCCAAACTACATAGCAAGACCCTGTCTCAAAAAATAAAATACGATATGTAACCAAAAGCTGGCCCACAGATCATTTGCAGAGAGTTAGAGAATAACATGAAAAGAGAAAGCCTAGACATACTTATTCTACTTTGTCTACCAAGGAATAATGAAAATTGGAAGGATGAGTTCTACATCTCCCCACTGTAACAATGAGTTGAATCAGAAAAGTCCACATCTAGGAGGTCAAACTTACCTTATACAGTGTGGCTTCATTGTAACGCCTCAGGTTGGCTCCAGCAGAGCGAGATGGCCTGCCTTGGGCATCCCGAAGCCCCTGTGCTGTACCCCGCTTGGCCCGTACAGTGTAGCGGTGAAAGGTTTTATGTGTCACCACTTCTCTTCTGTAGAAGCACAGACTCAGTACTAGGAACAAGCAGGAGCTCCACAACTAACAGAACTCATGCTGTCCTCACCCCATGCAGCACCCTCTCACCCTTGAAAAATGGCACCAGCAAAGTGCCCAGCTGCAGCCATGAGCACCACACAATATCTGGGACCTCCGTTTTGCAAGCTCTGTAGGAGCAGTGTTGCCTCATCTGGGGGCAGCTATATGACAGACAAGAGCAGAAACATTCTATCTGTTGCACTCATTGAGAGCATGAAAGCAAAGGCAAACCTACATGCTGCATGTACATGAGCATTTATTACAACCACCCCCAAGCCTTGTTTCTTTTTTCTTTTTTTTGCCTTATTTCTATTTTACAAAGAAAGAAATCTGAGACTTGAAGAGATAGTGACAGAAGACCAAGAGGAAGAATTACAATTCAAATGGACAATGGTCTGTTTCTAAACTTAATTCCATTATACTTGATGCTTTCAAAATTTAGTCTAGTTTTAGTCTGAGACTATGTTGTCAAGTGTGATACCTACACCCAAAAGGAGGAAGGGAAGCAGTAAGACGTGGACTGGCAAAGGAGAAATGTGATCGAATTGTACAAAAAGCTGAGCTGACCACACAACTTGTGCTGTCACTTGCCTGGTGAGGACCTAGGACACAGCGGTAAGCATGAAGAAATTGGCCCTGGGCATTCTGAAAAAGAACCCGATGGGGGTAAAAGCCTTGGGGTCGGTTAGGCCTCTCACATTCAGCCCTCTCCTCAACCAGGGTCAGCAAATCCTCTTCACTGGCCGAGTCTGAGTCTTCTGATCCTGAGATGCTGGAAAGATCTCCTGAAGACAATAGGACACACAAATCTGGTACCCCATCTCTGACTTCTCCTCAAACTTTAGGGACTTCTACCCCAGTGCCCTGCTCCCACCAGAATCACCTGTGCAACTCTGCTTTTCAAAGTCCAGGGCAGACAGGAAAGGCTTGTCCTTGAGACGTTGCTTCAGATTAAAGCGATGCCAGTCAAGCTTATAATGTTCTCTCTGATAAAGAGGCAAAGAGGGAAGCAGAAGACAAAAATGTCCCAACCTGACCTTGTCTAGTAGTGAAAGCAACTCATAGAACTCCAGAAGTATGATCAGGTAACCCCAACTGCTTTAGACAAGCATTAATTAAGACAACGAATATCAGCCTCTTCCTACCCACATCATACCTTTCTTCTTAATAGCTACTCTCAGATGGCCTAGATGTTATACTCTGGGATTTACCTGTTCCTGGTGGTTCTGAAAGCCTTGGTTACAAGCTGAACAAAATAACTTCTCCGAAATATCCAGGGGACCCTGGAGTACTTTTCTTTCTGGGCTTGCTTTCTCCCCTGAACCTAAATAAGAAAGGACAATTGATTGTACAAAGGGATCAGTATCTGGAATTATTTCAGTGTCTGATAATACAAAGAAGTAGAAAGTAAAAAAAAAGGGCCTGCAAGTTAGCTCTGCTTAGGCCAGCTCAGGGACTGGGCAGAGTGGGCCCACCCCCAGGTGTGCTGAGCCCCACTGAGACCCGGTGTGGTGGTGCACACCTGTAATCCCAGCACTGGAGAGGCTGAGACAGGAGGATCACTATGAGTCTGAAATGCATAGTGATACCCTGTATCCAAAAATAAATAAGTAAAATTAAATAATTGTAAATAAAATATTGTATTTAAGTTAGCCAAAAAGATTGTTTAAATGAATACTGCAGAAAATAACTTACAGTAAGGTTAAATTTCTTTTTCTTTTCTCTCTCATTCCCTTCTGGTGCAGGAGACTGAACCCAGGGTCTCATGCATGCTAAGCAACTGCCCTACCACTCAGCTATATCCCCAATCCCCAAATAATTTTTTATACTTTATTTATTTTCATTTTATTTCCACATTATTTCATTAAGCACTATATAACACACTATATGCTACATAATACATTGCAGAACTTCTAACAAAAGTAACTTAGCAGTGCAAGTGCTTGCTTGGCAAGCCCAAGGTCCGGAGTTTCATCCCTGGACCCAAATGTTGCTGCCCAGAACCAGGCATGGTGATACATGCCTGTAATCCCAGCACTTGGAGGTTAAGACAGGAGGATCACTATGAGTTTGAGATGGGGGGGGGGGTTACAAGAGTGAGCACAAGGCCAACCTGAACTGCATAGTGAGACCCTGTCTCAAAAATAAATAACCATAGGTGAATTTTTTCATCAATTGAGAAAACATTACTTTAACAAACCCTCTGACATTGTTAACAATTAATTCTAGAGATCTCTTGCCAGCAAACTCCACTAATATAGAGGAGTGTGAGAAAGCCTTCTTTTCCTTCTCTTCATTAGTGAACTTGCAGATACACCTACCAAGTAGCCACTGCCAAGATGAGCAAACACGATCCCCTGAAGTCAAGTCCAGGGGACAATTTCAAACCACATCTTCACTTAGTTACCAAAACCAAACTCTACTTCCAGGTCCTTGAAAGGTGTGTTGTGTTCAGCTCCTTTCCCAGTAAACCATAAAATTATTTTATCATTATAGCTTTTGCAGTGCTGAGGATCCAGTCCAAAGATATGGAATCACTTTACTACTGAGTTACACCCTCACCTCTTTATTTTAATTGTACAATCTACTTCCTAAATGTCATTTTATTTTATTTTTTATGCATTTAGTACAGGGTCTACAGGGTCTCACTACATAGATGAGATTTGTAGTGATCCTCCTGTTTTCAGCCTTCCAAGTGCTGGGATTACAGGCACACGCCACCATGCCCAGTCTCAATCATCAGGGTCATTGTGGCCCAGGGGTGG
>NW_004524672.1:9796194-9834581 GCF_000260255.1 Octodon degus
TTTTTTTTTTTTTTTCTTTTTTCTAAATGTCATTTTAAAGCTTACAATTCCAATTAATCTAGAAAGAAATTTAAGAAAGCAGTATCCAAAAATGTAAAGAGTTACAAAACTATCTTATATTCAGTATAAAAGAATGACTGGGGCCGGGTATATAGCTCAGCAGCATAAGCACCTGCCTAGCAAGCTCAAGGACTGAAGTTTGATCTCCGGTACTGTAGACCTTGCTGGGTACGCTAGGCACACCATGCTGGCCACCAAAACTGGGCATGGTGACCACATGTCTGTAATCCCAGTGCTGGAGAAGCTGAGACAAGAGGATCACTATGAGTCTAAGCTGCGTAGTGAGTCCCTGTACCAACTAAATAAATAAATGATTAAGAAGACCATGTAGGTCTAGTCAGATAGATCAACTGATTAAAGCACCTGCTTAGGCAAACTCAGGGACCAGGGTTCAATCCTGAGGTGCCCTGCTGTCCCCGCCCCTGAGGGTGCGCTGAGACAGCGACTGAGACTGGGCATGGTGGCACGTGCCTGTAATTCCAGCACTTGGGAGGCTGAAAACTGGAGAATCACTATGAGTCTGATCTGTGTAGTGAGATTCTATAGACTCTGTTTTATATATATAGTGCATATAGTGTGTATATATATATATAGTATATATAGTGTATATAGTATATATATATCTATACATCTCTCTCTCATATATATATATGAGAGCCATAGAAACTTACGTTAAAAAAACAAAGAGAATGACTTGCTGGAGTCCAGTTAAATCTGAAACATATCTAGGAATTCTGAAGTGTTTTTGAGGGCAGTGATGTTACTGGAATGAAGCACAGTACTCCCAGCACTTGGAGGTTAAGACAGGAGGATCACTATGAGTTTGAGATGGGGGGGGGGCTACAAAAGTGAGCACAAGGCCAACCTGAACTGCATAGTGAGATATTGATTTGTTTTGAGACGTTGCTTCTGATTAAATATCCAAAGACTTGTTTGGAGACGACTCAGAGATTAAATGAATTTTTAAAAAAAAGACAATTGGGCTCCTGAGCTGGTAAATACCAGTGAGAGTGTTCCCAGGAGGAGCGATACTGTTGTAGGCAGCTGAATTTGATAGAAACATTATAGGCAGTAAGGCAGGGTCAGGCCCTCAAGGAGACACTCCCATATAGGCCAAACTTCAAGACAAAAGAGGAAACAAATACAGCTACGCACTTCCCTAGGGATGGGCATCAGGGATTGATATTCTAAACAGGTGTCAATCACCTTGAAACAGCCCAAATAAGTCACTAACCCAACCTCTAACAGGAAGAGTCCCTGTCCTGTGTTCATGCCCGCTTGTTATGTGACTCGCTTCCTCATTTGGTACTATATTTAATCAATCTTAACTGAGCAATGGTGCTTGTAATCCCATTGGTTGACCATAGCTTTGTCCCACCTCATGCCCACCTAAACGAGTTCCCATGTTCTCCACCACCTTAGACCCACCTTACTGCATGGTGTTCCTCTATTAAAAAAGTCTCTGAAAGAGACAGCTTCCCAGGGACCACCTGCTCGGGCCCCCCTTCTGTTTCTCTCTTTGACATACGCTTTCTTTCCCCCAATAAATATATTCTGCTCATAAACCTCCGTTTGTTCCTAAAATTCATTCTTCGGTTTTAGAGAACAC
Source organism: Octodon degus (assembly GCF_000260255.1). Classification (NCBI taxonomy): domain Eukaryota; kingdom Metazoa; phylum Chordata; class Mammalia; order Rodentia; family Octodontidae; genus Octodon; species Octodon degus. The sequence continues at coordinate 9,797,864 of NW_004524672.1, forward strand.
GAACTCATTCCAGGTAACTTTCCGGAGTTTAATTTTTTCCCCTATATTATTTGAAGGCCATCCACTGAGATCAGTTTTTACCCTGTGTCAATACGCTCCAGTGAGCCTGCTGCTCATGGATCCACCCCAAATCATCTCCGATACCTGGACAGGAAGCAGGCAGAGCCCGGGCCTGAGCCTCCCTGGGGGCCTGGCTCACCAGGCTCAAGCCCCGAAGGACTGGTGCATCCTCGGTGAGGTCAAACACGGAGAGCGTTGCAGGAACTGGTGGGGCAGCTGGAGCCGGCGACATGTCTGAACCGGGATTACTTAGAAGCAGCTCCTGGAGTTAGAACGGGAGTTAGAAACAGCGACTACCAGAGCGAAGAGCTACTGTCACGTCTCCCGCCAGCCTGCTTTAGTTTTCCCCAACCTACAAAACCCGTTGGCCCTCAGCCTGCCATTAGGAGTCAGCTCCGCGGTAAATACGTAACCCCGTTCCATTTTCTTAAACCCCTGGTCTCAGACCCCAAAAGGATAATGGTAATGGGGAGCACCAGCTCCAAATCGAGTCCCACAGAGTTGATTCACTCAGTTAATCACTGATGCTATCTATCAGACCTTCATTACCCGAGAGATAAGGTCCGGCAACGACTGAATCGCAGACTCTCCCCTGCCCTCAGAAACTGCAACAAGCTTCCCCGGAGCCAGATAGGCGCGCAAGCCTTATTCGAAAGTCAGATTTCTGCAACACCACAACAATCCAGGCACTACGGGGTCGCGAAGAGGACAAACAGCGTCGCCTTCACCCGAGCCCCGCCCCACCTCGAGTATGTGATTGGTCTTCTGACCTCCAAGCCCCGCCCCAAGCTTTTTGTCCCTCCTCCTGCGCCGGAGAATTGGCTATTGTGTCTCCACCCACCATGTTCATAGGTCAGACTAGCTGAGGGTGACAGTGAGTGGCAGTCGCCGGGCCTAGCGCTTCAGTTCGGGCCGAGCCGAGCCGAGCCGAAGAGATCGAGTGTGGAATCGCCAGGGTCGCGGTTTCTGAGGTGACACGCGAGACTGAGTATTGAAAGCCCGGGCCCAGGCCGAACCTGGCCAGGGTGCCCACGGACACCAAGTGAGCTGGTGGCGAGTAGCTGGGGAAGGGGGCGCCTCGGGCGGGGCGGGGGCGCGCGGCCGGAATGTTTTGATAGCGGGCGCGCGCGGGAGGGGGCGCGCATGAGCGGCGGGACCGCGCACGAGGTAGACCCGCTGTTGGGAGCCAAACCCTACTAGGCTCGGGGCCGGGCGACCCTAGGGCTCCCTGAACTTGGGCTGGCGGCTGGGTGTGGAGAAGCAAATCCAGCCAACGGGGATATCGACCTCTTCAACATCCGCAGGAACCCATAAGCCAGGCCCTGCCTGCTAGGGATCCCTGGGCCCTGGGTCTGTCCTGACCCGGTGAGTGGTGAATTCCCTGAGAGACAGGGCTGTCACCCAGCAAATCCCGTTGGGCTCATATGAGGCCAAGACCCACGGTCCTCAGGGCCTGTGCTGTCTGGGTGAGTACCATCTTGACCCTGCCTCGCTCCAGGGATGCAGGAAACCAACAGATTGACCCAAGGATCTAGGTCTGCATTGATTTGGAATATCCTATGCAGACTGTCTGCTGGGTCTTTGGTGGAAAAAACAAAACAAAACAGGAGAGGTGGACCAGAAAGATCTTAGCAAAATGCACCTTGGGGTTTTGTGGACCCTAAAAGGCATGTCTAATTTCTGAAACTGGAGTGGGGCAATGGAGACAGTCCAGAGGGGCCACCCATTCTCCAGCCTGTACTGCCTCAGTCTTCACAGGATCAGTACATATCCTCCCTGGTATCTTAGATGCAGGTGGGTGACCCTGTATAGTACAGCCAGAGGAGAGGTCTCACAGACCTAGGCTGGAAGGTGCTTCTTCTTCACTGTGGCCTCCCTGCTCTCCCCCTTGTGGTACTTGGGTGAGTGGGAGGGTTGGGATTCTGTCCCTACTCATGGCTCTCTGGGGCCTGACACCTTCTCCTCCAGCAGCTGTCAAGCCAGGGCATCGAGGGCTGGAGTGGAGCAGACACTGTCCATGGAGCTGGTAGGGCCATGTGCTTGTCTTAAATCTTTGTTTACAAAATCCTTTCAAACTGCTAGTCTCTGGGGAAGCCAATATATCCAGGAGGGGAAGGGGGAGGGAAGTTTCCTCCTACTAAGTAGAACATGAAAAAGCCCCCCCACACACCAAAGGGGCAGATTCTGGCTGCAGGCTAGCAAGGTACCAGTGGACACCCAGTGAGGTTCTGGGAGTGACTGATCATAGTTAAGGGTCCCCTAAGCTCCAAGCTTACTCCTCTCCTTGGCTAATAACTCTCAGCCAAGGAGGCTGGTGGTGAAAACAAGCCCAAGAATTTTTTCTCACCCCTGCTCTACTAGGCAGAGCAGCAGGTGAGCAACACCTGATTCTGAACCAGGATCTTTTCCTCCTCACACTGGCAGGTGGACAAGGTGGACAGGGGGCTGCGGTGATGGCTCAGTTTGACACCGAATACCAGCGCCTAGAGGCCTCCTATAGTGATTCACCCCCTGGGGAGGAGGACTTATTGGTGCACGTGGCTGAGGGGAGCAAGTGTGAGTTGCTGGGGTATGGGGAGAATTGAAGGAGTGAGGGGCTCTTGTTCCTTCAGGGCGCTGACATTTCTCTTCTCTGCCCTCAGCACCTTGGCACCATATTGAAAACCTCGATCTCTTCTTCTCTCGAATATCCTTGGCATTTCTGTGGTGGAGCTCTGAGACCTTTAGCCCTTCTCTGAGTCAGGTCCCTGAAGGGAAATTGGGGTAGGTTGAACTCTAATCCCAGGAAGGGGAAATGACATCCTGAGGCTGAAAGAGGATAGCAAAATAATGATCATTAAAAATAATGATACCTTATACTTACTGAGATCTCTGTACCTGTATGCCTTTTGTGGTGTTGATTTATAAGCAGGCTTTCTCAGGGTGATCCTCCTCTCTGATGGGATTTTAATCATGGTAATAGTTAATGTCTTTTGACTCATTCTTTGTCAGCTCTGTGTCCAGTACCCTGCCTGGATTTTCTTGAATCTAGTAATCCTATAATAAGATAGGTATTACTATCCCTAATTTCCCACTGTGGACATAAACTTAGAGAGGTTAAGTAACTTGTTTAAAATTATATTCTAGAGAGTCACAAAGCCAGGACCTAAGTTTGGGTGGGTAACATCAAATCAAGATCTTTTCTCACTTGGGACATAGCTCATGGCACAAATGCCTGCCTCGTAAACCCAAGGTCCTGAGTTTGATTCCTGGTACCAAAAAAAAGTCTGTGTTCTCAGTTGCTCGTTACTGACCACTTTTTCTTAACATTTACACGTTTATAACCTACACCAGAAGAATGGCTTCACATGTATGCTCATTGGGGAGATCTTTGAGCTCATGTAAGTATGTGAAAGGGAAGGGACAGATGACATGGTAAGGGAATACATCTCAGTCTTTCTTCATGTGCCAGTATCTGGCTCCACTGGCCATAACACTCAGGCAAAGGCTCAAAACGCTACAAAACCTCTATAGTTCTTGACCTGTGTAGCACCAAAACATACAGCCTCACCTCTTACAAAAGAGCTTTCTAATTTTTTTAAAAGTTTTTAATTTTTTTTTTTAATGTGTTTAGTACAGGGTCTGCAGTCTCACTATACAGATTGGACTCATAGTGATCCTCTTATTTTCAGCCTCCCAAGCACTGGGATTACAGGCATGTGCCACCACGCCCAGTCTCCATCTCTCAGTGCATGCTGGGGATGGGGCCAGCACAGGCACACTGGGGATCAAACCCCAGTCCCTGTGTCTGCCCTAAGCAGGCACTTTAATCCGCTGAGCTATCTGGCTGGCCAGAAGAGCTTTCTAGATTGTTCCCCGAAGAGAACTTGAAAGTGTGTCAATCATTTTGTTAGAGTTTCAGTGGGATGTATATGGTCCAGTTGGGCACTCACAGGATGGCAGCGCTTTTCTTGAGGACCTCTATGCTGCTTAGGGCGCACCTGAAGTTGTTGCTGGACTGCAGCCTTCTAGAAAGCAGTCTTATGGTGTTGCCAAAGGAAAAGGAATTGGGAAGCCCTCCCTCAATGAGAAGAGTTCCTATCTGAAAGAACTTCTGACTATACTCTCAAAAGGATCAAAAAGGAAAGACCAGAGCCCACAATCATGAAACTTCTAACTTATATCCAGAAGGAGTGATGGAGTGGCAGATTACCATGAAATGACAAAAACAAGCTGATGATGTAGTGTTTGAAGCTAAGAGCAAAAACTAGGAGCTAATTTGGGCCTGAAAAGATTCTTTGAGGCTGAGCAACAGAAAAGGCTTTTTAAGATTTCTTTATCCCCTTTGATGGCCCATCTTTTTTTCTTTTTAATTTCCCATCTTACTTAGCTGCTTCCAGGTTATTCTCTTGTCCCATTTTATTTCACTGGTGCCTCTCTGACTCTCCGACCGTACCACTTCTTCCTAACTCCCTAGGCAGTTCCTCTTTGTGGTTGCCTTCACCACCTTCCTGGTTAGCTGTGTGGACTATGACATCCTATTTGCCAACAAGATGGTGAACCACAGTCTGCATCCTACTGAACCTGTCAAGGTCACTCTGCCAGATGCCTTTTTGCCTGCCCAAGTCTGTAGTGCCAGGTAAGGCTATAGGTCAAAGGGCACTGGAGTCTAGTTTTGCTAACAGGGTAAGCACTGGAGCATGAGGCAGTAATTCATACCTCAGAACACAGACTCAGGCTCAACCTAGAGGAATCCTTTGGAATAGCAGCTCATCTTGAAGAGCCTTTCCTTAATAAAAGGTTACCCCATATCCTTTTTTTTTTTTTTTTTTTTTTGCCTCCCACCAGGATTCAGGAAAATGGCTCACTCATCACCATTCTGTTCATTGCTGCTGTCTTCTGGATCCACCGGCTTATCAAATTCATCTACAACATTTGCTGCTATTGGGAGATCCACTCCTTCTACCTGCATGCTCTGCGCATCCCGATGGTAAGATGGAAGAGGACTGTTAGCACCATGCCTTAAGAAATTTTAGGCCTGAAAAGATTCAGGGAGGGATAAGATGTATTTCTGGGCATCACCTGTTGATTTCCGTCATCAGCAGTGTGCTAGTCACCATTCCACCACTGTCACAAAATCTCAAAGACAATCAGCTTGTAAAGAGAAAAGGTCTATTTTGGCTTATAGTTTTAGAGGTTTCACTCCATGGTTGGTTGTCCCATTTGCTTTGAGGCCTTCAGTGAGACAGTACATGGCGGCAGACGCATGCAGCAGAGGATCTTATCATCTCATGGCAGCCAAGAAATAGAGAAAGGCAGGAACAGGCCAGTGTTCCCAGTCCCAATATGCCCTTTAAAAACATGTCTCAGATATTTTTTTTCCATTTAAAAAAAATTTATTTGTGTATTTCATCTATACATAATGATGACATCATAGGGAAGTTGTACCTGTACATGATATATTTTGATTCTTTTTTCCCATTCCCTTCGCTTTTTTAACCCCTTTCTCTACGTATAACAAAAGCTTTGTATTTAGAAAAACTTTTTCTTTCTGTTCTTTTTTTCCTCCTTGTCCCTTCCTTGTTTCCCACTTCACCCCATCCTTGTTCCCCTTCTCATTTGCACATTTTCTTCGCATTTCCCAATATGTATTACATACTTTGGCCCTCATTTGCACTTCCAGTTCCTCATACCATAGAAACCATGCAGTGTTTACACATTTTGTTTCCAATTTATTTCTCTTAAAAGTATAGTCTCAAGGTGCATCCATTTAGCTAGCAGTGTCTCAAGCTTATCATTCTTAATGGCAAGGCCTACTTCTTAAGCATATCACACCTTCCTGGAGCACTACCAGCTGGTGACCAAGCCTCTTGGGTCTTTTGGGGGAACATTTGAGATCCAGACTAGTAAGAGGTCAGGGAGCAACTGCTGAAAGGCTGCACTGACCTAAGCATGTAACCCCTGAGCCTGTCCTCTGTGCAGGCTAGGGGTCAGGTAATAACTAGAGCTCTCCTCTCCCTACCCCCAATTCTGCAGTCTGCACTTCCATACTGTACATGGCAGGAAGTGCAGGCCCGGATTGTGCAAACCCAGAAAGAGCACCAGATCTGCATCCACAAGCGCGAGCTGACGGAGCTGGACATCTACCATCGCATCCTCCGCTTCCAGAACTACATGGTGGCACTAGTGAACAAGTCCCTCCTGCCTCTGCGCTTCCGCTTGCCTGGCCTTGGGGAGGTCGTCTTCTTCACCCGTGGCCTCAAGTACAACTTTGAGCTGATCCTCTTCTGGGGACCCGGCTCTCTGTTTCTCAATGAATGGAGCCTCAAAGCTGAGTACAAACGTGGTGGGCAACGGTTAGAGCTGGCTCAGCGCCTCAGCAACCGCATCCTCTGGATTGGCATTGCCAACTTCCTGCTGTGCCCCCTCATCCTCATCTGGCAGATCCTCTATGCCTTCTTCAGCTATGCTGAGGTGCTCAAGCGGGAGCCAGGGGCCCTGGGAGCGCGCTGCTGGTCACTGTATGGCCGCTGCTACCTCCGCCACTTCAATGAGCTGGAGCACGAGCTGCAGTCCCGCCTCAACCGTGGCTATAAGCCTGCCTCCAAATATATGAATTGCTTCTTGTCACCTCTGCTGACACTGCTGGCCAAGAATGGTGCCTTCTTCGCTGGCTCCATCTTGGCTGTGCTTATTGCCCTCACCATCTATGATGAAGATGTATTGGCTGTGGAGCATGTCCTCACCACCGTCACACTCCTGGGGGTCACCGTGACTGTGTGCAGGTAGGCTAGGGGAGCAGGGGGGAGCAGGTGGACCAGCAGGGCAAGGAGGGCTTCCATGTCACCACGACTCTGATCCTATTAGGTCTTTCATCCCGGACCAGCACATGGTGTTCTGCCCTGAGCAGCTGCTCCGCGTGATCCTCGCTCACATCCACTACATGCCTGACCACTGGCAGGGTAATGCCCACCGCTCGCAGACCCGGGACGAGTTTGCCCAGCTCTTCCAGTACAAGGCAGTGAGTGGAGTTGGAGTTAGGGCCTGCTAGAGACTGGCTGGTAGCTCTGTGGTCGTGGCTAAGCTCCCTCGTGCTTGCTTATGACCTTGGTCTGCTCTCTTTCAGGTATTTATCTTGGAAGAGTTACTGAGCCCTATTGTCACACCCCTCATCCTCATTTTTTGCCTTCGTCCACGGGCCCTAGAGATCATAGACTTCTTCCGCAACTTCACTGTGGAGGTCGTTGGTGTGGGCGATACCTGCTCCTTTGCTCAGATGGATGTTCGCCAGCATGGTCATCCCCAGGTACTGGGACTGGAGAGAGGAAGGTGGCTAGGGATGATGCTCGCACCGGTGTCTTTGAGCAAACTGCAGAAATCTATTCCTTGTGGTTGAACAAGTCATAAAAAGGCACCCCTGTCTCTTCTGGGCGCCCTGTTTTGAGCCTGGGCTACATTTTGTCCCTAATTTGCACTTTTGGCCAAGTTCCCTTAAAAGAAAGGCACAGTACAAACAAGTGGCCCACACATGGCACTCCTGGGGTGGGGGTTGGGGGCACTGGACAATATGTCACATTGCAGTCCTTGTGCTCCAGGGCAATGCCTCCCCTCTAGCAGACAAGATTCCTGGAAGAAATTTTACTGTGTTTTGCTTGTACAGTGGCTGTCGGGTGGGCAGACAGAGGCCTCAGTGTACCAGCAAGCTGAGGATGGGAAGACGGAACTATCACTCATGCACTTTGCCATCACCAACCCTGGCTGGCAACCACCTCGTGAGAGCACAGCTTTCCTAGGTTTTCTGAAGGAGCAGGTTCAGCGGGATGGAGCAGCTGCTGGCCTTGCCCAAGGGGGTCTACTCCCCGAAAACGCCCTCTTCACATCCATCCAGTCCTTACAATCTGAGACTGAGGTATGTTCTTGGGAATTGAAACAGATGGGCAGGAGTGGGAAGCTGAGTACAGGGCATGGGGTGGAAAGTTTGGAGGGACAAGGGAGGGTGTCAAGACAGCCAGTCTGCTCAATCTATGCACCGGGTCCTGAAGAACAGAATACTAAGGGACCAGAGGCCTTTCCTCTGCCCTGAGAATTCTGTCTACCCCTTTCTCTCATAGCCCCTGAGCCTAATTGCAAATGTGGTAGCTGGCTCATCCTGCCGGGGTCCCCCACTGCCCAGAGACCTGCAGGGCTCCAGGCACAGGGCTGAAGTTGCCTCTGCCCTGCGCTCCTTCTCCCCTCTGCAGCCTGGGCAGGCTCCCATGGGCCGTGTGCCCAGCACCATGACAGGCTCTGGGTGAGTAGAGGTGGGCCAAGATGGGAGGGCACAGTAGCAGACCCCAGCAACATTGTATAGGTTTCAAAACTGTTGACAAGCCAGGCATGGTGGTGCACACCTGTACTGCCAGCACTTAGGAGGCTAAGGCAGGAAGGATCCTTGCAAGTTCAAGATGAGCCTGGGCTACAGAGTAAGCTCAAAGCCAGCCTGAACTGCATAGTGAGACCCTGTCTCAAGAAGACTTAAAAAAAAAGTATTGACAACTGCTCTCTTGTCTGTGCTTGGAGGAACAGGGTAGATGCCAGGACAGCCAGCTCTGGGAGCAGTGTATGGGAAGGACAGCTGCAGAGCCTGGTGCTGTCAGAATATGCATCCACCGAGATGAGCCTGCATGCCCTCTATATGCACCAGGTGAGTGGGCAGCTGAAAGATGGACTCAAGGGTTTTAGATGTGAAGAATACATGGATTCCAATCTCTCTTTTTATAACCTGCTCTGTGATCTCCTTTCTCATATACCCTTTTAGGAACCTTTACCAAATATACTTTCATCAAAGGCCTTTGTGTTTTCCATTCCCCTGACTAGAGTCCACTCTCTGAGATAGTCTTCCTGTCTTTCTCCTCCTTCTCCCGTACTGTTACCTCTGAGATTTCCTGAGTGTACTCAGGAAGTCTCCCTTGCCCACCCTCTGAACCTTCCTGTTGTTTCACCCACAGCATTTGACACCACCTGTACCTTCCCTCCCTCCTTCCCTTCTCTTCCTTCTCCTCTTCTTTTCGTCTCCTCCTCCTCCTCCTCCTCCTTCTCCTCCTCTTCCTCCTCCTTTTTCTTCCCTTTCTCCCTCTCTGCCTTGTACTAGAGATTGAACCCAGGGCCTTTGCACTGAGTTGCATCCCCAGCATTCCCCCTTACCTTTTTAAATTTTTTTTTTTTTTTTTTTTGGCGGAACCAGGGATTGAACTCAGGCCCTTGCACTTGCCAGAGAAGTGCTTATTCCATTGAGCCATCTCCCCAGCCCCATTAAATTTTATTTTGATACAGGGTTTCACTGAGTTGATAAGTTGTCCAGACTGGATTTGAACTTGCAGTCCTCTTGCCTCAGCCTCTCACATTGTGGGGTTACAGGTGTGCACATCCATGCCCAGCCTGTCTTTCTTTCTTTCTTTTTTTCTTTTGTCTTTTTGAGACAAGGTCTCACTATGTAGTTCAAGCTGGGCTTAAGCTCACTTTGTAATCCAGGTTGGTCTTAAACTTGCAGTGATCCTCCTGCCTCAGCCTCCCAAGTGCTAGGATTACAGGCATGCACTGTCCAGCTTCTTTCTATTAAATTTTTCATTAGCTAGCGTTCTTCCCAGTCACCACCAGCAGTGCATAAGCCCCCACAAGTGATAGTGTTTTTGTCCATTTTGCTCACTGTGATGTTCCCCTGTCATTAAAAGTGCCTGGCACTTAAACTCTGGTGGTCATTTTGTTCTTGAGTCAAATGAATAGGGAAATTGAGGGCCTTTATACCTGTACACAGGCTCCTTCCAGGAGTCTGCTGAGAAGGTAACAATAGAACATCAGACGTCTTTTTTTTTTTTTAATTTATGTATTTGGTATAGGGTCTCACTACACAGCCCAGACTCATGGTGGTCCTCCTGTTTTCAGCCTCCCCAGTGCTGGGATTACAGGCACACACCACCATGTCCAGTCTCAGTGGCTAGCTCAGAGTGCCTGGGGTCAGGGCTGGCGTGGCACGTGGTACCAGGGATCAAACCCTGGTCCCTGCATTTGCCTAAGCAGGAGCTTAGTCCACTGAGCTATCTCACCAGCCCCAGACATTTCTTGTATACTGTTAATACAGTAAGTGCTCTGGGTCAGGGATTCTAGGTAAGAGGTGATGTAGGAACTGGCTGATACCACTGTGGGGGTAACTTTTGAGACAGATATCCTCCACTCCCCATTAATAAGCCCTCATTTCTCTAGCTCCACAAGCAGCAGACCCAAGCTGAACCCGAGCGGCATGTGTGGCACCGCCGGGAGAGTGATGAGAGTGGGGAGAGTGCCCCTGAAGAGGGCGGAGAAGGCAACCGGTCCTCCCAACCTATCCCCCGCTCTGCCAGCTATCCTTGTGCTGTACCCCGACCTGGAGCACCTGAGACTACCGCCCTGCATGGAGGTTTCCAGAGGCGCTATGGAGGCATCACAGGTGTCCACCTATGGTCCAAAAGAGACAGGCTGTGGGAAAGGCTAGTTCTTTAGGAGAGGAAAGAGATCAAAGGGATGGAGCCCAAGGTCACTGACCCTCTCTGAGCAGTCTTCACTCTTCATTCTTGTGCTGTCTAGATCCTGGCACAGTGCCCCGGGTACCCTCTCACTTCTCTCGGTTGCCCCTTGGAGGATGGGCTGAAGACGGGCAGCCAGCATCAAGGCATCCTGAGCCTGTGCCTGAGGAGGGCTCGGAGGATGAACTGCCCCCTCAGGTGCACAAGGTAAGGGCTCTGGGATTCAGTAACTGCCAGAAGTAAAAACTTGCAGGTGGGGTAATAGCTTCCAGTGTGAAGGAAGATGACTTCAGCCCATGCAGAGGTCCTGCACTGTCCCTTCTAAACACTCTACCTTTCCTTCCCTCAACTGCTCTGAAGTGTAAGGTTTGGTTTTCCTCCAGGTACTTCCTAGAAATCAAGCTTTCCTTTTCCTTTGCCTCTAGGCTCTTGTGGGGCAAGCAGAGAGCTGAAGACTAACACTACTACCAACATGCTTCTCTCCGCAGGTATAGACAAGACTGAGGAATGTCCTCATACCCCAGGATGGAGGCTACTGCTGCCCTGCCATCCCATCTGCCTGCCATGGAAGGCTCCTCGGAGTGCTGCCTGGCTCCACGTGTGTGGTGTTTGTGTGTCTGTGCCTGGCCTCGGGAGGTGCCAACAATGGGCTTGAGACAACCCCAGGAGAAGAATTTGGGGCCTAGGAACCCGGGGTGCACAAAACTTCAGCCTCATCCCCAGGACTCCCTTGGCTCAGAGTGTGGTGCTAGAAACTGGCCCCCATCCCAGCCCCAGTACTGCCACCTTCGCATCTGCCCCTGCAAGTCTCCAGAGGGCTGCCCATGAGAGAAGCTGCCAAGCAGGGAGAACCTGTGCCAACTGTGGAGTGGGGAGGTCAGGCCTGCCCCCTCCACCCGGGACAGATGAGCAGCTCAGGCTGTGGCTCTTACCTCACCCCCAGTTCTCATCCAGTGCTGCAGCCAGCTCTTCGTTCCCATGTCCTGCACATCACTGGCATGTGTGTGCTTCTTGCCCCCCTTTTGTTCGCTTGCTCCTTTTGTTTGGCTTTTGCTTTGTGTTCCGGTGGAGGCATTGCGCCCAGCTCCCTCACACCATCTTTTGACACTAAGAAAGAAGATTTCTAAATTGCAGGATCAGGATGGAAATTCTTTGCTGCCCTCTCCAACTTTTAGAGTGGGTCCAGGGGAGACACACCTTCCTGGGCCCCCATTGCTGCTTATATACCCCCATCACATGGGACGGACAGGGAGGGAGTGTGACCTTGACGTCTGCATCCCAGCAAGAGAGCTCTGGACCGCAACCTACTGTCCGGAGAAGCCGAGGCTTTGTCGGGGCTTTGAGCTGCGGCGTTGCATGCTGGGACTCAGCTCCTACCCTCTACCCCGCCCCTCACCCAGCTCTGGTCCACTGCGGAAAGAGTGGTGAACTGCACTACCCAAGTTCACAGCAGAGCCTGGGGGGCAGGCCATGTACAGCTTGATAACCCTTAATAAAAAAGGGACTTTGACCAGATCATGACTTGTCTGCTCAATCTAGGTTCCAGGGAGCTGGAGTGGGTAGGTGTGATTTCCCCTTCTCCCAAGAGCCTGAGGGCGGCCTGAGATCTAAAAGCAAATAGATTTATATCTGCTCTGCTCGGATATCCAGTTAGCCTGTTAGCAAAAAGGCTGTTTGCCACCCTCAGTTCTGGGGAGGTCAAGGTCTCCCAGTCTTATGGTCAGATTTCCCGCTCTGAGCACGTGACCAAGTCGACTCAGCCTCTTTATTTTGCCCGGGTCGGGTGCACTGTTCCCTCCCGCCCCTCCGTACATATCTGTCCAATGGGGACCCTGGGCAGAGGCTGGGGGCGGGTCGTTGCCGTAGAGGGCGGTGCGAGGCCGACGCCGGCCTTTCCTCCGCGCCGAGCTTGGCCAGAGGGTCTCGGGCAGCACCGAGACGGCGTACGTGCCCTGCGTGAGTGCGTGGCGGCGGCGCGTGTGCGAAGGGAGTGGGTGGTGTAGCAGGGTGCACGTGCGACCCTCTCCGCGACCCCAGCGGCTGGCTCAGCGTCCCCGGCTCCATGACCTGAGCCACCCAGCCTCCGTGGCCCTCCCGGAGCAGCCTGGCCAGCTTTCCGGTCCCTCGGGCTTGGTCAGCAGCCACCAGTCACCACCACAATGGTGACTGTAGGCAACTACTGCGAGGCCGAAGGGCCTGTGGGTCCGGCCTGGACTCAGAATGGCCTGAGTCCCTGCTTCTTCTTCACGGTCGTGCCCTCGACGCTGATGACCCTGGGGACCCTGGCCGTGGTGCTGGCTCTTCCCTGTAAGCGTCGGGAGCGACCCGCTGGCGCCGACTCACTGTCCTGGGGGACCGGCCCTCGCCTTGCTCCCTATGGGCTGCAGCTGCTTCTGGCCACGCTTAAGGGGGTGCTGCCCCTGGCCGGCCTGATTGGCCGGGTAGGCACCGCCCGGGGGACCCCGCTGCCGGGCTACCTACTGCTGGCGTCTGTGCTGGAGAGCCTGGCCAGCTTCTGTGGCCTCTGGCTGCTCGTGGTGGAAAGGAACCGGGCACAGCAGAGTTTGGCAATGGGCGTCTGGATCAAGTCCAGGCACAGCCTGGGTCTCCTGCTTCTCTGGACAGTGACCTTTGCAGCTGAAAACTTGGCCCTGGTGTCTTGGAACAGTCCACAGTGGTGGTGGGCAAGGGCTGACGTGGGCCAGCAGGTGAGGAACAGGTGGGGAGGAGGGGAAGTGTTGATGCTGGGAGCAGCGTCTGGACATACTGGCTCCATGCTTTCAGATGACACTGAAGAAAAAGAAGGGAGTGGCTGGCGCCAGCTGGAAGCTGATAACTAACTGGTGGGGTGTGTCAGTGCTGAGTCACTGTGGGGTGTGTGTGTGTGTGTGTGTGTGTGTGTGTGTGTGTTTGTATGTTTTGGGTGCTGGGGGCCCTGCAGAGGTTTTGACTCTACCGAGAAGACAAGAGGATCTTGGCTTTTCTTTTATACTCTGCACATTTCATCCTAGGTTCAGTTTGGCCTGTGGATCCTGAGATATGTGGTTTCTGGAGGACTGTTTGTCTTGGGGCTCTGGGCTCCTGGGCTTCGGCCCCAGTCCTATATCCTCCAGGTTCGTGAAGAAGACCAAGATGTAGAAAGGAACCAGGTACACCTCATTTTCTGAATGCTGGGTTCTGTCAGTATTGTATGTGTGTGTGCACAGGTTACAGATTAGAAGCCAAGGCCTGGTGAATTCTGAACACACCTAGCTGTATCCCAGTACTTCTAAATCCAGGTGCCACTCTTACTTTCATTGCCTATTATCCTTTCTCCCCACGATTAATTACTGTAATTCTTTCCCAAGTTCAGTTTGTCACCTGATAGCTTTTCTGACCCCATCAGTGTTCACCTGTGGGCCTCAGATACTTGGGAGCTGAGGCCCCATGTTCTTCCCAGAGCATTTCCAGTTAGCACACTTGGGTTTTTTTGTTTTTGTTTTTGTTTTTTTTTATGAATTTAGGACAGGGTCTACAGGGTGTACGGGGTCTCACTACATAGATTGGACTCATAGTGATCCTCCTGTTTTCAGCCTCCCAAGTGCTAGGATTCAGCGTGCCACCACACCTAGTCTCAATCACCGTCTCAGCACACCCCAGGGTCGGGCCGGCACAGCATGCTGGGATTGAGCCCCAGCTGCTGCACTCTGCCTAAGCAGGCGCTTTAGTCCACTGAGCTGTCTGACCAGCCCTAGCATACTTGTTTTTTTTTTTTTTTTATTTTAACATTTATTGTGTGTGTGTGTGTGTGTGTGTGTGTGTGTGTGGCCAGCTCAGCCCACCAGGGGGTGCGGCTGGCTGGCATGTGGTGCTGGAGGATTGAACCACGGTCCCTGTGCTTTGCCAAGCTTGTTCCAAGTAGGTGCTTTAGACCACTGAGCCATCTCTCCAGCCCCCCATACTTGTTTTTGATTTCTGAGTTTTTCTCCCATTTGCTATTATCCTAGGCTCGGTCCACAGACCAACGATCTACCTGGCGAGACCTTGGCAGGAAGCTCCGCCTACTGAGTGGCTACCTGTGGCCTCGAGGGAGTCCTGTTCTACAGCTGGTTGTGCTCCTCTGCCTGGGACTTATGGGACTGGACCGAGCACTGAATCTGTTGGTCCCTATCTTCTATAGGGATATTGGTGAGGGAGAGGAGTTGAGATCAGACTGCTGGGTCCTCACAGGTTTAGTGGCTGGGGTGCCCCTTACACAGTTGGGAGCCTGTGGTCAGAGAGGCCATGGATGGTGCCCGGGGCAGTTTTGCCTGAAGAGAGTCCTGGGTGCTGAAGTGAACTCTGCCTTTTTCTCCACAGTGAACTTGTTGACTGAGAAAGCTCCTTGGAACTCTCTGGCCTCAACTGTTACCACCTATGTCTTCCTCAAGTTCCTCCAGGGGGGTGGCACAGGTAGTACAGGTATGCAGTTATGATGACCCCCCTCCTGTGGGCCTTCCCTTGCTGCCGTACCTCTTTGAGCATTCCTCCATCAGCCCCTCTGCACTCGCAGACCTTTCACACCTGGTGAAGGGCTGCTGATTCCTAGCTGGCTCTCCCAGGCTTCGTGAGCAACCTGCGCACATTCCTGTGGATCCGGGTGCAGCAGTTCACATCTCGGCATATGGAGCTGCGACTCTTCTCCCACCTGCATGAGCTCTCGCTGCGCTGGCACTTGGGCCGCCGCACAGGGGAGGTGCTGCGGATCGTGGACCGAGGGACATCCAGTGTCACAGGGCTGCTCAGGTGCCACTCCAGTGAAAAGGGCACGGGGGAGGGTGGGGCTGAGAATCGGGGATGGAGGAGTCAGGAGGGTAGACCCACCCTGAGCTGCCACCCCTCCCAGCTTGTATGTTCTGGTTCTTTGATGAATTATAAGAGCAGTGTTCACTCACTATTATAATAACTCCAGTAATGCTGACACAGAGCTAGTGGCTTTTGAACTCCTCTCCTCCAGAGTTTCCTGTTCTGTATAGTGTTAAATTCTGCTTTGTTGTGCTTTTACTTACAATTTTTTAGACTCGTGGTTTTATGTTTTTTTTTTTAAATGTTTTTCCTTTATTTATTTTTTGGCAGAACCAGGGATTGAACTCAGACCCTTGCGCTTGCCAGGGAAGCGCTTATTCTACTGAGCCATTTCCCTGGCCCCCTTCCTTTATTTTTTGAGACAAGGTTTTGCTCTGGGTTTTGCCAGGCTGGCCTCAAGCTCAGCAATCCTCCTGCGTCAGCCTTCTGAGTGCTAGGATTTATAGGTGTGTGCCACCACACCCAGTTTATGGAAATTTTTCTAAGGCAAATGAAATCTCAGCATATGTGTCATTTTCACAGTTGCTTTAGCAGAACCTTATGAAAAATTTCATTTGTACTCAAAAGATCGTACTTGTTCGTGATAACTGGTAGGGTCCTATAGTTTAGCTATCCTGTGGTTTAATCACCCACCGCTTAAGGGATGTCTAGATTGATTCTAGTCTGTTGCTGTTGATAATGAAGCACTACACTGAAGTTCCCCAAGGTAGGGTTGGTGATTCTCTGCCACAGATTTCTGTCTTGTCTTACCTACACAGCTACCTGGTATTCAACATTATCCCCACGCTGGCTGACATCATCATTGGCATCGTCTACTTCAGCATGTTCTTCAATGCCTGGTTTGGCCTCATTGTGTTCGTGTGCATGAGTCTTTACCTCAGTAAGTGCTGCCTGGTGAAACCATCTACCTGATCTGTCATGCAGCTCCCTCGGGCCTGAGACCTACCCCCCTCTCAGGTGACCGTCCTTCAGGAGGCTGAGGATTGGTGGACTTGATTAGGCTCCCACTGGTCCTAGGGTGATAGGAAAGTCTCCTCTGCCCTATTAAACCTTAGCCCAACCTGCAGGGAGGGCCAGGGGAGGCATCTTCGTTGTATCAGGTTCCTTCTGTGGTCTTGGGTGAAGGAAAAACCCCCATTTGTATAACAAGACGTTTTTATTTGTTCACCAAAAGTGTTTTCTGTACCCAAGCCTTTGAGCAGGCTGCAAACATGCTTGCACATGGCCTCTACGCTCGGTGAACTTTTGGCTTCTCCCAATGGAGTCCTGGTCCCTAGCCCCTCGAGCACTTTTGGTATATGTGGCGGGGAGTGGGGAGAGACACTTAGTCTCTGCTGTTTGGGATGATGTCCTTTTCTCTGTACCCCTCTTCCTGTCATGTTCCAGTTCTGACCATCGTGGTCACTGAATGGAGAGCCAAGTTTCGCCGTGCTATGAATACACAGGAGAACGCTACCCGTGCACGAGCTGTGGACTCCCTGCTAAACTTTGAGACGGTAATGGAAGCGTGAACAACAGTGCCAGGAAGCAGGGAGATGTCGGGGATTGTAGCTGGCACCACTGGGGTGATAAAGCACTTCAGGGTGATATTTGAAATCGGGAAAGAGGGATCAGAAATTCAGAGGAAGTGAGCTGTGAACCTTATGCTGTTTGAATTCATCAGGTGAAGTACTACAACGCCGAGGGTTATGAAGTGGATCGATACCGAGAGGCCATCATCAAGTATCAGGTGAGGATGCTAGTGTGCAGCCCCCTGAGCATGGAGCTGGCCTGTGGCTTGACCAAGGCAGAGAGGAGTAAGACCCAGGGGCTGAGGTTGAGGGGCATGGCTCAGGGTGGGATTTGGTGATGGTCTTCCTGTGGACCATTCTTCCCTTCTGTGTCATTGCCCTTAGGATTTGGAATGGAAGTCAAATGCTTCACTGGTTTTGCTGAATCAGACCCAGAACTTCGTGATTGGACTCGGGCTCCTCGCTGGCTCTCTGCTTTGTGCATACTTTGTCAGTGAGCAGAAACTACAGGTGAGGCAGAATGACAGAGGAGTGGGGGACAGGGAAGAGGGGTTTGGAGCTTAGGTCTGAGCCCCCAGCCTCTTAGGTGTGGTGCAGGAAAAGCAGGCTCTTGTGATACTTGAGTTTCCTTCGGTCTCTGCAGGTTGGGGACTTTGTGCTCTTTGGCACTTACATCATCCAACTGTACATGCCCCTCAACTGGTTTGGCACCTACTACAGGTAACCTAATCTCAGGCTTTCACCTGTCCAGGTACCATGCTATTTCCTTGCTCCTCAGAAGAGCCCACCTATCACCCTTATTTCAGGATAATCCAGACCAACTTCATTGACATGGAGAACATGTTTGATCTGCTGAAAGAGGAGGCAGAAGTGAGTGAAGAGAGAAGAGTGGGGTCTGGGGAACAGGTTGTTTCTTGGTTGTAACAGCAGTATGCACTGGCTGCACTCTCTCAGGTAAAAGACCTTCCTGGAGCAGGGCCCCTTCACTTTCAAAAGGGCCAGATAGAGTTTGAGAATGTGCACTTTGGCTATACTGATGGGTGAGCCCGCACCTCTTGCCTTCTTTGTGTTCCCCTTGTCTGTTGGCACAACTGCCTTCCTATGCTGAATCCCAACTCTGCAGCCCACCTTACTTGGGCACAGTGCCTTGGCAGGGAGGGGAGGGCCCAGTCCTAGCTATGGTGATGGCAGGGGTCTACTGACCCTGCCTACCTCTCTTGCAGGAGGGAGACTCTGCAGGATGTGTCCTTCACAGTGATGCCTGGACAGACACTGGCTCTGGTGAGATGAGACCAAGCCACTTAGCCTGTACTCCTTGAGTGCCTCTTATTCATTACCCATGGTGGCTCATAGCCCAGGCTAGGGAATCAGCTGTCTTGATGAGCAGTGGGGTTGAATGTGACAGCCCTTGTGGATGTTGGTGGCCCTTGGAAAGGAAGATTGAAAAGTCACTGAGCCTGAGAATTTACCACTCTTGTTTCTAACGCAACAGGTGGGCCCATCTGGGGCAGGAAAGAGCACAGTGTTGCGCCTGCTGTTTCGCTTTTACAACATCAACTCAGGCTGCATCCGAATAGATGGGCAGGATATTTCACAGGTAAGTTAGGGGTCTGTGTGGACAGATACCAAGAGCCTGGCATCCAGAGTTAGATAATTCTGGGGCCTTCCTAGCACCACATGCCCTGCAGTGACACTAAGAAAGTAGTTATGGGAATGAGTTGCTGTGGTGTTGTCCAAGATACAGCTCTTCTACAGCAGTCCAGGGAAGTAAGCAGGGAGTGCATTTTCTTTTTGTGGATGGGAAAACAGACTTGAATAGGTTGTGTCATTTGCCCACCCAACTGGGATTCGCCAGTCCTTCCAACCTCCCAGTTCTGAGAGTATCTCACAGGCAGGCTGGCCATTCTTTTGGCCCCAGGTGACCCAGATCTCTCTCCGCTCTCACATTGGAGTCGTGCCCCAGGACACTGTCCTCTTCAATGACACCATTGCCAACAATATCCGATACGGCCGTGTCACAGCTGGGAGCAATGAGGTGGAGGCTGCTGCTCAGGCTGCAGGCATCCACGATGCCATCTTGGCTTTCCCTGAAGGTGAAGTTCCTCCTCCGAGAGTCCCCTTTCCTGTCTACCGTGGTTCTGTTATTCTGACCTCTGTTTCATCCCTTCCCTGCCCACCTGGGCTCAGAAATCAAGTTTATTGTGTGTGACTTGAGGGAGGTGGGCAATATCCACAGGGTATGAAACACAGGTGGGTGAACGTGGACTGAAGCTAAGCGGTGGAGAGAAGCAGCGAGTTGCCATCGCCCGCACCATTCTCAAAGCTCCAGACATCATTCTGCTGGATGAGGTGAGGCCTGGGCAGCCTTTTCCTGTCTTCCCTGTCTGCCTGTGCCATTCCTACGGGGCCATTTCCTGCCTAGCACAAGTATCAATGGTTTATGTTTCACCAAACCCTTTACAGTTCTCAAACTCCAAGTGTTTATATCCAAGCTAGCTGAACTAGTAGCTGGCATCATCCTCCTACTGGGGTCTTTGGTGGTCAGGGGCATTTTACCCAGACCCTCTCTGTAGGCAACATCAGCGCTGGATACATCTAATGAGAGGGCCATCCAAGCGTCACTGGCCAAAGTCTGTGCCAGCCGCACCACCATTGTGGTGGCACACAGGTATAAGACTACAGGACAGGGTGGGTGGCAGTGTGGGCCACTTGTGGTGGTACAGTAAGTAACACACCTCTTGACTTCTCAGGCTCTCAACTGTGGTCAATGCTGACCAAATCCTTGTCCTAAAGGATGGCTGCATTGTGGAAAGAGGACGGTGAGATGCACAGGGCTGTGGTGGGAGCGTCCCCCTTGTGGACCAGTGGCAAGCCCTCTAAGGTGTACCTGATGGGTGGAACTCACACTTGCCTCCTTCCCCAGGCATGAGGCACTACTGTCGCGAGGTGGGGTATATGCCAACATGTGGCAGCTACAACAGCAGGGCCAGGAAGAAGTGTCTGAAGACAGCAAACCTCAGCCCACGGCACAGTGACAAGCTATGGCCTATTCCCTCCAAAAAGGCTAACTCAGGGGAATAAGATGTACCCCTTTTCCCTGGCTTATTTCATCCTGGTGTAGGGGTGTGGTGCTAGCTGTTTGAGGGAAAGGGGCCTTTTTAAAAAGCACTTTTGGGGGAAATAAAAGTGTGGACTACCCAAGGATCATGGTGGCTTTGTCACGTAGGGGCAAAAGACCTCCAACCTGAAGATAACACTTTTCTCTTTCGTGCTGGAAAAGAGAAACAACACTCATGTCTTACTGAGGGCCAAGATCTTTATTCTTCCCAGGCCCCTCCCGGCCCACTGCATGTTGGGGGGCAGCCCCAAGTAAGAGGGATAACATAGTGAAGGGGGTTGAGAGCAGGCCCTGGTCAGCCTCCCCGAGGGTCAGCAGTTCGCAGGCACTCTCTCTGCAGCCAGAGTGCCAGCAAGGGCCTTTCTAGGCTATTTGGCAAGCTTCCTGCTGACATTTTTAGAGCAGCCTCCACCTCACTGCTGCTTGTCTTTGTCCTCCAAGCTGCTCTGTGCCTCCTCTCCCTGTGTACCCTGGAGGTGTGAGGGCCACAGTCCTCAGCTGAGCCTCCCTCCCCAAGCCCAGGACCCTAGCACAGGCTGCAGTTGGATGGCTTCAAGCTGCGGCTCTGCGTCTGGAGCAAGAAGGGAAGGAGGAGACAAAGTGCAAAGTCAAGGAAAAGAGGCAGGCCTTGATTCAGAGTTCAGGCTGGACTGCTCCCACAGTGAAAGCAAGAAGAACCACTGTCCCAGCATTCAACACTCAAAAGACATCACCTGCCCAGTTCTTAGCACTAGCTCCCATCTGTACCCCACCATCCTCATACCTGCTGCCGCTGGTACTCTGCCTCACTGGCAGAGAGGGCTTGAGCTAGAGCCAAGTCTTCTTCCTCCTGAGAACTGGAAGGAGGAACAGCTTAAGTTGGACTATGATAATACCTAACATTTGAGCACCTGTTCTGTTAAAGAGATCCTCTGGGTTCGACCTCAGTAAGTATTAGCATTATTCCCATTGTATAGAGGAAGTTAGTTCCTTGTTGGTTAAAGAGCTTGTTAAAGCTTATACAAGTTATACTTTGATTTTTTTGAGTCAGAGTCTCATTTTAAGAGCTTGTTTAGAGGTTCTAGCAGGGGAGCATCGCTACTTGTGTACCCTTGACCGAGGAAATAGTCCTGTTAGGAATGGTCACCTTCCATCCAGTGTGCAGCTTTGGGGGGACCACACATGGAGCAGTGAGGGAGGAGGACACCTGCCTCACCATCAGATCAGCCATATGACCCTGGCAATCAACAAGCTGATGTATTGCAGCCCATCGCCCCCACATCCCAGGGTTTTGTCTTACTATAGTCTAGTCTGGTCCTAAATGCACGGTGCTCATCCAGCCTCAGTCTCCCAAGTGCTAGGATTCAGCCATACACTACAATGCCCAGATGGTTCATCTTAACCTTGAGCCCAAGCTTCTATGTCTTCTCTGGGTTGATGTCCTACTCCTCCCCTCAAAGTGACCCTTTGCTCACATCCTAGCCTCTTTTCTACCACAGTAGATACCTTGGGACCTGGGGTTTGGTCTCTGCCAGGGATAATTCCAGGGCACGTTGCAGAGCCTCATCTTCACTCTGCAAAGGGAGAAAGAAGACGAAGTGTTTTGGGCTGTACTCTCCCGTGGGTTTCCGTCTGTCCATCCAGTCTCTTCCCCAACTCACCAAGCCATTCTGCAAAGCAAGCACTGGAGGGGCTGTCCGGGGTGGAGACTGGGTTGTAGCTCTATGGGAGATATTCAAGCGGCTGAAGTCAGAGATGTGAAGGGGTAGAAATGGAGAGGTGCAGTGGGCAGTCCTACCTGCTGGGAGAGGTAGAGGAAGGTGAGGTCCAACTTGGGCTGGGGACTGTGCCTGCAGAAGCCTGGCTTTGTGCTCTGGAGATGGCAGCAAGTCTGTAAAGAAGAGAGACCTTTGGCATGCCTCCAAAAGCAGTCAGGAGAGAAGTTCCTCCAGACAGTGTGGAAAGCCCATACTTGAAAACTTAAACTCCCCTGGCCAATGGGGACAGGGCTGCAGATTCCCAGTTTGTAAGGACAGAATCTGAGTTAGCTCCAAATGCATGGAAGGTTCCCAAAGGCGAGGAGGAGACCCAGCAGCAACTACCCTGCCTGGCTGGTTGGGCACCCCTCCCCAGAGCAGTCATGGTCCAGTGGGTGACGGTGCTTGATGCAGAAGTTTCGGCCACAGCGTTCACAGGTCAGCTTCATCATCTCTCGCTGCCGACACCCAGAACGTTCACACTTGTTTGTGAAGATCTGGAATAAAGGGAAGAGGTTTGTGACTGAGTTGCTAGCCCTTCTGCAGCTGGTTTACTGGAGTTAAATGTTTAGCTTTCCAGGCATCTACAGTCCCAGCTGGGTTGTGATGAATCAACACTACCATCACTCACCTTGCGTTTTTGCTGCGCTGGGTCAGAGCGACAGTCTCTGTCAATGTGCTCTCCCACAGCCCGGTCAGGGGGCTCCCCTCTGGCCACAGGAACAGGCACATTACAGAGAGGACACACTGGTACCTGGATATCCTACAGTCAAAGAGCAGGGGTCAGTTTGTGGCCCATTTCCATCTAACACATCTCTGATCCTAGGAGTCAGGAAAGAAGTTCCTCCAAACAGTGTGGAAAACTACATACTTCGGGAAAAAAAAAAGACTCTCCTGGCCAATGGGGACAGGGCTGCAGCTTCACAGATTGTAAGGATAGAAAGTGAGTTAGTTCCAAAGGGATGGGAGGTTCTCAAAGGTTAAGAGGAGAACCAGCGACACCCCGGCCTGGCTGGTTGGCTACCCCTCCCCAGAGCAGTCATGGTCCAGTGGGTGATGGATATCTGGATAACCCCCCCACACACACACACACATACAAATGTGCAAGAAAACACAACGGACAGTGTACTGAGCCTCAGGAAGACAATAGGGGAGATGTGAAGCAGACAGATGCTTAGGATTCTGCAAGCATCTGCCCTCCACCCCCTTTAACTCTCACGACCGCCCCCTCACCTTTTGGTAAGCAGATCCACAGTGATGCTGGGCGTAGGCCACATGGTCTGCACAGAATATACCCGAGCAGGCATCGCACTTGAGCGGCAGAAAATCTGCAAGGAGTCAGTCCGACTGCAAGTCCGTCTACTGGGACCTACATATCCCTTCTCTCACTCAAGGATGCCACTTGGGAAGGAAAACACTACCCCATTTGACACCCTCCCTAGTACACGCTCCCTGGCCACGCCCCCTAGCCACCGCCCCCAACTTCGAGCCCCGCCCTCCTCGGCATTTCCAGCCCGGAAGCCTACCCTCCCCGCCCGACCCCGAGACCCAAACCCCTTGCCGCCCCGCCTCGCCTATCTCCCCTCGCGCGCTCCGCCCCTCACCCAAGCGCTGACAGCTTGGCTCGGAACAGTGAGCCCCGAGGTCCGGAAACTCCATCGCCGGGCCAAGCAGGGCCTGGTGGAAGAAGTCAGTCCTTGGCGTCCTTAAGGCTCCCGCCCCGATTCCGACCGCGACCCCGCACTCCGTGGGATCCCCGCCCCGCCCCTTCCTCCCCCCGCCCAGCCTGAGCTACCCGCGCGCCAGCGCCTGCGGCCCGCAGCTCCCACCCTCCCCCTGCGCGCGGGCGCACTGATGTCACCACGCAGCGGGCGCGTCCGGCGCAGCCTCCGGCCGCGGGGAAGGCGTCCTGGCCGGCCGAGCCCCGCCCCGCCACCGCGCCGCTTGCTCCTGAGTGGTTGTCCAGAGGCCCGGGGGCGGTGGCGCGGCGCTCCGCGCACTCCGGTGCGGTTGATGGCAGCCAAGGGTAGTCCTGAGAATTCAGGGATGAGGGACAGCCCAGACACTGCGGGGACGGGTGGTGTCGGGAACTATCGCCGACTGGAGGTGTTTGAAGACTTTCACAGTTCGGTTGACTTCTCACTCCACACCTTTCCCAGGCCAGTGTGTTCACCGCCAAGGCTGCACCTTCGCCCTAAGGGCCGAGAACTCCCATATTCCACACCAGAACTGGAGGCCTGTCGAGATTTCAGCCTTGATGCCCTTCCTTCGGACTTGCCGGCCCACAGTCTGAGGTCACCCTCCTGGAATGCTTCTTGAATGAAGTAGTCATTAGACTGGTGACCTGCCGTTACTTTAGGACCTCCAGATTAAGATTTTTTTTTTCTTAGTCTGACTTGCTATGTAGTTCAGACTAGCCTTCAACTATGGCTTCAGCTATGGGGCAGCCCTGCATCAGCCTCCCCATAATGGGATTACAGGCATGCACCAGGACACCTAACCCCAGATTAAGATCTGTCATCACATTTTGCTTTTCACAGGCTTCTTTCCCTTGCTGCATGGGTTCGGTGGCTTTTTTATTTATTTATTTATTTATTTATTTGTCTTCCTTACGTCTAGGCATGGATCAAGAAAATAGGTAAAGAAATAAAGTCGACAGTAACCTCCAGAGTGTTTAAAGACACCAGGCTTCAATTGGAAAAGGGCCCATTTCTCCCTCTCTGTGTCCCTCGAGCAGTTAGAACGATGGGGGCTGAGGAGATCATGTCCCTCTGCTTGCTTGAGCTCCGGCAACACCTTAAAAGCATTTTATACAACCCCAAAGCAAAGCCTATGCCTCACCACCCCTCTCTCTGTCGATCTTGAGCCTGAAAGCCCAGTTTGTCTTTGTCCCTGGCACCATTTCTCTGCTTGTGAGCTTCAATAACTGTTTTCTTTCACCATTGGGTGTATGCTTTGCAGTTCTTTTTCTTGTCTTACCCAAGAGCTTGTATACCAGCATTCCCTCTTTCCACTCATGGCTGTTTCCCTGTGTCTGCTTCTTACATTTGCAACTCTAAAGCCAGTGGAAGTTAAGATTTTCTCTCCTGGTTCCTCAGGCAGGAGGCCTAGTCTCAGCTTTGGGTGTACCCAGTTGCCTTGGTTTGGATCACCTGCCAAAACCTGCATACTGACCTCCCATGTGCTTGTTACACACATGCACATTGATTGAGCTGTAGAGGCTTTAAGAAAAGCCCCGGGACAAATACTGAGACTGCTGAAAGTAGCTACAGAAGACAGAACTTTCTCCCTCAACTCCGCTCAGAGATTTCAGGGATCAGGGATCTCAGTGGGGGAATAGTACAGTTAGAAACAAAGGAGCTCAGTCATTCCCTTCCCTTCATTCAGCTATAAACATTACACCACCCCTAATGGTTTCGCATACTTTCATAACCCAAAAAAGGGAGAAGTTGTGTGGGCCACCTCCTCTCCATTCAATCGTAAACACAAGAGCACCCTGATGATTATTTACGTTTAAACTTGGGAGGTCATACAGATTGCTAACATCAGAAAAGAGAGACAGTGGGAAAAATCTAGGACCAATGGATGTCCGAACCTATAAATACTGGATGCCAGAGTGAGCAAAGATCCCTTTGTGCCCACTCTGCTCTTATGCCTGTTCCTGCTGCTTCCCTGCAGTCTTCAATAAACAGCACTACAAGGTGGGGGGAGGCACAAAACACAGGCTGGGCTTTGAGGTGAGAAGCCACTGGGGCTCACAGGAACTGTCCCCAGAAGCAACAGCTGAAGTCAGAGATGGTCCAACAGAGCTGGCAAAAGGCACCAGGAGCACTTGCTGTATCTGGCCATTATTTTCCTGAGAATTTGGAACCAAGGTCAAGACAGCATTCAGAACGTGGTTGAGCATGTAACATACAAACTATGGAATGGCCATTCGCCCTAGCATCATCCTGTCATACTGACCAAGGGACAATTAAAGAGACTGTTACTTGTAATACCTGACTAATCTGACACAATGAGCCAGCTCCATAGAACAAGGTTGGTCCCAGCTAGGTGTGGTGGTGTACACCAGTGACCCCAGCACTCAGAAGGCTGAGGTCAATCTTATAGGTTGTACCCAGAAATCTGACATCAATCAGGTTGTACCCAGAAATTTTTTTCCAAACATATTGTGTAATATATTGATTTTGATGGGGGATGACCAGTAACTATCTCAAAAGAGACAAAAGTGAAACCAATGGAGTAAAGCCAGTTAGCTATAGCTGTCCTAGAGGCTACAGATTTCAGAAGGAGATGTGACTCAGGTGATGATGTGGTTTAAACACATGGGTGCCAGGCTGATGACACACTGAAGAGTCTGGATCCAGAAGCACTTAAGGGCCTGTGCCATGGGGATTCAGCTTTGGCATAAAGGCATGTGGAATGTACCACTATGCCTAACTTCATGTGCCTAAGCAGTACATGTCATAGGCAAGAATTATTTTTTTGCCATGTGTGGTGGTACATCCCTGTAGTACCAGCACTCAGGAAGCTGAGAATAAAGGCTAGCCTGGGCAGTCTGAATGGCGTAGAGACTGTACCTCAAAAAACAAAACTAGGGGCCGGGGAGATGGCTCAGTGGAATAAGTGCTTCCCTGGCAAGCACAAGGGTCTGAGTTCAATGCCCGGTTCTGCAAAAACAAAACAAACAAACAAAAAAAACCCTATATATATATTTGTTGTTGTTTGTTTTCTTTTTTTCTCTGTGACCATCTATCTAATCCTCAAGGTGTGGCTTTCAGAGCCTAGACACAAAAACTTGTGTAGGAATATGGCTTAAGGTCCATACACCTTAAAATCAGATATGCTAAGCTAGATGTGGTGGTGCACAGTTGTGATAACAGTGCTCAGGAGACTGAGGTAGGAGGATCACTGGGAGTTTGAGTTACATAATGAGTTCAAGGCTAACCTGAATATATAGTGAGATCCTGTCTCAAACAAAATATCAGATGTGCAAAATGTCTGTATTAGTCCTCAGACTTCCATTATTTTCAGCTAATAATAGGGAGAAGAGAACATTAGACAAGATATGAGTTAAACTGCTATAAAAGAGACTCAAAACAGTAGCATAAGCAAAAATAAGTTTCATGTCTTGCTTGTGTAATATAAGGACAGTATAACAGCAAGGGACTCAGATGCCTCCTGTTTTATTGGTCTTATCATCCCTAACATGTTGCTTTTTCTGAGAGGTCCCAGAGGAGTCTTTTCAGGCAGCATAATGCAGAAGGGGGAAAAAAGAGACATACTTAAGGACTTGAGACTGAATCCACAGGCATTACTTCTGTACACACAAGGCAGTGGCCAGCGCCTAGTCACACGATCTTACCCGGCTCCAGGGAAGCTGAGAAATGTAGTCTTTATATGGGCGGCCATTTACTTAGATAAAATTTCAATTATTATGTCAGTGAAGAAGAACAGACAAGGGCAACAACTAATATCACAAAAAGAAATAGCAGATGACTCTTATGATATTTAGCCCATTTTAATTTGACATAATGAGGCAGGAATTAGGTCATTTAAAAGTCATCAAGCATGTCAGGCATGGTGGCACATGCCTGTAATTCCTGCACTCAGGAGGCTAAAGTAGGAAAATCCCTGAGTGTTCAAGGCCAGCCTGCACTGCATAGCAAAACCATGCCTCAAAAAGACAATAAATAAATAAATGAAGTCAAAAGCAACCAAGATCATGTAAAGCATTTATGCCAGCTCCTGGGTTTTGAGAATGAGAACAATAGCACCCAGTGCCACTTTGTCAGTCTCTTACTGCACAACATGCTGTCCTACAACCAATCCCCTACTTTCTTCTTAAGGGCAAAACCTTGATTTGAATCATCATAGTCTAAGTAATTGAGTTTTGCATGAATCTCTTTGCAGCCCCAGAATGAGTCTTCAATGGTCTAAGTCTGGGTTTTTAAAAACTTTTTATCATTACCATGTTAGGAATTGCATTTTTTAAACAATTTGTAGAGGGGATCAAACTCAGGACCTTACACTTTCCAGGCAGGAAAGTGAGCTATCTGAGCTATCTCCCTGGTCCCCAGGAACTGCCTTTTATATGCATCATGACGAAGGGCCCAGTCACCACACTAACTCTACTGTTCATCTTTTTTTTTCTTTTTTCTTTTTTTCTTTTTTGCAGAACCAAGGATTGAACTCAGGTCCTTGCACTTGCCAGGCCAAGTGCTTATTCCACTGAGCTATCTCCCCGGCCCCATACTGTTCATCTTGATTCCATTTGTCCCTTTATTTCTTCTGGGCATTCTTTTTGCAGTCACTCCTGGTTACAGGAATGGCAGATCTGATTAACAAACATCTTTATAAGAAGGAGATGAAACTACTCCAAGTAGTGGTGAACCAAACAGGGGTAATCACCCCATCTAGGAATCAACTGTTCCCAAGCAGGACCTATTATCCTATGGCATGAACAAAGATTTCCCCTAAACAGGAGCTGTCCCTTCATGATGAAGCTCCTGTGAGTGAAGATTGTTTTCCCAGAGCCAGCCAGTCCTGAGGCATAGATGAAGCAGACCACAGCTTGGCCAGCAACACCTACGCTGCCAGCTATGCAACCCCCCAGCTAGCTCCACCTCTTGTGTTGTTCCCCTGTTCTCTAAAGTGCCAAAGCATCTGTCAGCCCCTCAAAGACAGATCTGGAACCTCTTCTTCTGTGCTTCCAACATGACCATATTGATTAGAACTCTTTTCCTGTTTAACAGTATGACTGGCTTTTTTTTTTTTTTTTTTTTCCGGAACTGGGGATTGAACTCAGGCCCTTGCGCTTGCCAGGGAAGCACTTATTCCACTGAGCCATCTCCTTGGCCCCGATGACTGGCATTTTAGGGAGAGTGGTTAGCTGAGTCTGGTCTGTGAGGACGCCTAGGCCAAAGATTTTGCTTTAAAATTCCAGTAAAACACACACACACACACACACACACACACACACACACACAGAGGTACAACCTTGATATCTGATCTTATGTTTGATGTACTCTTACATTCTACTCGATTCTGTTTAATTTTTTAAAAAAATTCTCATTGCTATACACTATTGACTTACACTCCACCATTCTATTAATTAGCTGCAACCTGCAGTTTGAAAATAAAACTCAACTGCCTTGAGTCAGTTCAATTGTCCTCATCCCTTTTAGGTAAGACATGAAGCACAATCTATGTAAGGAAGAAAAATTTATCCCAAAATTGTAAAAAGGCAAAATGCTAATTGCTCTTTTTGTTAATACTAGGGATAGGGCCCCAACCCCCACCACTTTTTTTTGAGAAAGGGTCCCACTATGTAGTTCAAGCTGGCCTTAAATTCAAGGTGTAGCTCAGGCTGGCCCCAAACTCCCTCACGGCAGTCTTTCTGCCTCAGTCCCCTGAGTGGAATTACAGGCACGCACCACTACACTCAGCTTTGTTCTTTTGAAATAAGGTGGGTTTTTTTTTGTTTTGTTTTGTTTTTTTTTTTTTTTTGCAGAACTGGGAATTGAACTCAGGCCCTTGAGCTTGCCAGGCAAGCACTTATTTTACTGAGTCATCTCCAAAGTTCCAAGATAAGGTTTCACTGAGTCACTAAATTGACTAAGTTGGGCTCTAACTACCAATGCCCCTGCTTCCATCTTCTGAATGCTGGGATTATAGACATGGAATGTGCTCACTTTTTTGCTGGATTATAGGCATGGTTCTTTGTTTTAATTTATTTTCATGATATTAGGAAACAAATGCAAGGCCTTACGCATACTAGGCAAATGCTACACCATTGAGTGACAAGCAGCACTTTTTTTAAAAAAAGAAATACAGTATTTGAGGTTTTTTTCTTTTTCTTTTTTTTTTTTTTTTTTTGGTGGGTTGGGGGAGTTTCCGGTACCAGGAATTGAACTCAGGACACTGCGCTTGCAAAGTAGGCGCTTATTCTACTGAGCTATCTTCCCAGCCCTTGAGATTTTTAAATAAACCCACTTAAATTTTGTCTGATACTCTTGAAAATCATAACTGTCATCATAGAATATCTGGCTAGCAACCCATTATTGATAAAAGCTCAGAGTTTAGAGCTCTATACTGTCAATCTGCAAAAATTCACATGATGTTCTTATATTGCTCTGAGGCTACATTAACCCCATGATACATTAAATTGCTAATTCTTTTCTTTTGGGGGGTATATATATTTATTTTTTAATTGTAATTCTTGTTTGTTTGGCTGACTCAGCCCTCCCAGAAGGCAGTGCTCCCATGGCATGTGGTGCCAGGGATCCAACCACAGTCCCCTGCAACTGCCTAAGCTTGCCTAAGCAGGCGCTTTAGACTGCTAAGCTATCTCACCAGCCCAGTGGGTATATATATTTCTTTCATGAAAATTCTCAAAGGACTTTTTATATGCTTTACTGATTCTCTCATCAATGACTGACCTTAATAAAAATACTTGTATGTACATAATATCTATTTGGATGACAATTTCTTTTTGTTCTGGAAATTACCTGTAACATTCAGCACTCAGCCATTTTGTGGCCATGAGTGGAACCAGAAAGAGAGACCAAGACAACTTCCTGAGAAAAGAAAGACAGAAAATATCCAGGGCCATTGGTGAATTTACCAGCATTGGTTATCTCACTTATATGCTTGTAATGCCAGAGCAAATGTCATTTTTAGCAAGGTTTCATATTCTGCAATAATCCAAAACTTCCTACTTTCTTTCAGCTTTCTGGCAGGTTTTTTTTTTTTTTTTAATTTGTATTTGTGGGTTTGTTTTTTTTTTAACCCACTTCCTTGTGATGCCAGGCAGGCACTTAGACTGCTGAGCTATCTCCCTTGCCCCTGGCAGTTCAGTCTTAGTAAACATAGGCATTGGAGGGACTGGGGAGGTGGCTCAGTGCGAAGCGTTCACCTAGCATGAGCTGGGCCCTGGGTTCAACTCCTAGCAACACAAAAAATCAAACACAAAGCAAAACACCAAAAAGTAAAGTAAGATAGAAATAAATGCTGATTAGCCCCGCTGGAGCACTTGCAGACTCTCAGTCTGTATGCTGCACCGTGGCGGCAGCAGTAGCGTGATCACCGAGCTCCCAGTCAGGCTGGGCGACCTCCTCCTACAGATTTGGGACTCCTGATATGTGATATCACACTCCACTCGTACTCTGTCTGCTTGTGGGGGCGATTGCTTGTTCTGTCTCTTGCAGTACTCAGCAGTGAACCCAGGGCCTTACGCAACTGCTGAATGGCACCAAACCCTCTTACTTTTTTGAAAAAATACAATATTAGAGTTTTTATATACATAGTTTATCTATTTTAATTTCTTTTTATTTTTGGAGCGTATCGGGAATAGAACTCAGGACCTTGTGCTTGCCAGCCAGGTTCTTGCATTGCTGAGCTATATCTCCAGCCCTAGTATTATAGTTTTTAAAATAAAGTTACTTGGCCTGTATCTGATACTCATGAAAATCGTGTCTGTCACAGAATATTTGACTACCAGCCCATTACTGCTAAAGGTACAGAACTGATAGCTCTATAATGTCAACCTGCAGAAATTGATATGACGTTGTGCTGGGAAATCACTTTTATCATTGCTCTACATCCCCAACCCACTGGTTTTTATTTTAAATTGCTGTTCACACTTTATGTTTTTATTCATTTACTATGCTCCTTACTTCCTGAATAAGGGAATAGAGTATCCTAAGAAACATCCAACGACATTTTTCAGCTCACACAGCGGCTTCAGAGGGTATTAATTCACAACCGGGCAAGGGGTAAGTTCCTTTTACCAAAGACAAACAAAGCACACCAAGACCTGCTTAAGCAGCTCTGCGTACCAGCTCTAAGTAACTCAGCTGCAGCCTCTCTGTGAAAGGGCAGACTTTGACTCCTTCACAGATGAGCAGAGAGCTCATGGCCAAACGTGCCTGACTTCAGCTTCAGCAAGCTTAAAGCAGACAAGGGCAAAGGGAAGTCAGCCAGAAATGCTGTATTGGCTTTGACTGTACAAACAGGTTGCTAGAGACTAAGTTACTTACCAATGGAGACAGGATCTGCACCCAGCTTTTTTGTGTTGCCTTATGTTCTTTCTGTTGTACAAAATCACTTCTTAAAAGTTTACTCTATATCCAGCTATGATAGTGCATGCCCATTCCAGCACTCATGGGGCTGAGACAAAAAAATCAAAAGTTCAAGACCAGTCTGGACTATGTATCCAGACTCTGTCCCCCACCTGGAACAAAAAACTACTTTATGATCTCCTTAACAACTGAAAAGAAAATTTTTCTTCTCTTTCTCCTCCTTCATCATCATCATCATATCATCATTACTGGCAGTATTGGGAATTGCTGGAGTACTTCCTCAGCCCTTTCAAAATAAGTGTTTTGTTGTTGTTGTTTTGTTTTTTGTACTTTTAGTAAGGGTCTACAGGATCTCACTATGTAGATCGGACTTGTAGTGATCCTCCTGTGTTCAGCCTTCCAAGAGCTGGGATTACAGGAGCGTGCTACCACCCCCAGTCTCAATCACTGTCTCAGCACTTCCCTTGGGGCGGGGCTGGCATGGCACACTAGGGATCGAACCCCTGCCACTGCATATGCCTAAGCAGGCGCTTTAGTCTGCTGAGCTATTTGGACAGCTCCAAAATAAGATTCTTAAAGATAGGTTCTCCTTAAATTGCCCAAGCTGGCTTTGAATTTAAAATCCTGCCTCTGCCTCCCATGTAGCTGGAATTAAAGGTGTGCACCGCCATACTCCATTTTTTTTTAAATATTCCCTTTGATTTTTTTTTAAAGGTTTCATTCTATTTATTTATTTATTTTAATTTTATTTATGTGAACGCAGCCCCGTGTACTCGCCAGGAAACCATGTAGTGCTGGGGGATTGAACCGCGGTCCCTGTGCTTTGCTAAGCTTGTTCTAAGTAGGTGCTTTAGACCACTGAGCCATCTCACCAGCCCGCCATACTCCATTAAAAAGAGGAATCTTTAGTGATTTTTTCCCCCACTGTGATTGTGGAAAATTGCAAAATTGCTTCATGGATTGTCAATAATCAAACACCTACTAACACCAGGTACTTAGATATCTAAGAGAGATAACCAGGGTAGGGAAGGTCTTTGAGTGGAGCTGGCTTCTGATCCCAGGAGATGAGCCAGGGCAGCATCTCTACCTCTGCTGAGGTTAGCTTTGGTCCCCTAGGTGTGTGATGTACAGTATTTGTGATGATACCCAGCCATTTGTCCTCAGGTGTCCCAGCTCTCCTGGGAATTAATTT
The DNA here is from genome assembly GCF_000260255.1 of Octodon degus. Classification (NCBI taxonomy): domain Eukaryota; kingdom Metazoa; phylum Chordata; class Mammalia; order Rodentia; family Octodontidae; genus Octodon; species Octodon degus. The sequence goes on from NW_004524672.1 coordinate 9,830,904, forward strand.
TAAGCTCCTCCTTTAAGCAAATTCTGCAGTTCAAACTCATGAGCTTACAGACTAAGTGATTTCATATACAGAACATTTAATTCAGGGCTGATGAGTGATAGCTCAGTGGACTAAGCACCTGTTTAGGCAAGCACAGGGACCAGGGTTCGATCCCTGGCACCACATGCTGTGCCAGCCCTGCCCCCAAGTGTGCTGAGCCAGCCACTGAGACCAGGCGTGGTGGCGCACACCTGTAATCCCAGTGCTGGAGAGGCTGAAAACAGAAGGTTCACTATGAGTTGGAGCAGTGTAGTGATTCTCTGTACCGAATACATTAAAAAAATTAATTCAACCTACTAAATATTGGCTGAGTCTTATCAGATCTTGTCTCCTGACCTGGCTAGTGAAGGCAGATAACTGATGTCCTTACCCCCAAGTTATTCAGTGTCTGATAGTAAAGATACATGAATGTCTAGCTCAAAAGGACATGTGCCCAATGCAGGGGTCTCAAACATTTTCAACCTGACTCATGTTAAGAAATACAGTTTACAATGACCCCCCATATATATGTAAACTACAAAATAATGCTTAAGTCCACTTACCGGATTTCATGAACCCCTGATTTCAAGACCTCTAGTTTAAAAACTATGTTGTTTTATTGATTTTTAAAAATGTATTTGGTTGTTACAGAGCCTCACTATGCAGCTCAGACTCAGTGATTCTCCTATTTCCAGCCTTCCCAGTGCTGGGATTACAGGTGTTCACCTCTACACCCAGATTCTGTGGCCCCAGCCCGGCATGTGGTGCTGTGGCTCACACCATGGTCCCTGCACTTGCCTAAGCAGGTGCTTTAGTCCACTGAGCTATCCCACCATCCCTCCTCCCAATAAAAACTATGTTCTAATGGATGCACAAAAGGCCATATAACCTGGAAATGGGAGGTAATATTGCTCAGGAGGGAGGTTAGGAAAGAGCGAGTGTTTATTTTTGGTTTGTTTCTTTATTTGGTTTTTTGTTTTGTTTTGTTTTGTTTTTTGATACAGGATCTCCCTGTGCAGCCAAGGCTGACCTTGAACTCACAGTGATCCTCCTGCTTTAGGTGCTTGCATGCTGGATTAGATTATAGGTGTGCACCACCATGCCCAGTGCACTGTTCTGCAAGAAGCAAAGAAGTCAAAAGTTCTAATTAGAGCAAGGGCATGGCACTGGGGAGATAGTTTAGTGGTAGGAATGAAGTGCAAGGTCCTGAGTTTAATCCCTGGTTAAAAAAAGAGAGAGAGAGGGCATGGAGGAACATTGCAAATATGATTAGCCTCACCAATAGAGGCACAAAGAAGACTGAATACAAGGCTCAGAGGGCTGGGCATGGTGGCACCTGTCTACAATTTCAGCATTCTGAAAATTCAAGTTCAGCAAGAGCAACTGAGTGACTTGATGAGATCCCATTCTCAAAATTTTAAAAAGGGTAGGGTGCTGTGTATGCATCTTAGTACAGAAGACCTGGTTTCAATCCATAGTCACACACACACACACACACACACACACACACACACACAGAGAGAGGAAGGAAGGTGGAAGCAGCAGGACTCCCTGGTAAGTATGAGCTGAATGTGCACGTTTTGCATTTGCATTCTTCCCAAATCCCACTAAAGCAACAGAGCGGGAGTAAGCAGACAGCAGGGAGATGACAAGACCATTTTGGAGGCTGGAGAGCTAAGGTGAGAGTAGTAACTGACTGGGGCTCCAAGGAAGGTGAACCCAAAGTGCAAAAAACAAGGATCCAGCTGGTGTAGACTGAGGATGAGGGCAGGGCTCAGGATGAGGAGCACAGAGCCCCTGTGAGGGTGATGATGGGATAGACAAGCAGGTTTATTTTGGTTCATGGTTCTGGGCCAAGGTTGAGGCCCTCCAGCTGGTGATGGTCCTCTGGTTGGCAGAATTCCAAGGCTGCAGAAAACAGGAAGCATGGGAAAGACCTGGCCATGCTGGCTTTTCTAACAGACCTGCTTTCAAGATAACTCTTTAACCCTTGGCATGAGTCGATTAATCCATTCATGAAGACAGCCCAGGTCTTATTATTAATCTGCTCTTCAAGGTGCCACCTGCTCCTCCTCTTATTATCTCATGAAGAGGATTATGTTTCTCTTTTTTCTTTTCGGTATTGGGGATGGAACCTAAGATTCCACTGGGGTTTTTTGTTTTGTTTTGCTTTAAAAGGTCCTGGATTTTACTGTCAATACTGAGATCTTTACTGGGGAATGAACCCAGAGCCTTTGCATCCTTGGCCTATTTATTTATTTATTTAGTCTTCTTGAGACAGGATCTCACCATACAGTTTGGGCTGGTCTTGAGCATCACGTTGTAGCCCAGGCTGGCCAAGGACTCTCAGTGATCGTCCTGCCTCAGGCTCCCCAGTGCCGGGATTACAGGTGTGTGCCACCAGGCCTGATTCAAACTCACTTCTTGATTCTAAGTTTACTATTCTTTCCATACAACCAGAAGCAGTTGCCTCCAGGGACATTTAGTAGTGTTTGGAGGGCACCTTGATTTTCACTTGGAGAATGGGGTGAGAAAGTAAGGTGGACTGAACATATTACTGGCATCTCATGTGGAGCCAGGTGTCAAGGCTGTAGCAGAACATTCTTCTTCTTTTTTTTTTTTTTTTTTGTATTTTTAGGGAAGAGTCTATAGGGTGTTCAGGGTCTCACTACACAGATCAGACTCACAGTGATTTGCCTGTTTACAGCCTTCCAAGAGCTGGGATTACAGGCGTGCACCACCACATCCAGTCTCAAGTACCATCTCGGTGCACCCTGGGGGGCAGGACTGGCACAGCAGGCCTGGGGATCGAACCTCCGGCCCCTGAGCCTGCTTGCAGGTGCTTTAATCTGCTGAGCTATTTGGCCGGCCCTAGAACATTCTATAAGGAACAGGAAAACAGTACTGCCAAAGAACTGTTTGGCCCAAAAGGTCAATAAAACTGAAGCTGAGAAACCTGATTAAGATTGAAATTTAAAGGACAGAGAGGTAGCTCAGTGGAATAAGTGCTTGCCTGGCAAGTACAAGGTCCTGAGTTTGATCCCTGGTACCACCAAAAAGAAACCGAAATTTAAGGGCCAGTGAGATAGCTCAGCAGACTAAGCACCTGCTCAGGCAAGTGCAGGGACTGGGGTTCCATTCCCTATACCACAGGTGGCACTGGCCCCGCACCTGGGTGCACTGAGCCGGCCTACAAGACCGGGCATGGTGGTGCACAATTGTAATCCCAGTGCTGGAGAGGCTGAAAACAGGAGGATCACTAGGAGTCCAAGGTTCGTAGTGAGACCCTGTGCCAAATACATAAAAATTAAAAAGATTGAAATTTAAAATGACAGCTTTTGTACCCTGGTGTGGTGGTGCACACCTGTAATCCCATCACTCTGAGGCTGAAATAAGAGGATGGATGCAAGTCTGAGGCCAGCCTGGACTACATGGTCAATTTAAGGCCAGCCTGGACTGTGTAGTGAGACACTGTCTTAAGAAATCAAAAATAGGGGGAGCCTGCCCATTAGCTCAGTTGTTTAAGTGTCTGCTAAACAATGCACTGAGGCCCAGGATGCTGTGGTTCGATCCCCAGATCCTCATGTCTTACCAGACCTGCCCTTAAGGCATGCTGCGCCAGCCAAAAAAAGGGCTGGGGAGATGGCTCAGGGGAATAAG
>NW_004524672.1:9834706-9837119 GCF_000260255.1 Octodon degus
AAATAGCATTAGAGCTTTTTTCCTTTTTTAGTAAATCGTTTATTTACATAATATATATTTTGCATGAAGTTTACTACAATGTACTTGTTGTAATAAACAAAGGCAAGCACTATCTTTTTATTTGAAAATGGCTTTATATACCTAGGAAGAATTGTTTTTAAAGAGTTAACTATTGCCTTATAGATCACTATGATTTAAAATAGACATAGATAATTTTTAAATGCACCTGGAAAGCCTGCAGATAAAGACCTTTTATTATTTACAGATAGGTAAAATGAAAGCTAGTCTTTTAGTACTGTAGCTGGACAGTATACTTTTAGTCTTATTTTAATAAACTGAGAAAACAAAAATATACATTATTACAAGGCTCAGATTTGTAGGCAAGGGCCGGGGAGATGGCTCAGTAGAATAAGCACTTCCCTGGCAAGCTCAAGGGCCTGAGTTCAATCCCTAGTTCTGCAAAAAAAAAAAAAAAAAAAAAAAGTAAGAAAGGAACATCTCAGATTTTCAGATTTGTAGGAAACTTTAAATAATCCTTAATGTCAATAGTACCTTAAGAATTTTCCAAGTAGTGCTGTGCACACAGTAGGTGGCACATAAATACCGACATATAGAAGTGTTTATAGCTGAGGGTGTTCCTCATTCATTCATCTCTTACTTTATACTACATCTTAGTGAAGATAAAAATGAAAGAAGATAGCTTTCTTACAATACTTAACATTTTCAGAAAACATTGAAATAGTTATGTAGAATAATTCTGCCTACAGTCAGACATATAGGCCTTTCTTTTAAATTTAAATAAATAGTAATTTTAAAACACCAAATGCTGTTTTTATGCATTAACTCAGGGGCAAGTATTACATATTGGGCAATTTGGTCACAGAAAGCTTGTGACTTCCCTCAGGCTCCACCTTGGATGTGCTCAGGGGAGGGGAGCTGTATGCTGTGAGGACTCCACCACCCACACGGAGAGGTTATTGTGCTAAGAAAATCAGGCCTTGTGCTAACAGCAAATGGGAACTGTGGCTTGCAGCCAACTGCCACACGAGGGAGCCATCTTGGCAGCAGCTTCTCCAGAGCAAGCCAGAGACAGCCCCAGGTGATGGCCACTCTAGAAGTCTCGGGTTTGGGGAGTGGTTGAAGCTGAAGATCCATCACGTGTTGGTGGGACTGGAGCAAGGCCAGCTGGAGATCAATGAGCACCTGAGGAAAGAACAAAAAGCCTGTGAGCAAGCTGTTCCAGTCCACAGAACACCAAGTCCTCTGGCTACCATGCAAGCAGGTTGTGGGCAGAGGGGTGTCACATGACATTAACCTGCTGAATGTATAAATTAACTCCCTGCTGTAGTTGACAAATTCTTTTCTCCCATCAGGAGAGGAGGCTCCACCTGACCTCAGCTTTCTGTTTTATGGCTTTTGTCTTTATTTCTTTCCTTCACCCTGAAAATTTCTGAGTCAGCCATGCCGGACAAGGCATATGGGATTCCTTGAAGCAGAGCCACTATGCAAAACTTCTAGATACCTGATCCTCAGAAATGGGGGTCTGAGGTCGTAGCTTGGTGATGGAATGTGTTCTTAGCATGCATGAGGTCCTGGATTCAGTTCTCAGCACTGCCAAAAAAGTACAAGGTAATTCTTATTTTAGGCTACTAAATTTTGGAATAAATTATTATGTAATAGAGACATTTGGTATATTGACACATTTTATTGAAGTATTATCCCATGTGTTTGGGCATTTATATGAAAATAACCATGACTGAGTAATTTATAAAATATCAAAGCTTACTGCTCCCAGTTCTAGAGGTTGGTAAGTCCAAAATCCACTGCCTAGAAGTATCTTTGTCCTTGAGTGGTGGGGAAGCAAGCAGGATTCTTCAAGTGTTTTCTCTGTATTTGTGTTGTTGTTGTTTGTTTTTGAAATATGGTCTCACTATGTAAAGCAGGCTGGCTTTGAATTAATGGCAACCCTCCTGCCTCAGCTTCTTTAGTGCTGGGATCTAAATGTGCGCCACCACACCCAGCACCAGTTTAGGTTACTCTTGAACTCACTTGGCAGCCTAGCTTGGCCTTGGATTTGTGGTGCTTCTCCCACTTCAGCTTCCCAAGCGCTGGGCTTGTAAGTATGCACTACCATGCTTGGCTTTTAAACCCTTTTATAAAGGCAAGAATCCCTTTACTAGGGCTCTCCCTCAGGTCCTGATCACCCCCTAAAGGACTCTCCTCTTAATGTTCTCACCTTGGCAGTTCTATGTCAACACAGGAGTGCTGTGGGATGCTTCAGGGAATGCATGTGTTGAAATCAACTCCCCATAGTGGTATTAAGAGGCAGGGACTCGGGCTGGAGAGATGGCTCAGTGGTCTAAAGCACCTACTTGGAACAAGCTTAGCAAAGGCATCAGGGACCGCGGTTCAA
>NW_004524672.1:9837240-9843653 GCF_000260255.1 Octodon degus
AAAAAAAAAAAGAGGCAGGGACTCTAGGAGGTGTAAATTATAAAATAGAACCTTCATGAGTGATTTTATAAAACAGGTACAAGATCGTTCCTTTTGCCTTACTGCCTCTCAGTGTTAGTCTCCATGCAGGACACAGAAGTAATTTGTCATCTTGGAATCAGAGACCCAGCCTTCTTTGCACACTCAATCTACTGGCACCTTAATCTTGGACTTCCCAGCTCCCATAACTATGAGCAATATTTTCTTCAAAGTTTATAAATTCCCCAGTGTAGTGGTTGATCACTTGTGTCAACTTTAGAAGTGAAAAGCTTAACTAAATCGGCTCAGCAATTCCATACCCTAGGGCATGGAGGTCCTACCCTAGAGTGACTCATCACTTAAAGGATATAAATGGGAATTGAGGGTCCCAGAACAGGAGAAAGCTCTGTTACAGGCTGCTCTGCCCCTGGAGCCATATGATCCAGCAGATCCACTGGTACTTGAAGTGTCAGTGGGGATGCTGTTTGGAATCTCTGGAAGTCCTGCATAGCTGAATTGCAGTGGAAGCCTTTAGGATTTTGGAGCAAGGCTCTGCCATCATCTGTAGGGAACTACTGTCCTTTTGAAAAACAGATCTTGGCCAACACTGAGCCCCCAATATGGCACAATCCCTTGGGCCTTTGTGGAAACTGAACATTTGACTATGGGACACCAGGTCACCATGAGACCTGAGCCACCTATCATAGCCTGGGTATTATCTGATCTACCAAGTCATAAGGTTGGACATGCACAGAAATGTCTATCACTAAATGGAAGTAGTATGTTTATGATAGAGCCAGTGAAGGTCCAGAGTGTATAAGTAAATTTCATGAGGAAGTTATCCAGATACCTATGGCTCCTATGCCTGCCATATTGCCTTCTATTTCCTAGCATGAACCTATAGCATTGTGGGGTATACTGTATAATCAGCTGTTGGAGGAAGAGAAGACAAGGGCCTGGTTTATGGATGGCTCTGCACACTGTGTAGGCACCAGCCACAAGTGGCAGCTGCAGCATTACAGCCTCATTCTGGGATGTCACTAAAGGACAGTGGTGAAGGGAAATCACCACAGTAGGCAGAACTTCAGGCAGTATGCTTGGTAGTACATTTTGCCTGGAAGAAGAAATGGCCAGATGTGCAACTGTATACTGACTCATAGGCTGTAGCCAATGGTCTGGCTTGATGGTCAGGAACTTGGAAGGAGCACGACTGGAAAATCAGTGACAAAGATATTTGGGGAATAGGTATGTGGGTAGATCACTCCATATAGGCAAAGTATGTGAAAATATTTGTTTCTCTATGTAAACACTCACAAAAAGGTGACATCAGAAGAAGAGGACTTTAATAATCAAGATGACCCATTCTATAGATAGTGGCCAACCTCCTTCTTTAGCCACCCCTATCATTGCCTAGTATGCCCATGAGTGGCCATGGTGGCAGGGATGGAGGTTATGCATGGGCTCAGCAATGTGGACTCCCACTCAGGAAGCAGCCACTGCTGAATGCCTGATATGCCAGCTACAGAGGCCAACACTGAGCCCCCAATATGACACCATCCCCTGGGGGTGATCACGCTGCAACGTGGTGGCAGGTTGATTATATTGGACCATTTCCATCATGGAAGGGACTGTACTTTGTCCTCTCTGGAGTAGACATGTATTCTGTATATGAATCTGCCTTTGCTGCACATAACATTTCTGCCAAAACTACCATTCATGGACTTATAGAATGCCTCATCTAGCATCATGGAATTCCACACAGCATTCTCTCTGACCAAGAAACAAATTTTACAGCCAAAGAAGTGAAGCAGTAGGCTCATGTTCATGGAATTCACTGGTCTTATCACGTTCTTCAGCCTCCAGAAGCAGCTGGATTGATTGAAAGATGGAATGGTATTTTTATGGCACAGTTACAGCACCAGCTAGGTGGCAATGTTTTATGGGACAAGGGTAAGGTACTTCAAAAGGCTGTATATGCTTTGAATCAGTGCCCTCTGTATGGTACTGTGTCTCCCATAGCCAGGATTCATGGGTCCAGGAATCAAGGGGTGGGGGTAGTAATGGTACCACTCACTATTATACCTAGTGATACACTAGCAAAAGTTTTGTTTCCCGTCACGACCTTATGTTCTGCTGGACTACAAGTCCAAGTCCCAGAGGGGTGAAGGCTTGTACCAGGAAGCACTGCAATGATACCATTGGACTAGTAGCTAAGATTTTCCTCTTGCTCACTTTGGTCTTCTCATGCCACTGAGGAAACAAGCTAAAAAGGAGTCACAGTGTTGTCAGGGGTTATTGATCTAGACTATCGAGGGAAAATTGGATTATTACTCCACAATGGAGGAATGGAAGAATATACATGGAGTGCATGAGACAGACACCTTAGGGTGCCTCTTAGTTTTACCATACCCTGTTATTAAAGTCAATGGGAAGCTACAACAACCTAATACAGGCACAAAACAAATGGTCCAGAGCCTTCATGAATGAAGGTATGGGGCACCCCATCAGGGAAAGAACCAAGATTTGCTGAGGTGCTTGCTGAAGGCCAAGGGCATGCAGAATGGGTATGGAAAAAGGTAGTTCTAAATACCAACTACAACCCTATGATGAGCTACAGAAAAGAGCATTATAATTATACTATTTCACTCCTATGAGATTCTGTTATAATATTGATAGATTTAATAGCAGTGCTTAAGGATTATTAAACCTATGTTAATGTTAAAGTTATGCAATTATTAAACATAAGCATCAATCAAGAAAACTTACCTTCTATTTTGGTAAGGGAGCTAGTGATTTTCTTTTTTGTGTGTGTGTGGGGGGGGGGTGGGGGCAGAACCGGGGATTGAACTCAGGCCTTTGCACTTGCCAGGGAAGCACTGATTCTACTGAGCCATCTCCCTGGCTCCAGGAACTAGTGATTTTCCATTTGTATGCAGGATGGTTATGATGTGTTAGATGTAATTATATCTTTGTATCTAGAGACTGACTTAAAGAAATATGTCTAGTTACCAAGCTGACAAGGGGTGGATTGCAGTCGCTGATGGATTGTGTCAACTTGAGAAGCTAAAGCTTAACTAAATCTGCTCAGCAATTCTACACCCTAGGGTATGGAAGCCCCACCCTAGGGTGACTTCTCACTTAAAGGATATAAAAGGGAATTGAGGAAGGATGGAGCATCCCATTTCCTCAGAGGAGTTCTGGTCTTCATAGTCAGCTTGGACATCTTTTCTTGGTTTCTACTGCAGACTCTTCGGCCTCTGTCTTGGATCCTTCAGCCATCTACCACAGACCTATTGGCCTGCTGATACAGACTTGCAAGACTCTCATAAAAGTCTGACTTATACACCCAGTCTTGGTTGTTTTTTTGTTTTGTTTTGTTTTCTGATACAGTATCTCACTATGTAGTCCACGCTAGGCTTGAACTCACTATGCTGCATACTGAAGGAAAAAAAAAGATGATTAGATACAATCACAGAAGATTAAGCTAGCTGGGCAATAACTTTAGTTCCCACACTAGCAAATATCAATTTCTAGACCAAGATGGTCTGTATTCCCCTCTTTTTTTTTTTTTTTGCATTCCTTTTAATGTAGTCCAGAAACAAAAATTCATGAGTCTATCTGTGAATAATGAGAAGGTGATTATGATGGTAGTGATGATGGTGATGGTTGTTTTATACCACTGGTGATCAAGCTGAGGGCCTTGTGCAGGCTAGACATGTGCTTTCTTTCTTTTCTAAAATGCATTTGGTTGTTGCAGGGTCTCACTACACAGCTTGGACTCCTGGTGATCCTCCTGCTTTCAGCCTCCCAAGTGCTGGGATTACAAGTATGTGCCACCATGCCCAAACTCTGGTCAGCTCAGCCTGCCCTGGGGGCGGGGCCGATGCTTCATGTGGTGCTGGGGATTGAACTGCAGTCCCTGCACTTGCCTAAGCCTGCCTAAGCAGGCACTTTAGTCTGCTGAGATAGCTCACCAGCCCTGACAGGTGCTTTCATAGTGAGTTCAAGGCCAGGCTGAACTTCATACAGAGACCATCTCAAAAAGAAAAAAATACAAAAGTCAAAAAATAAAAATAATGGCCTGTGGAGGTAGCTCAGCAGTCTAAGCAGTAGGCAAGCACTGGGATCATATTCAATCCCTGGCACCACAGGCCGTGTCGGTACCACCTACAGGCATGCTGAGCCAGCCATCCGGACCAAGTGGGTATGAGGGCACATGTCTGTATTCCTACCACTGGGGAGGCTGAAAACAGGAGAATCACTACAAGTCTGAGATATGTAGTGAGATCCTGTACCAAATACTTTAAATAAATAAATAAATAAATAAATAAATAAAGTTTGCATAAGTGCTTCCCTGGCAAGCACAAGGGTCTGAGTTCAATCCCTGGTTCCACCAAAAAACAAACAAAAAACCCAAAAAAACAAAAAAACAAAAACCAAAAAACCAAGTTTGCACTACTCTAGTACAGTACTATTTACTATTGTATATATTTTTTGACAACTTTTTTGGTCTCATTATGTCACACATGCTGGCTTTGAGCTCATTTTATAGGCTAGGCTGGCCTAGAACTCACTACCAGAGCCTCACTACCTCCTGCCTTAGCCTACTGAGTGTTCTTATAGGTATGTGTCACCATAGCTGGCTACTACTTCAATTTAATATCCATTTTCTGAGCTTCTAATATATGCCACACAGTATGCTAGGTTTTGGGGATTTTCAGGTGAATAAAATAACCTTTAACTCCAAGAGTAAGAAATATAAGCCAAGTGTAGTAGCAGCCACTTCTTAATGCTCACATTCCAGAGGCTGAGACAGGAGGACTGCTACCAGTTTGAGGCCAGCCTGTGCTACACAGTAGTTCAAAGCCAGTCTGAACTACATAGCAAGATTCCTTCTCAAACAAACAAACACACAAATATACAGACACATGGCTATACATATACACATAGTTACATAAAACATGCAGATTCCACGTTATATGTGAAGAGAGATACCACTGTAGCACTCAAAGGGTAAAGCTGATATGGGGGGAGTGCTGGAGGAGGCTCTTGGATGAGGTGTGGCCCAAGGACTTCTTCAAAGATAAGTGAGGTGTTTTCCCAGAAGCAGCATAGGCTGCATGTGGGGTGAGCAAGGACAGGGCTGGGCAGTATGGTGAGGCATTGGGCAGGACCAGCTGTGTGGTTTGCCAGTGCTCCCTGCTAAGTACAAGATAGGGCAGGGTTTGATCTCAGACTTCCTAGTCTCATCAGAGAACATGAGTTTATATATTGTAGGAGAGGCTTTGTTTAAAATTAAATGGAGAAAGTCCACTGAAATTAGAACAGTATTTCAAAATCATCTAGGGGCTGGGGGTGTAGTTCAGTTGTGGACTGTAAGCTGAGGATGCTCAAGTCTCTGGGTTCAAATCCTTGGCACCAAAATAATAGCAATATCACCTATATATTTTATTGGATGAATCCTGAATGGGGCAAAGAAGTAGGCAGGGAAGCTGTGGAGAGATGAGAGAGAAAATTAGGAGGGTGACAGAGGTGGGAGAGTGGAGAAATGATTAAGACACCAAACTGACAGCAACTAGAGATCCACAGGTACAGGATGAGGAGAGCTAGGCCTGCATGGTTGGTGGTGCCAATAAGCAAGATGGAAAATACACAAAAAGACTTCCATTTTGGAGGAAAGAGAATGAATTCAGCTTCTGATCCTTCAAGGAGAAGGTATCCATGGGGCATTAAAGTGGAAATGGCTCCCTGGGAGATCTAGGAAAGACAGGAGCATAGGAATGGGATCCAAAGAAGTGTGACTAGGGTGACACACAAGTGCCAGGAAACGCCAGCTGTGACACCCAAAGATATACCAGAATTTCAGGGAGCAGCAAAGGAAGAGAAATCCAAGCTAGCTTTAGCTGGACACTAAAAATGAAACAACCTGGTGGGTCAGTGTGGTACATGCCTGTAACTGTAGCACTTGAGAGGCTGAGGCAGGAGGATCACTGAGTTCCAGGCCATCCTGAACCACATAGTGAAACCATGTCTTGTGAAAAGACAGAAAACAAAACCAAAAAGAACCCTACCCTGGTGATATATTGCTCTTCCACAATAAAAACTATTCTTATAATTGCTGGCCTTGACTATTGTACTTTTAGTGATCACTTGGAGGCTAGGGGTGCAGCTCAGCTCAGTTCGCCCTGAGTTTGATCCTCAAAACTGCAAAACAAAACTGAATCAAGCAAAAACCCTAAACAAAAGCCAACAGTAACAAACCCCTTAAAACCAAACCAAAAAATCATTTGACTAGAAAATTAAATTCTGTCTAGTACAATTATCAACTCAAGGATACTCAAAGATTTGACTCTCTCTCTCTCTCTCTCTCTCTCTCTCTCTCTCTCTCTCTCTCT